>NC_044381.1:53436901-53745526 GCF_006542625.1 Nomascus leucogenys | reverse complement strand
ACTGACAATTTTCCCCCTACTGTGTTGAAGTCTGTTAAGAACTGAATCCTGATAGCTCCTAAGTTACTTTAGAAACTCAGTGAGCAACCCTGTCCAGGAATGTTAATGTTTCTGTAAGTGGTTAGCTACCGAAACACATTGTGGGTTTTCATCCCCTCAAGCACTTGTTCATGTTCCTTTGGATTAGTATAAGGTACGGCTTTTCACGAGATGTTTAACTGACAGTTTTTATATTTGAATTTCACAAGCATCTGCAGACCATAAAGAACTCCAAATTCAGCCATAATCCTCTGTTACAAAGTAAATCGGCATTTTTGAACAGATTCCAGATACCAATTATAGCATTAATGAGGATATACAATCACGTTGTCTGCTTGGGCAGGATTAGAAGTGATGCTGCTCCTGACAGGCCTGGCCTGCCTTGGAATTCATAGTCCTTCTTCCTCCATGTACATGAAATTATATTTATTAAATCTTTCCATTAAAAATAGAAGCTATCAACATTTTTTATATATTAACTATTTTTCCAGGGGATATAAGGGACAAATACTATCACTGTTGCCTGATGATGAATTGATTTCAAGCTCTTATACAGGAAGAATACAAACTCAGGCTTTATGTTATTAGAAACATTTAACGAAGTGCTCCCATAGAGGACGGAGGAGATGGGAACTGCATAGGTTCTCCAGTTGGTACTGATTGCTTTTCTCTACTGATTGCTTCAGAAGGGGTTCCAAGGTGGCGGGCCGATATTTCTACCATTTATCAATGATGAAGCTTCCTTTTACATTTTGCATTTTAGGATTTTTAATTGTTATGCCATCTTTGGGAAAAAGCAATGGAAGTGTGTGGATGCAGCGTTTTCTCAGACTATTTTGACATGAGGCTATTGGTTAGCTCTCACTAGCCTGCTTCTAAAGGTGAAATGATGGTGATGTTCCAATTTTAAAAACCCTTGCTTGGCTTCCTAAATTGCATTGCTAGAAATTGGTTTATATTAGGGATAGCTAGAGAAATAACTCAATCTCTGACCCTGTTAGCAACAAGTCTGTTTTCATTTCCTTTAAGTTGCTGTTACAACAATCAGAAATGATTACATTAACTCAGGTCCTTCCTCATTAAAGTCTTAGCCTCATGAACTGTCACTAAGGGATTTAAGTTTCAAGATTTGCAAGTTGTGGAGTAGATACTCAAAAATAAATGATTGATTCCATATGATTGCTTAATACAGAAGGCATTGACTTTTGTATTGAGCAATAAATAATGTCCAAAACATCTATTGAGTACCTTTCCCATATGGGGAGCTTCACCTGGTATGGTGACTGTATCAGTCATTTATGATAGATGTAAGTTTGAAATCCTGCACTGTTGATTAATAACTGTGTAAGTTTGAGCCTTTGTTTACTGGTCTGCAAATTGGGGATCATAATATTCACCAAAGAGGGTTGTACTGTAGATTAAATAAGATAATTTAGATGGAACGCCTAGCAAAATTAATAGTAAATGCTGTTTTCCTTTCCTTCATATGAGCATCAGAACAATCTTTTGAAGAATCAAAACAATCTTTTTGTGTGTGTGTGTGTGTGTGTGTGTTCCTTTACTGTAATCCTGTGGGGTAGAAAAGGCAGATGTTAATGAAGAAATTGAGGCACAATCAAGTTATGTGATTGGCTCATTTAATTCAAAATTGGAATTTCAGTCTATTGATTTTTCATTATACTGCTTCTATGAGTATATACTGCCTTTTTGTACCATTCTGTATCAAAGTCCAAATTAAATAATAATTACATCCCTCCTGATTGCTTCAATCAAAATTTGTCATTATACTAAAGGTTATAGGTTAATTCTCCTTTGCTCAACACACATTCATTAAAAAAATCTATTTGCCTATTTTTTCCCTTTGAGGATTTGAGGCAGCTTATAACATAGCAAACCAAAATGAAAGTGACAAAGAAGATATAAAATATCAGGATCAAATAAAAAGGAGATCATAATTATCCACATCATAAGGCTTAAACCTTGTTGCCACAGCTGGCTTTCAAATTTGGCTTTAAGCCATTATATAATTCCTTTAGGGCAGTGAGTGATGTAATAAAAACTGACCTCAATCACATTTTTATAACTGATAAAATACTAAATTTCATATGGCTTGACTATATGATGACATTTGATAAAAGCTAAAGGTAAACATTACACTCTTAGGGATAACCCTAATGTGTACAAAAATGTAACTTTCTGGCAGTTCAGCTCACTTCATCTCAGTATCTAGAGATGCTTGAGATCCCTGTGGATGGCATGAGTTTTTTTTTGAAATGTTTTCTCTATGTTACAGTTATTTTGCAAAATTCCCATTAAATTTTCCTCCCAAATTTATGAAATGTATGTGAAAAAATACAAAACAACATATTTTATAATCTTTCTCTTTACTCTTTTCTCTTCTGTGTTAATGTAATAACCTATATTAACAGCTCATGTGTATTAGTCCATTCCAGAGTAGAGAGTGCTAAAAAGGCAGATACAAAGCTTCAAAAAATCATTTTAAATGTATTTGAAAGTTGTGTGTCTGAGCTAGGGTTAAAATATAAGAAATAACTGGAGTTCAGAATCAGTCAGAAAAAAAAATAGAGGTAAGAATGAGCTGAAGATTGTTTTTTGCCTTGAGGGCATGTGCTGAACCCTGCAAACTAGACTCATTTTAAAGGTCCTTATGTAAGGGATAGGAGACAGAGTCTGTAATCCAAAGAAAATGGGATGGCAGATCACTCCTCTCATACCCCCATCCCCAACACACATACATATAAAGCTGAAGTCCACTCTTATTTGGCACTTTGAGAAAAAAAAAACAAAAACACAAAACTTTGTCTACTTGCCTGTTTGGGATTTGGCAAGAAAAATGAAGTCTTCTCAGATTATTTGAAAAAAAGGCACAATCACCAATATGGCCAGAAGAGCACATCAGATTAGATAAATTTCAGGTTGTTAATGCTATTAGCCCCATGCCAGAAAACAAACAAACAAACAAATTTCTATCTGAAGTGATGCATGTTAAACACTAGGTTAAGGAATTCTCATAGATGAACTTTCAAGGAACATGAGTTCATAATCAAAATTCACTAATAACATGAAGAAACAAGTGACTCTGAGTTTCAGCAGAAACAACATAAGATACAATCAGACCAGCAAATACTATACAGATACTGGAATTATTTGAGAGTAAACATTCAAATGTGTTTAATTTTTAAAGGAATAAAAATGGAAGGAAAGTGTAATTAAGGAACCAGAAATCAAAAAAGCTGAGCAGGCAAATAAGAAACAGAACCAAGTAAGATTTCTAAAAATAAAAAATGGACTCATTATAATTGGAAACACAATGGATAGTTTAAACAGTACATTAGACACAGCTGACATGAAAATTAGTGAACTGAAAGAAATCTAAACAATATTACCAAGAGTGTAAACCAGAAAGAGCAAGAGATGGGAATTGTGAAATAGAGTTTTAGCCATTGAGGATAGGTAAGAAATTCTGACATATATCTAATCTGATTGACAGAGCAAGAGAATAGACTGAATGGTGACAAGTTAATATTCTGAGAGATAATGGCTGAAAATTTCCAGAACCGATGAAAGAAAACCATCCACAAATATGGGAAGATTAATAAATCCAAAAACAAGATAAAGAAAAAGAAATCCAAAATTTTCACTTTTGGCTATGATGGAATATTTTGTATCAGAACAATGTCTCTATTGAGAACAATGATTAAATCTGAATTTTTAAAAAACCCCTACTGTTTGAATGAATTGTAGTACAACTAAGCAGCCAGAACTTGCGGAGCCAGGATTCCAGTGGGAGGAGAAATGTGTTGAAGAGGAGCTCCGGTTTGTCTGCCACTAATACTTGTAGGTTATTGTGGACTACAGAGGATAGAAAAGCTGAGTGGCAGCTCGGTGCTATCTGCATTCTTAGCAGACTGAGAATATAATTGGAACTCAAATTTACCCAGTCATCCAGAATTTTAGGGGTCACAATCTTGAAAATGGAGAATTGCTATGAAATGAGCTCAATGATCAATAAGATTTCCCCCTGAGGTATTTGCTGATTCCTAAACCATGGGCCAAGAGGTCAAAAACCCAATCAGAAACAGGCACAGAATTTTTGACATTTTCATGCCACTAGGAACACATAAATTGGATATCATAGCTATCCAAAGATGAGGGACTCTGATAAACACCCCATGCTTTAAGTTGGGTCTACTGAAAGGCTAAACCCTGAGAATAAGGATAAACTGAAAACAGACCAGATCTTCTTAAAACAAATACCAAACCTCAAATCATCTCAATCCCTGATTGGATAAAGATGATCAGCCCTCTGTCTAACTGCCTTCCTGAAGAAAAGGAAATTATCTCTGAAGAGAGATATCATCATTCAGAACTAGCATACATATGACATTGCAATCAATAACTTTAGAATACACATTCTTTTTTGGTGTGTGTGAAACATTTGCAAACACTGACCATGTCCTGGATTATAAAGAAAATCTCAGGTATCAAGGGATGGAAATTACAAGCGTTTATTCTTTGGTTACAAAAAATTTAAGATAGAAATTAGCTATAAAAAGGTAACTTGAAAATCCTCAAATATTTGGAAACATAGCAGTTTTCTTTTGAAGTAACTTAAAAGTCAAAAAAGTTATCACAATGGAAATTAGAAAATATTTTAAACTCGTTAATAAAAGTATCACATATCAAAACTTTAGAGATACCACTAATGCTAAGAAGGAAATTAAGAAGGAAATTATAATGTTCATTGTGTATATTAGACAAGAGGTATTAAAATATAAAGAGAATGCTAAAACCAAAGATAATAAAAGGGATGAAATAAAAAGATGGGGCATTAATAAAATAGAAAATATATTTAAAATAGAATATATCAACAAAGCCAAATTTGGCTCTTTAAAAAGACCAGACCAGGTAAGGTGGCTCATACCTGTAATCCTAGCACTTTGGAAGGCTGAGGCAGAAGGATCATTTGAGGCCAGAAGTTCAAGACCAGCTTGCGCAACATAGACACTGTCTCTACAAAAATAAATAAATAAACAAATATTATCCAGGTGTAGTGGCACGTGTCTGTAGTCCTAGCTACTAGGGAGGCTGAGGCAGAATGATTGTTTGAACCCAGGAGTCTGAGGTTATGCTGAGCTATGATTGTGCCACTGCACTTCAGACTGGGTAACAGAGAGATAACCTGTCACAAACAAACGAACCTCCCCAAAAACCCAATGACAAGCCAAAAATGTATAATCTTGTGGACAGATTGATAAATAAGAGAGAAGCTCAAATTACCAACATTAGGTATAAGTGAGAGACATCATTATAGATCATACAGTCATTGAAAGTCACAATAGGGTGTTGTGAACAAGTTTATGCCTATATATGAAAATTCAGATTAAATAGATAAATTTATAGAAAATATCAGCTTATCAAAGTCAATTCAAGGAAAGATAGAATATTTGAAAAGTTCTATATCTATTAAGGAAATCGAATCCACAGTTAAAAATTTTCACAAATAAGTCTCTAGTTCTAGATGGCTTAACTTCCAAATTGTTCGAAATATTTAAGGAAGATATAACATTAATTTTAGATAAACTTTTCTAAAAATCAAAAGAAAGACAAAGAAACATTCCCTACTATTTTCATGTGGCCAACATAATACTGACACCAAACTGGACAAAGGTAGCAAAATATATAAAAATTACAAGTCAACATCTTGAACATAGTTATAAAAATCATAAACAAAAATATGTCAATAGTAAATCCAATGATATATAGAAAGGCTAACACATCAGAATCAAGTTGGATTTTCTAAAAATAGAAGATTAATTAGCGTTTGAAAAATCATTGAAATTAATAAAATAAAAAAGAAAATCATATATTTATCTTAATAGGAGCAGAAAATATATTTGATAAAATTAAAAATGATTTATCATAGAAACATTTAATAGCAACCAGCAAACGAATAACAAAGAAGAAATTCTCTTTCTGATGAAGGGTATTCTACAACATACTTACAGCCAACATCATACTTAATGGCGAGATATTGAAGCTTTTCCTCTCATATCAGGAAGAAGATAGGGTCCTAGCTCCTGCAAGTAGGCAAGGAAAAGAAAGAAAGTATATAAGAATTGAAATTGATGCAATAAAATTTTCATTGTTCACTGCTGACGTGATGTGAACATAGAACATAGAAAATCCCCCCAAAATTACAAAAATTTAAAAAGTGAGTTTAACAAACACTGGATAAAATGTCAATATACAAATACCAACTGATTTTCTATATATTAGCAAAATAATTAGAGATTAAAAATTTTAAATTAAAAAAATTTACAGTAGCATCAAATAACATCAACTCTCTAGAATAAATGTAATGGAAGATTTGTAAATCTTCACTGAAAACTAAGTAACTATACAGAAAAAAGTTAAAGAAGACCAAAATAATGGAGGAATAAATCATATTTACTGATTGGAAGGCTCAACATTAAAAAGATATTAGTTCTCCTATATGGACTTATAGGTCCCATGCAATTCGAGGTTTGTTTATTTTCTCTTTCTTTTGAAAAGTAGCATGCTGATTCTTAAACGTGTATTTAAGAATATACAATTTTTGATGCAAAGAGGCAAGAATAACTAAGATGATCTTGAACAAGAGGAACCAAGTTGGAGGAAAACATTCTCAAATATGAAGATTAACATAAAGCTGCTATAAGTAATATAGTGTGATATTGATATAAATGCGAATAAAACAGGGGAGAGTCCAAAAAGTGACTCACATATATAAAATCAATTTATGACAAAGATTATGCTGCAGTACTGTGGGGAAGAGCTCTGTGAGGAAAAAGATGGTCTTTGAAATAAATAGTGCTGAGTTAATCATATACACACATTTAGAAAAAGAATCTTACTCCCATCCTACATTGCATGCATGCGCGCACACGCAGACACACACTCACACACACAAAATTCTGCGTCCAATCATAGGTCTAAACATAAAAAGCAAAACAACAAAAGTTCTAGGAAATAATATGGAGATTACGGAGGCTGGAATTTCTCTGTCATATCCAGAACTCTCTGAAGAGATGCAATCCGTTTCAGAGACTGCCCAAGGGAGGGGAGGAGGGGAGTAAAGAAAGTTGGGGTGGGGTTGGAGAGATCCCTGGCTTCTCTGCAATTCCACCTTTAATCCCCTGCCAGTGACTACCTTGCTGGACCTAGGTAAAAATGTATTGTCCGGGGAGCCTGGAAATAGAGCAGAGTGGGGGAAAGAAGAGAAATGGATCTGAGAGCAAATAAAAAATTAAAATAAAAACAAACAAAGGCTTTCAATCATTATGTCCAAAATTATTAGTAATGATTTCTCATATTGCCACTCCTCTTCATTATTTTTGGATAACTCTGTTCCATATTAGATGAATCCAAAAATCTTATAGAGGGGATATGGTAATGACTGAAAATAAGTTTATTTTATTTCACTGTCCTATTATTTATTACTTACCTTTCTTCAACGTTTAAAAATTCAATTTGATTTTTTTAAAAGAAAAGGCTCCAGTTGGAAATTTTAAAGCCACTTAATATTTGTCATCTATCTATCTATCAATAAGTATAACAATAAGTAGAATAACTAGTGTTGCCAATGTATTGAATATAATCCTTGACTCTTATTCAGTCTTTAAATTGTTAGTAGGAGCTGAGGGGAAGAAAAAAACCCAACAAATGCCAAATTGGTTCCAAGAATGGCTTTCCTTTTTAGCCAGTGTTACATTTTTCACAGGATGGGGGAAAAAGCTTTAGTGGTTCCATGCTGTTCTTGGGTAATACTTTTTAGTAATGCAAGAGCTTAGTTTGCTGGGTAACTTGATTACTCTAGAGGGCATGCTATTAGCAGAGTGGGAAGAAATCAAAAGAAAAAAATAATTTACATTAAGTCCACAGACATGCCATACAATACAATTACTTCAGGTTTTATATCCAAAAAGCTATTAAACTTTTTTTTTCCATTCTTTCAGCACTGTTGTATTCTGGTAAGGGGTTTTATGAGAGGCAAGAAATGGATGGTAGCCCAGAAAAGCCCAAGAGATTGTTTTGTGAATGAATGAGGCCTGATGGTGGTAATAAGTCCATATGGATTTTTCTCTTTAGGGTCTTTCTAATGAGTTGTGATTATCTATGGATAATTAATTCACTTCTTTTACTTTAGTTTTCACATGGAAATGATCATTCTAGTTTTCATTACAGAAGTGCTATATGCATAAAGGAGACAATATATACAAAGTGCTTTTGTATACCCGAGAGAAAAGTACAGTGTCCTTCAGAATCATTACCCAGGATCTCATTAATTGTTATTCACTTATACAGTAGGAATTATCACGAGGAAAGAGCATCTTGGAGTTAATATTAGTTAGGACAGGTTAGGTTGTGTTGGAGTAACAAATTAATCCCCACATCCCAGTGGCTTAACAGAAAAAAGATTTAATTTATATTCATTCAGTATATCTTACAGTGGGATGCTTTGCTGCAGATGCTGAGATTCAGCCTGAATAAGCCCTACTATTGTTACTGGGGGCTTTTTGTTCTTAGAGCTCCCAAGATGGGGGCGGGCCTCTCCCAAGATGGCAGCAAGCCTTTTGTTCTCTGACCTGGGGTTCTTGGCCTCACGGATTCCAAGGAATGGAACCTTGAGCCGTGCGGTGAGTGGTATAGCTCTATTAGAAGCCGTGGATCACAGAAGAGAACTGTGGAGCCCAGCGACTAGTGTTCAGCTCAGTTAGGACGAACCCAGGCACTTAGCCGTGCAGGAACAATGGCGAGCCTTTAGCCTGATAGGGAGTGGCAATGGGTGCCTCACTGGTTCAGGAGTGCAGTGGACACCCTTCCTGATCCGGAGGTGGGGAAGTCAGCGGCAGGTCTGCTATGGCGGCAAACAGCAGTGGTGGACAGCAAGCGAAAACTCAGCTCCAGCCATAACAAACATGGACTAGAACAGTATGCAGTTGCAAGATTTAATAGAGTGAAAACAGAGCTCCCATACAATGAGAGGGGACCCAAAGGAGGATGCCCTCTTCCGGCTCAAATGCCTGGGGTTTATATCCCAAAAATTGTCCCTCCCACAGTGCTCTCGGGCGATATATTATTTGGCTATTTCTTTACCTCCTGCTTTTAGCTTAATTTGTATTTTAGTGAGCCCTCTTTACTTCCTGATTGGTCGGGTGTGAGCTGAGTTACAAACCCTGTGTTTAAAGGTTGGTGCAGTCACCTTCCCAGCTAGGCTTAGGAATTCTTAAGTCAGCCTAGGAAATCCAGCTAGTCCTGTATCTCACTATCACATGTTGATGCCAGCTCACAAACATGATTTCCAGGGTCTACCTGAGAAAGAAAGAGGGAACACAGAGCATTTAGACCTACTCTGAAGTTCCTTGACCAGAAGTGGCACAAATCACTTTCACTTGCTTTCCATTGGTTAGAAACAGTCATGTGACTCCACCTACCTGCAAGACACCTGGGAAGTATAGTCCCATGTGCCTAGTAAGGAGCAGAGAGCCTCAGATAGGTGAACATTGTACTCTTAGCCACAGTCCACTGTATTTCAGTGATTGAAATGTGCAAAGGAGCTCATCAAAAAGAAGCTATTTACAGATGAAGGTGACCTTTATTGCTCATCTCAGGTATGTCATCACAGTAGTGTTGTAGTTTATTTCATTCTTGTCTTGCTTCTAATTGGTAGATGGCCAACCAGAAACAATCCTGGGCTTTAAAATGAGGCATTGGCAGAGACACAATTTCTAACCTCAAATATCAGACTCTGAACTGACCACAGAGCTCCTCTCTGAGTTTATATCAAGCTGTGAGCCTCTGCTTCCATCAGGAAATCCTTAAATAGTTCATTTTTCCTTCTAGGAGCCTGCTGTTGTGTTCTGGCTAGAGGGAACAGGACCAGGGCCAAGTAAGATCTTGAAATTTAAGATAGAGACATCTGGTCTGAGTTTTCTGAGAAGCTTATTGAATCCTACATTAATCTAGGCACTCATAATACAGAAAGTTTATTTTATAGGCAAGTGAAAGAGATAATTTATGTTAAAGAGCCTAGCACAGTTTTTGGCATGACTATAGTAGGTGCTCAATAAATGCATCTGTACTTCCTTTGCAAAGGAAGTAAAAATTATACTGGTTTGTACTCTGTAAGTAAATGCTGTTTAGTGGAATTCTCATGTAACAATATTCTTCCTACTTCTGTATTTCCATCTGACCAGTTGTACAATTATGAAGCTATTAGGACTTCTATTCAAAAGAAGGATTTTATTTGAAGCCATGCACTTGTGAAAGGAAAATATCTTGGGCCCCCAAACTCACAAAGCTAAAGGGAAAATTCATGTGGGGAACTGCTTAGGGCAAACCTGCCTCCCATTCTATTCAAAGTCACCCCTCTGCTCACTGAGATAAATGCATATCTGATTGCCTCCTTTGGAAAGGCTAATCAGAAACTCAAAAGAATGCAACCATTTGTCTCTCACCTATCTGTAACTTGGAAGCCCCCTCCCCACTTTGAGTCTTTCTGCCTTTGCTTGGAGTTGTCCCACCTTTCTATACTAAATCAATGTATTTCTTAACAAATATTGATTGATGTTTTCATGACTCCCTAAAATGTATAAAACCAAGCTGTGCCTGGACCACCTCGGGCACATGTCATCAGGACCTCCTGAGGCTGTGTCACAGGTGCATCCTCAACCTTGGCAAAATAAACTTTCTAAATTAACTGACACCTGTCTTAGATTTTCTGGGTCCATACACTGGACAAAACAGAAGTGAACAAAATAGCCGAAGTTCCCAATTGTGTTCCTGTGGTGGGGGTAGGGCAGCAATGCAGATAGAAAGCAAACAAGTAAATGAAGAAAGAAACTATCACTGAGATGTGCTAAGGAGAGAATTGAAAGAGGGTGATAAGGTTGAGAATAAGGAGCTACTTCAGATAGGTGGTGTAGCAACCCTGGTTCCAGGAAGAAAAACAGAGGCAATTCAAGTATTCCAGTAATATGGGGTGGTGTGAATGTGGGAGGAGTCAGAGAGTGAAGGCCTGAAAAGCTTCAGCTCTAGAATCAGAGAAACTCTCTGCACTTGCACCTGGAAAAGCTGGAACTCAAAGCGAAATTCAAGAAATAGCACAATACTAGCTCTTTGAGTTGGATTGTGAAGTGTGTCCATGAGAGTGGCCTTGTCTTACACTCACGACCTCCCAATAATAGTGACTTCTGCCTTCCACATCTTGCTTGAACTCCTCTCCTTGGCAAACCCTAATCTAGAAGCATACAGAAAAGGAGACTCTTGGAAACATAGTTCTCATCCTTAGATGGGCGTGGTGGCTTGGTGCTGAGCTGATAGCCGACAATTTAACACCAATGATCAGAAAGACATTTAAGCTGAGCTCTGAATAACAAGAAGGGGTCAGCTTTCCAAAGATCACAGGGAAGAACATTCCAGAGAGAGTAACCAGCACAAAGGTGCTGAAGCTGGGAAGAGCATATTGAGTTCTCCAAAAACATCAAGAATGCCAGTGTGCCTGGAGCTGAGTGCATGAGAGGAAGACTGATAGGAGATGCTGTTGGAGAGGTAAGCAGGGGCTGAATCATACAGGGTCGTATAAGATATAGTAGGTCCATTAGGGATTTATGTGCCTGAATGGCTTGTGTCTGAGCCCCATGGATAAGGTGTTTGTGGACAGAAAGCTCACTGAGCTGTTTAGAAAGAGGGGCTTGGTGAGATTTAGGGACCCAGACTTTTCTGCCTCAGGCAGTAGAGAGTGCTATGAAGCAGAGAGGGGTGCTCACCTTATCCTCCCCAGAACACAACAGAGTTTCACAGCATGGAGAGTTTAGGGGACACAGTGCTGCCCTGGAGCCTGGAGGAAGGGACATTTGGGAGCATCCAGAGACATTTAGCCTGGGAAGGATGTCCACTCTTGTACAGTGGTGAAGAGCCACAGTGTAAGAATAGAGGTGCTCTAATAGGTTTGGGTTGTCAACTGACAGACGAATTCAGGAACAGATGTGAGACTCTCATCCTGCAGCCAGAAATAACAGGATGAACAGTAGAACAGACTTGGAGAGGGGACATGAAGGTGAAATATGAGTCAGTAAATGTTAAGGTGATCCTATTTCCCTTGAAGCCTGGGTGAAAACCATGTGGAACCTCAGATTGCATTGGCTAGGCCCTTGCTTGAATGCATTCAGAAAGTTAAGGGATATTCATTTTCTTTGGGGAATCCATATAGTGATTTCATTCCCATTGTACATACATGCTTTACTGAAATGACTAAGTTGCTTGGAATTTTTATCAGGCATACTTTCAAACCCAAAAGCTATAATTTTAGGCATTTCAGTTCTCCCAACAAAAGTACTGGCCAAGGTTGATCAAATACAGGTTGGTCTATGCCCTATGGTGACATTTGTGGGATGACAAGATGACTCTTAATGTCCCTTGAATATGTCTCCTTCGCATTGTCTGAATGCCATGATGCAGAGTTCGTTGGCCTGTTAGTGTGACTGAACCAAGTGCCCGCAGTGATAGCTGCTCTGGAGTGCTCCCTAAGTTAATTTCTTTACATTTTGATCTCACTTCCACAGTTCCTGCAGGTGCTTCTTCAGATCACCTCCCAAATAGATTACTTGCACATAAATCCTAGTCTCATTGTTGTTTTCTGGGAAAGCCCAGCTAAAAACAGTAAACACAGCCGAATGTAGTGAGATGTGTTTGATGCCTGGCAAGGTGCGATTCTCACCTAATTGCTAAAACAACTCTATGAGGTAAAGATTTTATTATTATTATCCCCATTTTACATGTGAGGAAAGCAAGACACAGAGTAGTAAAGGAACTTGCTTAAGGTTACCCAGTTAATAAATGGTGTGAGACCTTCACATCACTTCATTCTCATCTGTCTTTTACCAATTTCTGATAAATTTCGTTCCTTTTGGCACCCCATAAGGAAAATATTTAATCTCCCTGTCATCCTACTTTCTAAAAATTGCTTCTCCCAAACACTTCCTTCCTCATTATAATATATAATAATATGGTGCTGTTTTTATAAAATTCCCCTAATCTGAGAACTTCTATAGAAGCACATATTTCCGTTGATGGTAATAACAGGCCACAGGCCTCACCAACATCTTAATGTTCCTCACATTTACCAAAGAATGGCTTGATTGATGTATTTCCCCCCAAGCCCTTGAGACTTGACTGCCTCTGCGTGAGAAGCTGAGGCTTTGAGCCCAAGGCTTGTTCTTTGGAGAGCAGTGATTGTACAGAGGAGAATATGTGTGATGCATTTAGACTGCAATGCCTGTGGGTCCTTACCATAGCTCCTATTTTTGCTCTTTGGGGGAAATCTCAAAATAGTCCACTTTCCTTCACCACCCAATTTGATTTCTTCTCTCACAGTCCCTAAGGCAATAGTGATATGCCTGTCTGTGGTGGCAAAGAGATACCAGTCTTGAAAAGTTGGAGGGCTAGAGAGTTGGATCTATGTATGACTGTAGATATGTAGTCTCTCTCTCTCTCTCTTTCTTACTCTCCCTCCCTTTCCTTTTGAGTGTGTGACTAAAGCTTTGTCTCAATCTTTGTCTGAGTTTTCTTTGTTGCAATAGAAATGCCCTCAAAGAGACTTCAAATATAAATACATGAACTACATAAATTCGGGTCCATGGAGGTGGATTTTGTGGGGCCTCTCTCTCCTCTCTCTACAAATAGTGTTCATTCTTGTTCCTCTCTTTGCTTCTGCTTTGCCTTTTTCTCTCTCTACCTGTTGCCTTTCCTGCTCACTCCTCTGTTTCCGTGACAGTGACCTCAGTGTCCATATTTTTATGATCTTTTAGGTCAGCTTCTTACAACTAAATGAATTGGCTTCTGTATTCTGCCTCCTAATTCCTGGGAGAGAGAATATGAATTGCCCATGTGGAGCCAAGAGGCCATCTCTGGTACAACCAATTGGTGTGGATGGTGCTGCTTACTTAACAGGAGTCACCAGTCTCAGAAGAGTCTGTCAGTGGCAGCAAAATTGACTTTCATGTTGGCTAAAATATTTTTATTTTATCTATGCACATAATTTTTATGTATATTGAATGCCAGCCAATTCCCCAAATCATGCTATAAACATTATTTTATGTAATCTTTACAATTACCTTGAGATGTAGGTGTAATTATTCCCATTTACAGATGGAGACTCTGAGGGTCTGTGGCAATCCTGAAGGAGAGAAGGCTAAATAGTGTTGGGTGTTATGGCATCTCTCTGCTTCCAATCCTAGTGCCCTTTCTCTATGGGCAAAGCTGAGTGGAAAGACTCATTAGGAAACCATTTTCAATGCAAGCAGCATACTTGGCAGATGTCACTGCTTTCTCAGGGAGAAAAAAGTGAAGTGCATGGAGCACGTTTTTATTTTTTAGCTAGATCAGGTCAGCACCCCCCTGCTGAAGGTAGAGCCTGCCTACTGATACATAACGATATTTCAAGATGATGAGCAAGAAAGCTCTGTCCATTCCAGGGCAGAGTTCCCTGGGGACAAGGCTCAAAGAGCAATGAAAAGAGGGTAAGTGAATCATGAAGGCTTTGGAGCGAGAATGAGCACTAGAGCCAGGCATTTACAGTGAAGGGCAGAGTGGGCTGGAGAGGACTCAAGAAGCATTAGAAAAATGATTATCTGCCAACCCGAAATGAGACTCCAAGGAGCGCGAGCAGTCCTCCCACAAAAGGGTTTGTGGAAGTTCTCTCAATTTGCAGGGACCTGCTTGTGGAGTTTGTTCACTCATTGATAGATACTGGTTATCTTAGGGATTGTGAATAGTATACCCTATGGTGTGGGATGAAATCTTTTTAAAATGGAAAGCAAAACATATTTTCAAATAGAATGAAGTGTGTTTTGTAGTCATGATATTAATCTTCCTTTATTATTAGTGGAGTAATTAGAGAGTAATTCAATGACACAGAGTAAAACACAAGATAGTGAGGAGCTGGGAGGCTTTCAGCTGCAAACCTCAGAAAAGCAAGCTCGGTGAGGAAATATCTTGGCTCATGTAACTGTCAGTCAAAGACAGGAGGGGCTTGTGGGCGTCATTCTGATACACGAGCTCAACCATGTCCTCAAGGACCCAGCTTCTCCCTTTCTGCTGTGATGTCCAAATGATCAGCTTCATCCTGAGAGTAATTTTCTGTGTGGCCTTAAGATGATTGTCAGAAGCAGTTAGGCTACAATATTGCTAATTCTTTTCTTGTGATAGACAGATGTTTGCAGGAAACTCTTCTGGAAGTGGCAGGAGAAACTCTGTCACATCTCTATCTCCTTGACTTGCAGGTGTGCTGCAAGCCCATTCCCATACAATTCCCATCGAGGAGTATGGGAATACTCTGATTGGGATAGATTGCTGGTTTTCAGCACTCACTGCTTATTAGAATCACAAGGGAGGCCTTTAAAATGTTTTTTAAATTATTATGGGTACAAAATAGTTGTACATATGTGTGGGGTACATGTGATGTTTTGATACAGACATACAATGTGTAATGATCAAATTAGTGTAATTGGGGTATACATCACCTTAAATGTATATTGTTTCTCTGTGTTAGAAACATTCCAATTCTACTCTTTCAGTTATTTTAAAATATACAATAAGTGTTTTTTTTTTATTATACTTTAAGTTCTGGGGTACATCTGCAGAATGTGCAGGTTTGTTACGTAGGTATACGTGTGCCAAGGTGGTTTGCTGCACCCATCAACCCATCATATACATTAGGTATTTCTCCTAATGCAATCCCTCCCCTAGCTCCGCCCGCCCCCCCCCCCTGCCAACAGGCCCGGTGTGTGATGTTCCCCTCCCTGTGTCCATACGTTCTCATTGTTCAGCTCCCACTTATGAGTGAGAACATGCTGTGTTTGGTTTTCTGTCCTTGTGTTAGTTTACTGAGAATGACGGTTTCCAGCTTCATCCATGTCCCTGCAAAGGACATGAACTCATCCTTATTTTTGGCTTCATAGTATTCCCTAGTGTATATGTGCCACATTTTCTTTATCCAGTCTATCATTGATGGACATTTGGGTTGGTTCCAAGTCTTTGCTATTGTGAATAGTGCCACAATAAACATACGTGTGCATGTGTCTTTATAGTAGAATGATTTATAATCCTTTGGGTATATACCCAGTAATGGGATTGCTGGGTCAAATGGTATTTCTAGTTCTAGATCCTTGAGGAATTGCCACACTGTCTTCCACAATGGTTGAAGTAATTTACACTCCTGCCAACAGTGTAAAAGTGTTTCTATTTCTCCATATCCTCTCCAGCATCTGTTGTTTCCTGACTTTTTAATGATCACCATTCTAACTGGTGTGAGATGATATCTCATTGTTTTTGATTTGCATTTCTCTGGTGACCAGTGATGATGAGCTTTTTTTTCATATGTTTGTTGGCTGCATAAATGTCTTCTTTTGAGAATAAGTTATTTTTAAGTACATCACTCTATTGTGCTGCTGAAAACTATATATATACATTTTTTTTTTTGAGATAGAATCTCTCTCAGTCACCCAGGCTGGAGTCCAGTGGCATGATCTCCGCTCACTGCAATCTCTGCCTCCTGGGTTCAAGTGATTCTCCTTCCTCAGCCTCCCAAGTAGCTGGGATTACAGGCATGCACCACCATGCCCAGCTGATTTTCATATTTTTAGTAAAGACAGGGTTTTGCCATGTTCCCCAGGCTGGTCTTGAACTCCTGAGCTCAGGTGATCCGCCCACCTCAGCCTCCCAAAGTGCTGGGATTACAGGCGTGAGCCACCATGCCCAGCCTAGATCTTATTCATTCTATCTAATCGCATTTTTGTACCCCTTAACCATTACTACTCTATGCCCCCAATCCCTGCCACCCTTCCCAGCCTCTGGTAACCATCATTGTACTCTTGATCTCTATAACTTTAATTTTTTTTTTTTTTGTCTAGCTCCCACATGTGAGTGAGAACATGTAACTGATTTGTCTTTCTGTGCCTGGCTTATTTGACTTAACGTAATGTTCTCCAGGTCCACCCAAGTTTTTGCAAATGACAGGATTTCATTCTTTTTATGGTTGAATAATATTCCATCATGTATATATCCTGCATGTCCATCATCCATTCATTAGTTGATGGACATTTAGGTTGATTTTGTATCTTGGCTATTGTGAATAGTGCTGCAAGAAACACAGAAGTGCATATATCTCTTTGATATACTGATATCCTTTCTTTTCTATATAGTGGGATTGTTGGATTATATGGTAGTTCTATTTTTAGTTTTTTGAGGAGTCTGCTGTTCTCCATAGTGGCTGTACTAATTTACATCCCACAAACAGTGTATGAGGGTTTCCCTTTCTCCACATCCTTACCAGCATTTGTTATTGCCTGACTTTTGGATAAAAGCCATTTTAACTGGGGTGGGGTGGTATCTCTTGAAATACTAATACTTGGACCTTTCCCTGGCCAGGAAAGTCAGACTCTCTGGGCATGGAGCCTGAATATCAGGATGTTTCAAGGTCTCCCCTGGTGATTCTAAAATTTGAGAAGCACTAGCTTATACTTCTCAAGATTCATCCATTGATGTAGAGATGAGAGCAGCTTACCCTAGGTAAAAAGTCCTGGATGTAGAAGGGTCATGGAATAAAAAATTAAGATTTTGTTATAAATATGGCAGTGGGGAATAGATGCTTGGTAGGCATTAAATGTTATTCACTCTAAAAGAGATTTGCTGGTGACCTTTTTTAAGATTTATAGGTACATGTTCATTTAGTACAACAACCTTATGAGCAGAGCATACAATTCACCCTTGTGTAATAGTTATTGCCCCACCACTTGTTTGCTGCAAGTACCCATGCAATTTGACCAATGTTTAGGCTATACTAGATAGTAAATATTTCTAATATTACTCATGCCAATAAGTCAAATGACTTCATAGTTTATTAACCAAATTGAGGCAGTTTTGAGAGCCAAAAGAAGTGTGACATTTTAAAGGCTATTATTCCAGGGCATCAAGAATAAACTGGGAGGATAATAAATCATTCTACTATAAAGACACATGCACACGTATGTTTATTGCGGCACTGTTCACAATAGCAAAGACTTGGAACCAACCCAAATGCCCATCAGTGATAGACTGGATAAAGAAAATGTGGCACATATACACCAGGGAATACTATGCAGCCATAAATAAGGATGAGCTCATGTCCTTTGCAGGGACATGGATGAAACTGGAAACCATCATTCTCAGTAAACTAACACAAGGACAGAAAACCAAACACAGCATGTTCTCACTCATAAGTGGGAGTTGAACAATGAGAACACATGGACACAGGGAGGGAAACATCACACACCAGGGCCTGTTCGGGGGCAGAGGGCTAGAGGAGGGATAGCATTAGGAGAAATACCTAATGTATATGATGGGTTGATGGGTGCAGCAAACCACCATGGCACTTGTATACCTATGTAATAAACCTGCATGTTCTGCACATGTACCCCAAAACTTAAAGTATAAAAATTAAATAAAAAAAAAAGAATAAACTGGGACTGTTCTGGGCAAATCAACACATATCGTCACTCTACCTAGGAGGTATTACGTGTAGTAGAGAGTTTAGTTTTGTTAAAGAGATGTATCGCCTTTGCCATCAGCTCTAGAAGGTAATCTCTGTCATACTTGATTGAAATGCTTTGCTTAGGCTAGGGCTGACCACACTAGAATTTTTTTTTTTTTTTTTTTGAGACAGAGTCTTACTCTGTCACTCTGTCACCCAGGCTGGAGTGCAGCGACATGATCTTGGCTCACTGCAACCTCCACCTCCAGGGTTCAAGTAACTCTCCTGCCTCGGCCTCCTGAGTAACTGGGATTACCAGCACCCATCACCATGCCCAGCTAATTTCTGTATTTTTAGTAGAGACAGGGTTTCACCATGTTGCCCAGGCTGGTCTCAAACTCCTGGCCTCAGATGATCTGCCTGCCTCTTAAGATGAGGACGGCCATATCTGATAACCTTAGGGTGGGGGCTGGCCACACGAGAAAGACCTACAATGTGATTTAGGGTGGGGGCTTTGGAATACAGGGTGTCAGTTGACCTAGATACTGAGTTTAGCTATATGGGCAATCAGTCAACAAATCATGCCTACATAATGAAGCCTCAGTAGAAACTGTACGCTGACGCATAGGCAAGCTTCCTTGATTGTCAGCACTGCATGCATATTGCCATACATTGAGCCAAAAGGCTAATGTGTCCTGAGGACAATGGAAGCTTCACCATTGGAACCCTTCAAGACTCCGCCCTGTGTATCTCTTCCTTTGGTTGATGTTGATCTATAATAAACATAAACTGAAGAACGATAGTTTTCAGTGAGTTCTGTGTATTCTTATAGTGAATTATAAAGCTGAGAGTGATTTTGCTAGCCCTCTAGACTTGCAGTTGATGTTAGAAGAAGGGAAAGTCTTGACGGCTGTGCCCTCCAACCTCACACTTTAACTAACTCTGAGTGTATCAGACCACTTAAGGAGGCCAAGTAACTTGCCCAGTGTCTCAGAATTCATGAAGAAAGGAGCCAGTTTTCAATCCTCAGAAATAACTTCTGAGGTATTTCAATGTCACCTTTTTTGCTCTTTTCTTCCTTCAATTCCTTATGTTACTTCTTTTTGTTGAAATAACTGATGCGTTTTCTGTTTTCCTGATTGAAACTAAATTGGTACAATGGTATTGATATTCTAATACTTTCTTTTCATTAAAAAATCTTAAATTTATGGGATACTTTCTACTATAAACACAATAAAAAGATACTTGTCTATAATCTTAGAATTTGAAAATAGCAAAAACTATAACAAAACTGTTGTTCGAACTAATAGCTCAATGTCGACTTAGTCAAGTGAATGGTCTTTCCTTGAGCTTTCAGAGGCTGGAGCAGGCTTAAAGTGAATCAGTTGTTCCAAGTCTTGGCTTTTCAAGGCACCTCTCTATTCCTGGGTGTCTTGTAACACTCGGGCAGATGCTGATGAGACTTGAGACTCAAGACTCATGCAGTGTGACAAGAAAGTAGCACAGTTGCACAAATTCTCCCTGTCCTTTCCTTTTCCGTTCTGGTTTCTAAGACTAACAATTTGATTCAGTAGAGTGGCATCCTTAACTTTTCTGGTTTTGGTCATATGAGTTTTCCCTCTAGTTTTTGTTCCCTGATGTTTTGGTTAATATTAGGTGTCAACTTGATTGGATTGAAGGATGCCTAGATAGCTGGTGAAGTACTGTTTCTGTATGTGTCTGTGAGGGTGTTGCCAGAAGAGACTGACATTTGAGTCAGTGGACTGGGAGAGGAAGACCCATCCTCAATGTGGGTTGGCACCATTCAATGGGCTGCCAGCGGGGCTAGAACAAAGCAAGTGGAAGAAGGTGGGCTAAGCTGACTTGCTGCGTCTTCTGGCTTTCATCTTTCTCTCATGCTGGATGCTTCCATCTGTTCCTCCTGCCCTCAGACTTCAGATTCTTTGGTGTTTGGACTCTTGGACTTACGCCAGTATTTTGCTAGGGGCTCTTGGGCTTTCAGCCACAGACTGAATGCTGAACTGTCAGCTTCCCTGCTTTTGAGACTTTTGGTCTGAGACTGAGCTACTACTGGCTTCTTTCTTCCCCAGCTTGCAGACAGCCTATGGTGGGACTACGCCTTGTGATCATATAAGCCAATTCTCCCTAATAAACTCCCTTTCATATGTACATATATCCTATTAGTTCTGTCCATCTGGAGAACCCTGACTAATACACCTGGGTGAAGGAAGCCAGTCACAGAACCATTCACTGATGAAAGTATTTTTCAGTTGTTTGGACAATTACTGCTGATATAGTGCTTTTTAGCTTTAGTTCTTCTGACATACAGATTGTGCCAAGGTAAGTTAGGAAAGTGAGCCCATACACAGCATTAGCTTCATTAATATTCAATCCATAGATACAGTTGTGAATGTGAAGCCATAAAGAAGAACACTCGACTTCTGATTAAATGTCCTAAGTGTGCTAGAGTTAGCAGATGGGGGTCGCATATGATTTCTAATTTATAAAACTTTAACTATAAAAGATTAATGTAGACAAATGGTAGGTACCTCATGCTGCTAAAACCTTTGTTTTAAAATATAGCGTATTGATAGATAATTTGAAGTATAGTAAGGCCAACAGATCAGGAAATAACCACTATCGAGAAGTTAGTTTAGTACTAAAACTATCTTCCCAAAAGGAAGGGGCCTGCCACATCCTGGAGGTAGGGTAGGGGTATTAGTCAGGGTTCTTTAGGGAAGCAGAATCAATAAGCATATTTGTGTGTGTGTGTGTGTGTGTGTGTGTGAGAGAGAGAGAGAGAGAGTGGGGGAGAGAGAGAGAGAGAGAAAGAGAGAGATAAGGAACTGGCTCACACAATTATGGAGGCTAAGAAATCCCAAAACCGCTAGTTTGCAAGCTGGAGACCCAGAAAGGCAAACTGATGTGTAGTTTCAGCATGAGTCCAAAGGCCTGAGAACCAGGAAAACTGCTGGTGAAAGTTTGTCTGCAAGCAACATGCTCAAGACCCAAGAGGAGCAGATGTTTCAGTTTGAGTACAAAGGCAGAAGACTCACATTACAGCTCAAGCAGTCAGGCAGGAGGAAGTCCCCCTTACTCACAAGAAGGTTAACCTTTCTGTTCTATTCAGGTTTTCAACTGATTGTATGAAGGCCACCCACATTAGGCAGGAAAATTGGCCTTACTCAGTTTACAAATTCAAATGTTAATCTCATCCAAGAACACTCTCACAGACACACCCAGAATAATGCTTGCCCAAATATCTGGGCATCTTATGTCTCAGTCAAGTTGACACATAAAAGTAGCTACCACAGGGGGGCTACCTGGGGGAGTACTGGGCTTGGTCAGAAGGCAGGGTGGAGGGGGGAAACTGGGCAAGTTTTCCTTGTGGTTTCTGCAGGCAGGAACAGGTAATACAGGGTAAACAAATTTAGGATTGGGTAGTTGGAATAATTTCAATAGGCTCTGGGCATAAGGGTTGTCCCTATTTGTCAAGTACATGGCCCTAAGGTGATTAGGGCAGTTGTAGAGTGGATCAAAATGTGACAGCCAGGTAAGACTGTAGGAAGTACAGACTAAATGTGTTGGGTTTTAGTTAAATGTACCCAGGAAGAAGATTCCTCCTGGGCACAGGGGGAGGTAGCAAGGGAGGCAGGAGGCTAAGCCAAGTCACTTAGGCATATTATTAGGTTGTGCACAACAAGGCATGTAGAACAGATGTTAAATATGGAGTTTACAGAAGCTAGAAACAAAGTTAACACACCCCCTGGTACACAGCCTGTCTTATTCCTATTGTAGGAGTTAGCATCTAGTCACATGCGTTCTCTTTTTCTAACCCAAGCTGAACTACAGGCATCCCCATTCTCAACTTACAGACTTGTGGGTCCAGGAGCAAGTGAAATAGGATAGCAGGAAATGCCTGTGCCTTGGAGACAAGAAAACTTGTAATTGAATACTGACCCTGTCACTTATTAACAGTTTCTTTGGAAGGTAATTTAACTCCTTAAGACATGATTTTGCTATTTATGAAAGGTAGAAAATAGAATAAATGTATCAGGGTTATGTAAATATTTGGTGTAATGAATGTGTGATACTGTGATACAATAAGAAATATACATTTGGTCTCTGCCCGCCTTTTCCTAGACAGAGTTCCTGAAACCCTTGTAGATAAGGGTGCTAGGAGAATCTTTTGCTCTGTAGAGGAGAAGTAATATCTTTTTCTTACCCATCACAAGGTTCATGACTGAGACCTCTACAACAAAAGCCAGATTAAAAAGAGAAAATCATACAAATGTGTTTAATATAAGTTCTACATGATACAGGAACCTTCAGAAATCAACACTCAAAGAAACGGGAAAATTATATTTTTATGGATAGCCATGCAGAAGTATGACTGGCAGACAAAAAGGTCTGATCTAATGGTAATAAACTGGGGGGTAAACTTAGCAAGGCCTGTTTACTCAGTTTCTTCTTGGTATCCCTGTGTGACATTTTTTTCCCTCTGGGTATAAGGCAAGCCATGTCTGTGTCTCTTGAGGGCCTTCAGGGGACAAGGGAGGAAGGTCAGAGAGTTTTATGGTCTGCTTCCAGGAAGAGAAGGTGAGGACAATTTGAGTTTTTATTACCCACTTCAGGAGAAAGGGGGAGGGAGAAGGTCAGAAAGAACTTTTGCAGTCTTCTCAAATGCCAAAGTACCATTATTTTGGGATTTTCTGCACCTCATCTGTTCTAATATTTGATCTTTGACCCCTGACACAGAGCTCCTGAGATCTTTGTAATTTCCTGAGTGATAGGAGCATTTTTTTTTTTCATGAAGTGATTCTTGGTGGACTCCTGGATAGCCTCAGGTTGGGGGCTGCTTAGTGGGAGAACCAACCATGCGATTACAGGGTTGGAACTTTCCACCCCACCTCCAGACCTCCGGGGAGGAGAGAGGGCCTGAAGGCTGAATTGATCACCAAAATCCAGTGGTGTGATGTAATCAAACACTCCTGTGTAATGAAGCCTCCTTAAGAATTCGAAAGGACAGGGTTTGGAGAGCTTCTGCGTTGCTGAACACACGGAGGTGCAAGGACAGTGGTGTAGCCCAAGAGGGCATGGAAGCTCCGTGTTCCCTGCTCATATCTTCCCTATACATCTCTTCCATCTGGTTGTTCATCTGTATCCTATATAGTATCCTTTATCGTAAACCAGTAAACATAAAATATTTCCCTGAGTTCTGTGAGCTGCTCTAGCAAATTGATCAAACTCAAGGAAGGGGTTGTAGAAATCCCAGATTTATAGCTGGCTGGTCAGATGTACCAGATGTATTTGCGATTGGCATCTGGAATGGGGGCAGACTTGTGGGACTGAGCCCTTAGCCTGTGTGTTCCACCACTATCTCCAGGTAGATAGTTTCCTAATTAAATTGAATTACAGGACATCCAGTTGGTGTCCACTGGGGAACTGGTAATTGGTGAGGAGACATCCCCACACACATTTTGGTACCCAGAGGTGAAGTATTGTATTGAGAATGGTGGGTAGAGTATGAGAGTAGGAAGAAAACATTGCTTCTTTCCCATTTCAAACAGAATGTAATATGCCTAGCCTATTTTAATTAAGATGTTTTTGTTAGTATTATTATCATTATTAGGATGCATAAATTTGGGAATCCCGAACTGAACTCACGGCTCATGTGAACTTGGTATTCATAAAAATTCAAAATAGCTGGGACTATTAACTAGATTTAACCCTTTGAAATTGTTAATCAAATAGGCTTAATGTAATTCACCCATTGGCAGCTGGAATACATCTTTGAGTTAAATGAACAATACAGTTTTATATTACCTGACCTGTTGCATGTTTATGTCCTTCTGTTTCAAGACTTGTTGGAAAAAAAAAAAAAAACTTGGCCGGGCATGGTGGCTCACGCCTGTAATCTCAGCACTTTGGGAGGCTGAAGCGGGTAGATCACCTGAGGTCAGGAGTTCAAGACCAGCCTGGCCAACATGGTGAAACCCTGTCTCTGCTAATAATACAAAAATTAGCCAGGCATGGTGGCACGTGCCTGTAATCCCAGCTACTTGGGAGGCTGAGGCAGGAGAATCGCTTGAACCCAGGAGGTGGCGGTTGCAGTGAGCCAAGATCGCACTACTGAACTTTAGCCTGGGCAACAGAGTGAGACTCAAAAACAAACAAACAAACAAACAAAACTTAAGATCTCTTGAGTTGCAGTCTCTTTCTAGTAACCTTTGCTTTACTGTCTTCTGTATTAAGTTTTACAGAGAAACCAAATGTCTGCCTGAGTTTGGATGTGTTTGTGTGTGGTGGTTGTTTATATGTGTCTGTGTGTTCATGAAGGCATATTTTATGCTTGAGGGATATTTTAAGTGGAAAAATTGAAAAGAAAATGTTGGCTTATGTCTAGGTTTTGTTTTTTCATTAAATTCTTTTTTTTTTTTGGGCAAAATATTTCAATCTTGAAAATAGTT
Organism: Nomascus leucogenys; assembly: GCF_006542625.1. Classification (NCBI taxonomy): domain Eukaryota; kingdom Metazoa; phylum Chordata; class Mammalia; order Primates; family Hylobatidae; genus Nomascus; species Nomascus leucogenys. The sequence goes on along the minus strand of NC_044381.1, from coordinate 53,720,446 downwards.
CTTTTCCAGGTAAAAAAGTTTCTTTTATTATTCTTACAATCATTACTTCAGTCATATCTTTCTATTTTATTCCTCTTAGACTCTCTTTGCAACTTTATTGAATTCCCTACATTAACCTTCCGTGTCCCTTAGCTTAACAATTTTAATCTTTTTATCTGCTTTCCCTGAGTTTGGGGAGAATTTCTGGTTACAAATTTGAATTTTTAAGATAAGTCACTGGTTAGTAAGCCTTCATTAATTTTATTAAGCTTGTTATTTAAGTTTTTTACCTCCATGTTTGATATAGTTTTATAGAAACAGGTCCTTTTGATTCCTATTGTAAGCACATAATACAGATGTTCTAAAGCACTTTCCTGTTTTCCTTGCAGTAAATTTGTTATTTTATAGGAAGACATTTGCTCTGAATTCTCATGGTGATCCCTTGCTTTTGAACTACCATATCTTTTTTATATGCCTTGTACTTTTTTTTTGTCTTAGTTGTTCACTCTTGCAAAGGAATAGCTAGGCTTGTCAGGGAATGGGAATTGAAAAGGGATCTATCAGGCATGAGTATGAGGCCTTGTTTTAAATTTTTACACCCAGATGAGGGGTAAAGAACGGTACTTGGTTTCATTTTGCCAGTTCAAAGATCCTTTAGCCTATGGGGAATGGGGATAGAGCAGAAGCCAGAGCCAGAGTTGGAGAAGAGCATCAGAGGCAGTTATACCTGGGAGCTTTGCCCAAAATTTCTGTTTTGCATTTGGCATGCAGTCAGGATTTTTCTGGGGCAGGGCCCTTGCTATTGTCTGGCACAGTCACACCCTTTAAGATCTAATGGTATCTTTGCCATTACCCTTCACCAAATGTGGCTGCCAGGACAAATTTCAACTGAGAGGAAAGCTGCCACAGAGGCTTCAGGCTTGGCAAGGCCTCCAGGATGAGAAGTGCTTTAGGTGTCACTGGTGGGATGTGGATTTCTTCTTCCTGCTCCCCGCCCTCTCTGTGATCTTGCACGCTATTATCCCACCTCCTTCTTCATGCCCAGCCCTCACAGCCTTTGTTTCTCTGAGTTACACCAGAAGACACTTAAGTTATATAAAACCCAAAAGGATAAGACCCTGCCAAGAGGGGTAGCTTGGCCCAGAGTTCTACAACATGGGGAGTTTGCTTGGTTGTTGGCTGATTTTGCTTCAGGGTATTTTCCTGTGTCTCCTTTGTGTCACCCTTTCAGTCATATAATCTCTGGAGCAGGAGTGAGGAATCTGTATTTCTTAAAAGCTTCTGACGTGATTGGAATGCAGCTGGTCCTTAGATCTCTGATATTTATTTGCAAATCATGAACCTGAGAACAAGAGCTGAAAAAAATGTGCCAATGTGTCTTTCTAACATTTCTGAGCACCTACTTTATGCAAATTGCTCCGCTATGATGGTGCTGCTGCGTAGGATAGCAAGGAGTACAAGGGGGAGAAATGTACAACCTAATTAGGCAGAAAAGAGGTTTTGCAAAAATAGTTAACATTTATCCAGTGCACTTCCCTTAGCACTTCACACACATCAGCTGGAATTGATCCTTGCAATAACCCCATAACCCCAGGATTGGGAAACCATTATTTTCCCTCCTCTATGAATAGGAAAACAGAGGTTTTAAAAGAGGTAGGAAGCTTGTCAGCATCACACAGGTAGCAAGTGGCAGGGCTTAGAACCTGAGCATGCAAAGTTTGCCTCCAGGCTGCATTTTAAATAAATTCTATTTCCTCCCACAGAAGGAGATAATGGACAGGATCGTTGATCTGTGGTTAGGCCAAGTGGAAATTCAGATTCTAAGTGTTGTGTGTGTTCAGAGGGGTGATGCATCACAGAAAAGGCAACCTGGACTGGGAGTTGCGGTGTTTGGGCCAGGGGAGGCATAGTGTGTGTCACTGGGGAGTTGGGCTGTTCTCACAGTTGCATCTAGGCAGCCAGTCTAGAGTGCCCTGTCTCTCACATGCCCTGAACATCCACTTCCCTACTTCTCCCCAGTCTGCCATTTATAGCCAGTGTTGATGAAGGCTGTACCCACCTGTGTTTGCCAGAAGCCTGAATGCTCCCTTGTCTGTTTTTAAGCTGTTTGCCTATGACAGAGTAGGAATAACAAGATGGGAAACATCTCTAATATAACTTTAGAGGCCCTGTGTGCAGTTTCAACTTCAGTTTGTTGTTTTTCCCTTTCTCTTTATGATAGTAAAGATTGGCTACTGCCTCTAATCTTGTCAAAGAAGCATAAAAGGGTCATTTACTAGCTTTTGGGATAATTTATCCAAGTGGATTTCCAAATATTTTGTACAAACCTAATGAAAATATCTTGTAAAAATTGTAGCATAAATGCCTCAGTCACATTCAGGGGAACATCAGAGGGAAGAAATGTTTTCAACGTTGTTTTATTTTCTGTGATGTTATTAGAATTTGGTAATATATTATGTCATTGTTATTACTAGGAATTTAGTAAGTGATTAACTACACAAGTTGCTTTGGTTGACTTTACACAGAAAAAAGCAGAGAAATAGTCTGCCCCTAAGAGATGTGTTATCTGAGATAAATTTAAAACAAATAACGCTGACATAAATATTAAATAAAACCAGAAAGGATGAAGCCCTATAAGAAAGGGAGCATAGCACAGCTTTTAGTATATAGTATAAACTATGCTCTAGTATAATATTTAAGAACACAGATTCTAAAGCCAGTCTGCCTGATTTCAAAGCCCCACTCCATATAGCTTTCTGACCTTAGGTAAGTCACTTAAAGCTTCATTTTTCTCATCTGTAACATGGGGATGCCAATCATATCTATCTCATAAGTTTGTCATGCTTATTAAATACATATACATATAGCATACATATGTTATTTAAACTATTTCTATTGTTTATCTATCCCATACATTTAGTATATCTGAAGGGAAAAATTAATAGCAAAATCATAATCAAAATTGTCAGAATGCCAATTATAAACTTCTTTTGCCTTGATCAAAGATATTACCACAAGATAGTGTTGGTTGAACTTGATTTCTCTGTTAGAGGCAAAATAGGAAAATGGAAGCATTTCTTACATGTTGGTGGATTTTATTGGACAAAGATTTATGTAGTGCTTACTGTGGGTCAGACTCTGGCCAGAGAATTTTGCAAATATTATTTAGTTATTTATTTAAATTGAGTGGGGAGGTCCTTATCATTCCCTCTGTTCAGATGAGGGGAGTGAAATACAGGGGATAAAGTAATGACTCCAAACCACACAGCTCATCAGTGGCAGAACTAGAACTCACACAGGACCTTGAGCTCCTTGGTCAGTGCTAGGAAACCCCACACTATGCTGCCTCTCTTAGTATTTGAATGCTTGACCCATTGAGCAGAACATTTTATGAAGACACATGTAGCTTTGACTATAAAAGAGTAAAAGGAGCGGCAACTTACCGATTTTTCTATTTGCCTATCCCCGTTGACTCAGCTACCAGTGGATCCTCAGTCCTAAGGAGACTATCAGGTAGAGATATCAAGGAAATCCTGGAGAGAGGCAGGGTGGAGGGGGTGGGATATGTTTTAACTTTTCTATAACAATGTTTGGCCTCTCATTTGCTAGCTTCTCTTACCATGTCATGGATTTCTACAATTATGAAGCTGGAACAAGGCTTACTACAGTCTTCTCAAACCTAAAATTGCATATGATTTGCCCTGGGATCTTGGTAAAGATTTTTATCCTGTAGATCTGGGTGCAGCATTTCTAACAAGCTCCCAGGTGATGCTTCAGGCTTTGGGATCATAAAGCCTTGGAGTTGTAAGTGTCAACTCTTTTACTGAGCAAATAAAAACAATGAGGCCAAGAAAGATCAGAAACTTGCCCATGGTCTCATGCTTATATTGAGATATGTCAAAAAAGCAGATCAAAACAAGATATATAACTTTTACATCACTCAAAAAGGCACCTCTCATTAATCCTCATGACATCTTCATGAAATTTTACTCTTCTACTTACGATAAAGTAAAATGAAACACAGGGAAGAAAAACGACTTACTTTAAGCCTATTTAATAAGTTGTATCATACCTAGAGTATAAAGTAAATTTAGTAATGCCCCTCTGGCATTAAAGTCACCCCTTTAAATAGTATGCAGATCAATGACTGGAGAAATCCATGTGCTGAGGATTAACATTTGTGTTATGGAGCTGGATTAAGGCATATCTGTGTAAAGTCCACTCAAGTTGCCTTTTATTTTGAGAATATTTTTTCTCCATTTGACCAACTTAATTTACAAACCATTAAGTAGAGATTCAACTTTGGGGATCATGTGGTCTTTTCTACTGAGGCTATTTGCAATGCTATTCTCATGTCTCAAGTACCTTTGAGAAAAGTCATTGATAGAAACCACATGATGTTTTTGTGTTTTTATATCTGACACTTGCCCAAGCACAAGTTCAGTTTCTGTGTTTACTTATCTATACCTACTCTGATTTCACAGAGAATTTAAGGCCGCTGATATGCCTTTTTTTGCAGGGGCCTTAGTCAGTTGCTCTAGATTTCAACTGTCTTGCTGTGCCTCTGTTATGGGCCAGGGGCTCCACATATCACATGAATCTGTACAATAATCTGATTCAGTTAGCTTTGTTCCTGTACATTCAGAGATGAGAAGAGTAGAGCCCAGGGAGCTTAAGTAAAATCCCTAACGTCAAACAGTATAGAAAATGGCAGCACTGTGATTCAAACTCAAATCTGCTAGTTTCCAAAACATCATGCCCTGCTTCACAGCATTTGGCTAAATGTAGCTTTAGCTGTCTGGAAACCTCATAGACAGGTTTTTTTGCTTTGTTTTGTTTGGTGGTGCTTGTTGTTTTTGTTGTGGGGCTTAAGGTCAGCCCTGAGTGAAATCATGAATTAAACCATTTTCTCCCATTTCTCTCTCACTTGCTCCTTTGCTCCTCAATGGACCCACGACAGCCTCCCACCTGAGCCTGCCTGGGCCTTTCCCTTAACCCTTCCCCTTATATTTTGGGTATCATATTTTCTATTCTCGGCTAGCTATCACATTAAAAGCAATATCTGCTTGCATTTATTCCTACTGGAAATGTTATTTTAAATATAGGCTTGTGAAGACATTAGAGTGCAATCCCAAATATTCTCTTCAACTGTAGAATTTTTGGCCTGGTCCACCACTGGAGAAGACTGACTTAAAGATCTTCCCGCTTCTCCAAATCAGACCCAACTTTTGCTGCATCAAGGGTTATCAGCCTCAGAACCATAATATTTTTGGCCAGCAAACTGTTAATATTTTGGGCGTGGTGGCTCATGCCTATAATCCCAGCACTTTGGGAGGCAGAGGTGGGCAGATCATTTGAGGTCAGGAGTTTAAGACCAGCCTGGACAACATGAAGAAACCCAGCCTCTACTAAAATAAAAATTAGCTGGGGATAGTGGCACGCACCTGTAATCCCAGCTAACTTGGGAAGCTGAGGCAGGAGAATCACTTGAACCTGGGAGGCAGAGGTTGCAGTGATCACACCACTGCACTCCAGCCTGGGCAACAGAGCGAGACTCTCTCTCTCTCTCATATATATATATATATATATGAGAAAAAATATGTGTATGAGAAAATATATGTATATGAGAAATATGTATGAGAAAATATATATTTTATATATATAAAATATATATTTGGCGATATATTTGGAAAAATATACATATTATATATTTTTATATATTGTGTATGTTATATATATTACATTTTTATATATTTTTATATTTTTTTATTTTTTATATATTTTTATATAAATATTTATATGTATATATAAATATTTATATGTATATATTTATATGTATAAATCTATATGTATATATTTATATACAAATATTTATATATATTTATATATAAATATGTATATGCATATATTTATATATACATATGTATATGTATATATTTATATATACATATGTATATGTATATATTTATATATACATATGTATATGTATATAAAATATATAAAATATATTTTATAAATATATATAAAATATATTTTATATCTAAATAGATATATTATATATAAATATATATAATAAATATATATAAAATATATTTTATAAATATATAAATATATATTATATATATAATATATATATAATATATATAATATATATATTACACATTTTATATATTATATATTATATATATTAAATATTATATAATATGTAATACATTTTATATATTATATATAATATATATTTTATATATAATATATAATATATATTTTTTATATAATATATATTATACATTATATATTTATATATATTTTATATAATATATATTTTATATTTTATATATAATATATGTTATATAATATATTATATTTATCTTATATATAATATATGTTATATAACATATATTATATATTTTATATATAATATATATTATATATTTTATATGTAATATATAACATCATATATTATATATACTTTATATAATATATTGTATATTTTATATATAATATATGTTATATAATATATTATATATTTTATATATATAATATATTATATATTATATATAATATATTATATATTTTATATTAATATATTATACATTATATACATAATTATAATGTATTATTATTTTATATATTTATATTGTATGTATAATATATATTATATATATAAAATATATATTATATATAATATATAAAATGTATTATATAATATATAATATTTAATATATATAATATATAATATATAAAATGTGTAATATATATTTTATATATAATATATATTTTATATATATATTATATATATTATATATATTTTATATATATTTATATATTTATCAAATATATTTTATATATATTTATTATATATATTTATATATAATATATATTTTATATATATATAAAATATATTTTATATATTTTATATACCTGTAAATATGTATGTATAAATATATACATATAAATATTTATATAAATATATATATAAATATATACATATAAATATTTATATAAATATATACATATAAATTATATTATATATTATATATATTATATATTTTATATATTTTTATATATTTTATATATTTTATATATTATATATATTTTATATATTATGTATATTTTATATATTATATATTTTATATATAATATGTATATTTTATATATTATATATTTTATATATTATATATATTTTATATATTATGTATATTTTATATATTATATGTATATTTTATATATTATATATTTTATATATTATATATTTATATATTATATTTATTTTATATATATATTTTATATATATATATATATATAGCCAAATAATTCTTTGAGGTCAGTTTGTCTCCAGGCATTGCTAAATGTCCCCTGAGGGGCAAAATCAATCCTGGTTGAGAGCCACCATTCTACACAAAAGTTAAGTTCTGCTTAAAGTGGTTATATAAGCAACACTTCGCTACTTCTCAACAATGGGAATCCATTCCTAATACTTTTTAGATTGTTTGTCTATAGTTTGTTAAGCCTACACTTTGACTGAAATGTAGATGGTGAAAATTGAATAATTTTTTCAGTTGTTAAGTGGCTTGACTTCCTACTCCCACTCTCCCGTAAACATTATTTCTGCTCTTAAAAGTGTAACACACTCTAGTGGAAAATGGCATAGTCCTAGTCAGAAACTCAGGCCAGAGATTGACTTTCTATTTACTGGCTCTTCAGGCTTAGACAAAATTAGATCTCCACTTTTGTATTTGTAAAATGGGAATTTTTCCTGGGACAACACATTCTCTACTTCTGTAAAAGGGATGAGAATTCCACTCTACTTCCCAGAGAGAGAAAATTGTGAAATTACGGAATGAACACATTTTGCTTTTCCCCACCTCTCACTCATGCCTCCCCAGGGATGAAAGGGAGCTCAGCTGCTTGGTGAATTTGGAGATGGAACTGAGTGTGTCCAGCTCAAGCTCTTTCCTTCTTCAGAACTGCCTGCTTGCCAGTCTCCCTGCCCTCACCTGCCCCTGACTTGGAGGTCTGTGGTTTTTTTCCTGGTGACCAGGTATGACTTGGGTGAAGTATTAGGAAACCCGGTGAAAGCTTAACAGTAAGCCTAGCTCTCCAATCCACTCGAAGAGCTGACATTTTGATCTTAGCTAGTTCCAAGTGCACATTGTAAGGAAAGTGTTCCTTAGGGCTCCAGGAGTCTTAGCAGAGCCTAGAACTATTGCTCACAGTAGTAGTGATGGGTAAGCAAAAGGAGTAGGGCAAATCGCCTAACCTAGTGCCTGGTTACATGGAGATATCCAATATGACCTTATTCTCATTTAAATTGTTATGTTTTATTACTTTTCTCTAAGCATATTAAATTCTTCTTAAAGCTAAATACCCTTTTAGTTTTTTGTTATTTAGCTGACAGGCCACATCAAAGAAGGAACGATGTCTAAGGGAGGGAAAAGCTCAAAGATCTCCACAGCAGTGTGGAAGTGAGGAGGAACCTGATTAGTTTATTTAGGAAGTATAAGCCTCAATAAATTTCATAGTTTACCCTTGCACTGAGATTTGCTTGACTTTTATCTCAAAACACAACTTCCTATTTCTCAGTCCTGGCAATATCTTTCAGAGAATTCTCAGGTTGACTTTTTCTGTATTTCTTTTCCCCCTATTTTCCCCTTTTTTTCTTATTAATTCTCTCTCTCGTTTTTGCACTTGCTCATCCCCCCAACCCCCGTCTCCTTTCTTTCTTTCCGTCCCCTCTTTTTATTTTTGCAAGTTGAATGAAAAGTAGCATGGAGTGTCTTACAAATACTTTGAGCAGGCAGCTAATCATTTCTTCATCTTGGTGCACAGTCCTCTAAATTATGGGAGGAGGAGATGGTGCATACTTTGCAGAAGACCTCACTGTGTGCAGAGCTGGCTGCATGCTTATCATGGTCACCATCTGTCAGTGATGTACAGAAGGGCCTTGTGCTGGTGATACTTTGGCCAGGTGACTTCTAAGCGCATTCTAGACTTCCAGGCCAAAGGATTCAGGCAGCAAACACGTAGGAGGAAATTCAGATAGTACCCATTCCTCTCTCCCCTTTCCATTTCACTATATCTGAAGAATAAAGCCAGTGTGACCTGAAGTCAAGAGAGCCATAATGAAGCCCTAAAATGTCCGTCACCAATCAGCAAACACCTTCTTTCCCTGAGTTAGAGCGTGGATAACCTCGTGACTAATTTGCCACATCTTTTTGTAATAACAAGGAATTTTTAAGGTGTTTATCCCATCCACAGCTTTTTAAAGCAGCGAGTTCATTTAAATAATTACCTAGTCATTTAGTTAATGCATTCTTTTTTAAACTTGACTAACTACTGCGTATGCGGTTTTGATGGAAAAAGAGCCCCCTTTATGTAATAGCACTGTTTTTTCCCCCGCAAAATAAATGCAACACAATTATTTTACTGCGGAGAAATTAGCTCATTTGCAAATGCCACCTCAGAACACAAGAAGAATGGCATTTATTGAAGCACTAATAAAGGCACCATGTTAGAATAATTTTATGCTGACGGGCCCACAATCACTCAATATTTTAAGAGCTGTCATCACACCAGCATGAGCTGCATGCAAAAGTACAAATTTATGCTGTGACATCATGGCACTAAGAGTATAATTGGAATAAAATTACCCAGCGTCTCTTTGGCATTTGCTGGCATTTCTGAGCCTTTCACTGCCCACCCAGAGTGGATTCTTGGTTTTTGCACCAGTGGCCACAGATTCTGTGAATGTGGGATGCACCAGGCTTACGGTGGTGGGCCCTCCAGGTGTTTGTAGAGGACACTTTTCGGTAGGTACTCAATGACCTGTACCATTACTAAACAGAGGGCTGCCCGGGCCTAGAAAATGGCAAGAATCACAAATCAGCCAAGGACACTTTTTAGATATGGATAATTAAGCAAACAATCGCCATACAATGGTTGAAGACCTCATAGCATCAATTTTAGCAAGTTAATAAATTCTAGTCATGGCTCATGGTTACATGCTAAGCTTGAACAAATGAGAATGTCTGCATAAAAATACGGACTTTAAGATTCTACCTTTTGACTTTTTAATACATTTTTATTCTCACTGGGTCTTGGGGTGGGGGTGGGGGGGTAAAAAACAACACCTGACAAGGGATGGCAGTGAGTGTGGAGAAAGGGCACAGACTTACCTGTCATGTTTAGACATGACATGCTGCTTGTAATCTCACATTTTCTCAGCGCCTTTTGGGCATAATCACACGTGCTCTACACTGTGGGAGAAGGTGCTAATGTGAGTCTTCAAATCTGGGCTGAATTCTGTGAGTTGATAAGTTTGTTTGGGCACTCAGGTGTGCCTGTCTGTCAAGGGATTTGAAGGGGAGGGGCAGTGAGAATACTGACTTCTGCAAAGCACAGGATACTGTTCCCCTCTGGGGTGCTGAATGTGTGGAGCTGGTTGAGACTCTCTGTGGCCTCTAGGACCAGAGAGTGAGGGTCTTTAGTAAGCTTGATGGGATAGTTAATTTAGATGTAAGAGAGGAAATGTTGCAATTAACAGCCTGACAGTTGGTAAACATAACACATTCCTGTGAGTGGATGACAGAATATGGAGGCCGTTGGGATGAAGAATGTAGGCGTTGATTGCTCTGATGCTGTATTTGTATAATGCTCTCTGTGGTAGGCAGAGTGATGGCCCCGAAGATGTCCACATCCCCAGCCTCCAAACCTGTGAATAGGTTACTTTATATGGCAATAGGGACTTTGCAGATGTGATTAAGAGTCTCGAGATGCCGAGATTATCCTGTATTATCTGTGGGCCCAATGTAGTCACAGGGGTCCTTATAAGTGAGAGAGGGAGACAGAGAATAAGTCAGAGAGGGAGATGCAAGGACAGAGCAGAGGTTGAAGTAATGTGATGACTGGCTTTGGAGATAGAAGGGACCATGGGCTGAGAAGTGAGGACAGTGTCTAGAGGCTGGAAGAGGAAAGGAAATGCATACTCCCAGAGCCTGCAGAAGGGCAGAAGGGACTCAGCCCTGCCCAACCCTGAGTTTAGCCCTGTGACACCTACTTTGGACTTCTAACCACTATAACTATAAAATAATAAATCTTGGCCAGGTGCTGTGGCTCATGCCTGTACTTTGGAAGCTGAGGCAGGCAGGTCACCTGAGCCCAGAAGTTCAAGACCAGCCTGGGCCACATAGAGAGACAGACATAGAGAGACCCTGTCTCTGCAAAAAATACAAAAATTAGCGGAGCGTCGTGTCTCATGCCTCTGGTCTTAGCTACCTGGGAGGCTGAGGTAGGAAGATCGCTTGAACCCAGAAGGTTGAGGCTGCAGTGAGCCATGATGGGGCCACTGCACTCCAGCCTGGAAGACAGAGTGAGACCCTATTTCAAAAAATAATAATTAAAAAAAAATCTGTGTGGTTTTAGACCACTAAATTTGTGGTCCTTTGTTACAGCAGTAATAGGAAACTGATACAGTCTTTTTATTTATTAGTATCTTAAATGCATTGAAATTACTTAGTTTTTGGTGTTTGATGAGTTTTTGATTATTGTGTAAACTAAAGCACAATTTCTAAAACCCTGTGTTTTTCAAGGTTAATTTTAAAAATGATTTTTTTATTAGAAAAGAATTTTTGCTAAAGTGCAAGTAAACATAAGGTGATCTCAGTGAAGAATAGTAAGAAAGTACCAGGCTTTGGAATCAAACAGACCAGGGTTTTGTACAGTGCCATGTGTATTTGAGTAACCCTGAGTTTTAGCTGCCTGACTTGTCAAATGGAGATAATAATAATTTCTTCATAGAGCTATTGTAAAGAGTAGATAAGGCTGTGTTTTTAAAGCCTCTGTAGTACATAGTAGTTTCTTCCCTTATTTTATTGACTATTAACAGTGTCGATTGTGGCAGTTATATAGTTGTGGCAATTTTAAAATATGGCCACAAATTCTTTGACATTTACCTCATTAAGAAGTGATGTTTATGTCCACTCCTTTTGAATCTATGTGGCTTTGTAATATTTCAACCTATGGAGTATAGCAGGAAGGACGCTATATGTTTTCTAAAAGTAGGCCATGAATGGCTTCATTTGTTGAAATGCTCACTCCTGGAGCCCTGAGCTACCAGGTCAAAAGCAACTACCCTTCCATGCTGTGAAGAAGCCTAAGCTTCATGGACAGGTCACCTGTCCACACTCCAGTGGATAGTCCCATCTAAGCTCAACTTTTGAGTCATTCCATTTCAGGAACCAGACATGCAAGTCAAGAAGCCCCCAAATGACTCTAATCCTAGAGGTTGCAGCCTCCCAAAGCCCCGGAGTTTTGCCAGATGTGGCCCCAGACGTCATGGAGCAGGGAAGTTATTCTACTGTGCTCTAAATTTCTGAACTAGAGAATCCACGAGTCTAATAAAATGGTTGTCACTTTTAGCCACCAAGTTTGGGATGATATGTTATGCTGCGAAAGAATACTGGAGCATTAGATTATTAACCAATGTTAGTGAAAAATACAAGGCAGAAAAGTGTGGTGCTAAAACAAGAACCCACTGCATATCACTAAGTCAGAGGTAAAACATAGAGAAACGTATTTACATGGTTTTTCAAATGCATTCTCTTTGTTAAAAGTAAAAGCACTGTATATTCTTTATTTTCCTTCCAATTGCAGTGTCGTTAAAGAATCTCTTCCTTCTCATTTTTCTAAATTAGGAAAGGAGCCATATCTTTAAAAACATCAGACAGGATGCCTTCTGGATCTTCTGTGTGTATCCCTGTTTCATCAGAAGATAGTTGTTTGAAAATACACATTTGAAAGGGAAAACTAGTTCAAATGAAAGGAGACAACGTCTTGTTTGTCCAGATGATTAATTAACAAATCTTGGACTTCCTATTCCTCTCTGTAATAGCTTCTTTATTTGTATGTTATTGTTATCTCTCTCCTCTTTCAGATTTGAAATGCAATATTAATCATTTGCTAAACATACAAACAAAGGGATTGCAGCTAGATTATATTGATAGGATCACAGTATTTGTGTTATACAGAACCTAATCGCATCTCTCCATTTTTGGATGACTTGGCATTGTCTCACAAATCAGCTACTTGCAGGATTTCCAGCGGGCACAGAAATGGGACGCTTGCCCAGACTTCAAAGTTTGGCAAACATAATGAGATAGACCTTACAATGGCTGCTAGTGTATGTATTTTCATGGACTCCCCCTATATCCTGTTTTAATTTAAACACATATGTTCATTATTTTTGAAGTACATGCATATGCTTGAATATTTATTTGGAAATAAACAAAATCATTTTCATCACAATTATTTTTTAAATTCTAAGAATAAAGTGACACAAAGAAATCAATATTTCAGAATATGTACACAGAATAAATGGCTAACAAAGTTTTGACAGATCTACAATATTTTACAAAAGGAATGAAATGTTTGCCTTTCTTAATTTAATGCGTGTCCGAAATAATGAAGTAGAGGAGAAAAGTGAGTTAAAATTTCACCGTATTTGTTGGTTCTTCAAGAACATCATACTACCTTTCCTTGCCTCAGGAAGGAAATTAGAAATTGTAAAATGCTGTTGACTTGCAGCCCTATCATCAATTGGATGTAATGGAAAAGTGAATCATAAATGGAGAGATGTATTTTTTAAGGAATATTTTGTTTAAAATTCTCATTTTCTCTTGGTGGCCATTGCTGTTGCCCCTGGCTTCTCACAGGTCTGATCGTCACACTGCCCTCCGGCTTTAGCTGATGTTCCCTTTATTGCAAACAGTGCTTTTCTGAAAAGCTGAAGCCTCCTGCATCACATTTCTTTGACTGGCAAATGTGCTTTCTTTGTTGAATAATGATAAAGTCATTAAGTCATTACTTCTCAGCAATAAGACTCTTTCTGCATTCACACAAGTCATCTGTAAGACCCACATTTCTTTTTTTTTTTGAGACGGAGTCTCGCTGTCGCCCAGGCTGGATTGCAGTGGCGCGATCTCGGCTCACTGCAAGCTCCGCCTCCCGGGTTCACGCCATTCTCCTGCCTCAGCCTCTCTCGAGTAGCTGGGACTACAGGCGCCCGCCACCGCGCCCAGCTAATTTTTTGTATTTTTAGTAGAGACGGGGTTTCACTGTGGTCTCGATCTCCTGACCTCGTGATCCACCCGCCTTGGCCTCCCAAAGTGCTGGGATTACAGGCGTGAGCCACCGCGCCCGGCCTAAGACCCACATTTCTGGACCAGCCTGGACAATGTCCGATCTGAAGTTTCTTTAACTTAGTGGACATTTTAAGAAAAATAATGCAGAATTCCAGATGAAAGCAGGTAAGAAAATTAATATTTATTTTAGAGTGAGAAAGGAAACCACAATAAACTATTGGAGTCTGAGATTCAGGCCCCTTTGTTTTGACATCCTTTCAAGCAACTGGCCAGAAATGACCTCATAGAATGCTTCCTCCCACAGCCGGGCATTTCCTGTCGCCTAGAACATCCAGCAGCTCCCGCGGATTCGACATGCTCAGTTTTGAGTGTCAGAGACGCCTTGAAGCTTAAGCTCATTAACTTCAGGGCAAATTTGCCTCTGGTCTAGTGAATGAATAAATTTTGCCAACAGAAAGCAATCACAACTGACACTATTGAACACTAATTTTGCATGGACCACTGTTGCAAGCACTTTACACATTATTGACTTACCCTCTCAGCAATACATTTTGTCCAGACCCAACAGCCACGCAGGTGGAAATGGGAGTTTCCCCGTGCATAATTGTATAATTTCCTTTGTATAATTTTAAAAATATAAATATAATACATATGCAGGGCTGTTTATAGCTCATACTCATAGATGAGGAAATATTCCACAAATCCTTAAAGGCAAATTAGTGGCAATACTATAGATTTCATTAAAATAATCAGAGAAACATTAATATCCCAAATAAAGACATTCTCATCATGTAATAAATTCTGAGTCGAAAGTAAGTATGCTACTGAAAATTATTATTAGTTTTTAAAATGAAGAATTCACCATTATACCTTGTTGGATTGAAGAAAGGTTCCTTGTGTAGGACTTTTCTTCTCATTTGGTTATTTAATATTGTGAGACCAAGAATATCAGAAAAGAAAACACTTTCAAGGACGTCTAGTCAATGCTTTTGCAGAAGTGCCAATTATAAATATTAAGTACTTTAATCAAGTTTCGTAATTTGTAAATATTCCTCTTCTCACATATGACAGATTATTAAGATATATTAGTAAAAACGGGCATAATTGTGTTAAAATTGGTAGATATTGGTCTAACGTACATATTACAACTTCCTAAAATAATTTTTTCAATGTTCTTTGAAGGGTAAATTAAATGAGAGATAAATGTTAGATTTGGCATTGCCAGAATTCAGCCCATAGTGAATGTTGACAATTAAGCTCAAATCATAGTAACAACACAGTTGGAGCTAAGAAGAGGCCTCCAAGTGTGGAATGTCAGCTCTTAAATGGAATAAGCAGTAAAAGGGTTCACAAATAACACTCTGTTGTGACAGTTGTTTTCTTAGTACTTTCCATATAAGCCTAACTTATCTGTGTTATTTATTTTAACTGTCCCCCTACACTTTGTATTTGTTTAAACTTTTTAAAGCAATTTATTATAATGTATTCTTTGGGTAAAACAGAATCCATTTGGATGGTTTAAACAAGAAAACTCAAAAGATGGGACTACTTAACAGAGGCGTAAGAAAGATTTGGAACTTTCATTGTAGGATGCATGTTAAGGCACCCAGGGAGTAGCAGCAGCTAAAAAGCCTTTGGTGCTACAGGGGCAAAGGTGAAAGGAGTACTATGAGAATCCAATAACACCTGTCACCATGAGAAGTAAGTAAAGTAAATACTCTCTACAAATTATTATGTTTGTAAACCTAAATGTTCAACTATTGGTTTGCTTAAGAATGGGTATGTCCATGGCTCAGGGATGAATCCAAGCTTGGAGGGGCCTGAAGTTTATACAAATGGGGGGCCCTTTTTAAAAGCATGACAGAATTACAACTGTCAATTGCTAGGTCTTCTGCAAGGGCATTGGTAGCAGGCCAAGCAAGTGAAAGAGTTGCCCTAGAAATTGAGTTTCCTTGGCTTTTCAGCAAATGTGTCTCCACTCTTGATGCATGCTTCCTGCCTGCCAGCTACTTGGTAGGCTCTTGTGAACTGACATCTGCCAATTTGGTTGTGGAAAATTTGATGATTCTTTTGGATAGATGATGGTAGGAAGTTAGGTGAGCCATCCAAGAAGTTTGTGGTGGAGAGGGTTAGCAGCTCCCCTACAATGCCACTACCTGGTACAATGAAAGGAAGTCTCAGACTACATTCTGTCACAGACATGGACAGTTATTAAACAGATATTTGCCAGCAAAGCAGGAACCAAAAAGGAGGGCAGGACTAGTGTGAGATGAGTGAGACCCTTGCCTAGGGCACAAAATATAAGGGGGTGCCAAAAAATTCAGTCATCAAAATAACTAATATTTTAATATATTATTTTTTAAAACCAAAATCAATGCAATAGACACATGATGAAAAAACGTACAAATTTTAAATAAAGATGGGATCAATATCACTGATTTTATCTTCTGCCTCAGACTTCAAAATGGTTTTGCATGATACCGCAAAGGGTTGAAAATCATCTTTTGTTAGCCCAAGAAATCCCGGTTCTGCATTCTTTGAGATGGTCCCAGCATTCTTCTCATGATAGGTTGACCCAGGCTTCCAGAGTCAGTACTTTGCATTCTGGCTGGTGTCAAACAGAAATCCTCCTGGGTAGCAGGCTGAGTAGGGCTCAAGCTTGGGTGCCATTTTTGAGGGTGCAGGTGAGGACACTCACTGGATTCTTGGACCTTCTTTATGCACGAGATTAGAAAGTGTCGACAACGTGTGCCTGGTTATTACTCTGTGTATCTGGAATAGCTAGAGACCTTGTTTCTCACTCTGCTAACTTCACAATAAGAGCCCATTCCTGACGTTCACTTTGAGGAAGGGTGAGAAGTTACAGCTGTGCACGTGGTGGCCTCCTCTGCTGTGTGACTCTTCCTCATCGGATTGCCATCTGACTACCCCATCTGTGTGTTCTGGGTAGCCTACCCTTTGCACATTCCCGATTAGCATCTAGGCTTCAGCTAACCCTAGTGACCATGTCTCACTATATTTGCGGGAGTGCCTTAAAGCAACTTAAGAAACTGGGCTCTGGGATAGTGTGAGAAGCACAACAAAGCCCTCATCCTCACAGAGTGAACGTTTAGCAGGGAAGAGCGTTCATGGAAAAACAGACAAACATATGTTACAATATTCTAACATCAGGTACTGATAAGAGCAGTAAAGAAAAATGAAGCAGCATGGAGGGATAGGGCTGGATGAAAGGTGTTATATTACTTAGGGTGGTCAGGACCGTCTTCTAAGAGAAGTGACATTTGAGTGGGGACTTGAATGGGGTGAAACAATTGCTTTGCAAACATCTGAAGTGAAAGACAATTTCCCGCAAAAGCAATATAGCAAGTGCACAGGTAACATGTGTTAGGCAAATTATCACATTTATGTTGTGAAAGATCCAAATAAGAAAATAGAAAGCAAAGAAAACAAAAGCTTCCTATATTCCCACTCATCAGGGGTAGACACTTGAAGCAGTTCCTTATGTTTCCTTCTAGACATTTTCCTGTACATATAAAACCCTATACCTGTCTTTACTTTCTCCTTTCTTTTTCCCTCCTTCCTTTCTACATTTTCTCTCTCCCTTGTTTCCTTCATTTCTCTTTCTAGAAGGTACCATACCCACTTCTTTGTAGTGTTTTAACAATTTTGTATTGGCTTTTCTTCAAGATCTTTCATTTTAGCATAGTCACTTGCAGAGCAACCTCATTCTATGATAAGTGTGCTATGGTACGGATGTGTCCAGACTGATTCAACCGGTCTTTGGTAAACAAATTTTGTAGTTCCAGTTCTTTACTATTAAAAGCAATACTGTGATAAATATCCTGATATATATTTAATATATATATATGTGTGTAAGTATACCAGTGCACGTGTCTCTTGCTAATCCTCAAGTGGGAATGATAGGTCAAATGGAATGCACTTTTCTAATTACGATATACATTGCTGAAGTGCCTTACAAAAGGTTATGCTAATTTAGATTCCTGCCACACTTTATGAGAGTTCCTGTTTTCTCATACTCTCACCAATATTAAGGAATGAACAGTCATTTACATCTTTGCCAGATGATAAATAAAAATTACATCTTCTCATTACTATAATTTGCATTTCTTTTATTTTTAGTGAGGTTGAATATTTCTTCCTATGCTTATTGGCCATTGACTGTGGGAAAGTTGCTAATTATTAATTGAGGGTAGGAATTCTCACCTATTTAATGTCTCATATGAAGGGCTGCCACCAGCACATAGTACCTCTTGAACAGATTAGAAAAAGGTATCCCTTCCTCATGACACTTTACTGCCATCTACCAGAAAATTGCTATTATAGATAAACAAATCAGGGATGATTATAGTTGTGAGTGATTAATGGGGCTCTGTAGAGTTGTGCAGTGCTCAACCCACACATCTGTATGAGACAGCCCTGCTAATATTCAGGCTTAGTTTCTGATTCTCAGCCAAGATAGCTGTTGTCATCTTGACCTCTCTAGCTTTCGTTCCTTGTGCCTTAGCTCTCTGACTGAGTCTAGGACATAGTCCCCTGCCCTACCCCACCCCTCTTTTTTCCCTAAATCCCTTGGGCTGTCTTGGTTTTTCCTTTCTGGCTCATTTCATCTGTCTTCAAACTTGACTCCTTCAGTGAACTGGTTGGTGCCCTTTTGTCACCTTCTAGACAGGAAGAAGTAATTCATATTTTTCTATGAAACTTGTGAGTCAGAGTCACAGCTCCACCAGCATTCCTAATGCCTAGGGGAATTTCTGTGACCACATAGCCCATTTCTTTTTAAAAACACTTACCATTTACTTTCTTCTTAGAATGCCATTACCCTTCTAGGTTGTTGCACAATACATATAACCATAACATTGATCTGAGTGCTTACTAAAGGCAGGGCACTTTTCTCAGCTCTTTAAACCTGTGAACTTATTTTTTTTATTTTCAAAACTGAATGAATTTGATACTAATTACTATTCGTATCACTAAATTACTATTTCTACTATTAGTAGTGTTTTTAGAGGCAGGTGGACAAGGAAAAGGAGGTGGAGATAAAGGAAGCAAAATCTAGCAAATGTGCACTTATCATTTGGAGCAAACATCCCATTCCTATCTTTTTAATAAGGGAGGGCACTGAGCTTACCTACTCAGAAATATAATAGAGGAGCTTAATGCCATTGGGCAAATTCTACAACAACTCAACCCGCAAGAGGCTTGAGATAATTCAAGCCCTTTAGCTTCAGAATAAACTGATGAGGCTCACAGAAGGCCGTTTTCTCGGGAAGCAGGTCCCTGTTGACCTCCCTTTAAAAGTGTACAAAGTTCATGGTTCCCCACGATCCACTGAGCAAATGTCACATGCCTCTGATAAAACTCAGTCCAACGAAAAATCAAGCAGGGGACTCTATTTGAAAATACCCAGATGAAAGTGTGTGTATGTCTGTGGCAGGGCCTGGGGAAACGTTGTGAGGAGCACAGTGCATCCAGTAACATGCACTGGAATTTGGAGGCTAAAAGCAGCCTTGGAAATCATCTAACTGAAGACTCTTATTTTCAAAACCTGGAAACAGAAGCCCTGGAGGTCTTAGTGACTTGACCAGGCTCACGCAACTGTTGAGTGACCCACCCTGATGCCTAGAATTATCCCTTTCCCCAAATGACCTGCCCCATTAAATATGGAGACAAAGGTCTTCAGTTTTAATGTCAGACCTGTTGCTGATTGATTGTGCCACATTGGGAAAATTAGTTTATCCACATGCCTAGGTATTAGATTTCTAAAGTTTCTTTGCTCGTTAACGTGCAGTGACCCAATTGTAAGTATTTTTAAAATTTATCATTATTATTATTCCTAAACCTAGCTCTTTCTACAACCATTGGTTTTCATATCCATTGACCATCCTCTAGGGGCTTAAGAGTGGCCCCTGTGAGATGTCTTTACCTGTGTAGGCAGCCATCGTGGGGCCCAGCCAAGAAGGTGGCTAGTGTGGAGCTTTCTCTGAGTAGTGCTTTGACTAGGAAAATGGCCAGCAGCCAGCATCCAAAACCAAACAATTGTCAGATGGCTAGGGAAAGAAAAATAAATGTCGAGCAAAGTCAAGAACTCAGTAGCTGTTTCAGTGCAGCAGCAGGCTTCCTTTATGTCCATTTCAACTGGAGCATTGGAATATGTCTGAACTAGAGGGACCTACCATTTCCTGACCCCAAATGCCTGGGCACAGTGGCCTGGGAGTGTTTTGTCAATCATCTGCCCCTCAGCCCATGGATCTTGGGCCCTTCGGAACACCACCAGTGAGGGTAGGATTTCTGCTGCTACAGAGGACTTTCTGCAACCCACCAAGCACATTAAGGATGATTTTTGAGCTCTTGCTACCCATACCATCTGCTCACAGTGCTGTGCTCACACTTTTCTTGACTTACAGAAGTGTGTTCTCAAGCTCACAGGGTCTTTTTGATGACATATGTTTATTTCCTTGACCAATTACTCTCTGCATCTGTACACTACACTGTGGCATTGACATCTTTTTATTTTTCCTAGATTGAAAATATTGGATAAAAAACTTATTTTCACTCTATTCCTCAATCTGGGAGACAGGATTGCTTTCCACCCCCACCTCTCTTTATTCATGCTCATACTTGTGTCTGTTTTTACATGTTGTATAGGGATGTTGTGATACAAATATTGTGTATTTAGGGACATCCAATCTCCATCTGTGTAGAGATTTGATCCTGGAAAATACAATATAGCCAATTCAGATCAGTAAATTTACTTTCAAATTTCTTTTTCTCTTATTTTTCCATATCTTTTTTTCTCTTCCTCATATCTTCCTCTCACCTCTTTTTCTTCTTTGTTTCATTCAATTTCTTTTCCTTTGTATCATACTTTGTGAGAGTAGAGCACAGTAAACACATCAGCAGAAATAAATTTCACAAATGCATATTTCCTTATTGCTATCATATTATATTTAATTAAGTTTCTCATTAAAGAAGAGAGGCATTGTGAATTTTTTTAATCTGTGACAGATGAAAATAAACTATTTTATCTGCAGAAAATCTTAGCAATAACCTGAGGATAAACCAAGAAATATCTGTTTTGAGTAATTCTCTCAAACACAAATGGCTTCAAAGCTTTCAAGTAAATGTGTTTATTCAGTGTGAGGCAATTGGGAATAGTGAAGTCTGTGGCCGAACTAGAATGTCATGCCTAAAATCATTCAAATTTACTTTTTTTTTTTTCCCCATCGCATTAGCCACTCAAAATAACTTTTTTGACTTAACTGGATGCCAGGGCAGTAACACTGCCTTAAGTAATCATCACTTCTATTTTATTCCATTTCTCTGGTGAAGCTGATGCTTGTCCTAGAATAACTTACTTAAGATTATGGTGACCCTTACCACCGTGTTGGTCATGTCACTCTCCAGGGCTCCTCACTGTTTTTTGAATGAAGGGAACATTTCCATGGCATTTAATGTTCTTCCTGATCTGGCCCCAACTGCTTTTATGTTCATTTATTTTTCTCTGTCCTCTTTAAATTTATGATAACCTCATTTACTCATATTTTCTTTTTTTGGAGTAGGATCTCAATCTGTCACTCGGGCTGGAGTGCAGCAGCGCAATCTCAGCTCACTGCAACCTTCGCTCCCAGGCTCAAGCAATCCTCCCACCTCAGCCTCCTGGGTAGTTGGGACCGTAAGGTGTGCCCCACCATGCCTGGGTAATTTTTTGTACTTTTGGTAGAGATGGGGTGCTGTCACGTTGTCCAGTCTTGTCTTGAACTCTTCAGCTCAAGCCATCTGCCAGCCTCAGCCTCCCAAAGTGCTGAGATTTAGGCCTGAGCCAAGGCACCCAGCACTCATATTTTCTTAAACGTACCCTACTCTTTTCTTTTTTCTCATCCATGTGCTTTTGTTGGTACCACATCTTTTCCCTGTCTTTGTGGACACTTTTCTTTTTGGTCAAGGCCTTGATTAAGACTGTTCGTACCGAGCTCTAGAAACTCCATTCAAAGCCCCTTGCTCTGTGCTCTCCTGACACTTTATGTAAACCTTTGTTAAGCTAGGATAACATACATCCCAGTTTGTTCTGGACAGTCACTGTTTATGTCTGTGGTCTCAGCTTCATTATTATTTTATAATGGTCATGCTAATTATAAAACTTAATTACATTTGTGCCTTATGTTGAAGTTAGATGTGGTTTATGTCCCCATTGGACCAAGGATCATCCTTGTATCTTCCAATGGCCAGACTATCCATTTCTGTTATATTCATGACTGCCAGTTAAGGAAATTGGTGAGTCTTATTTCATTTCCATATAAGTAGAAAGGTTAGAAGATATAGTGTGTTTTATAAGCAGCTCAGAGCTGAAAGGATTCTCATCTGCAGGCATTTGCTGTTCTTTTTTCTTTCTTTTTTGGAGGACCCTATTTGTTCTTGTTTCTTTCTTGAATGTAGATAGTGGGGTTGGAGAACAGAACACGAAACCATATAGAGCAAGAACCTAGAGTGATTACCTAGTCAGGTCCCCTGCCTTCACTCATGTAAATAATCCTATAGTGGACATCTGCTTTGGGCTCCACATCATTAATTCCTTTTCTTTGGGTAAGTTGCACCCTGATTTTCCTTTGAGGAAATTGGTCTCACCTAACTCTCATTAGCAGGGCTGTTGTGAGTAGAATGAGGCAAGTAAGGTACTTAGGGTGTGAAATTTAAGGAGGTGCTCACTTCCAGGTTTGTACAAGTACAAGGTTGGCAACCAAAATAGTGCCTTCTTAAAGGTTGTCCCCTAGGTGCCTTGCTTGCCTCACCCTTGTACCACCCTTGTTCAAAACAAGAAGGGCTGACTGAATCCCTGTCATCAGGGATGAGGTTTGACACAAGCCTGGCCAAAGACCTTTCCTGCCCCTGGCCACAGTGACTGATCTAGCCACAGTCGTGTGGTACCATCATAGCCAATAAGATTCTATTCTGGGACTTTTCTTGGGAAAGCAGTCTCTCTTTTCGCTACAGTTGAAACAGGGAAGATGAAAGTCTAGAAATTCTGGGGCCACCATGTGGAGCAGCCTACAGGACAATGGAGCCACAGCAGAGGCAAGCAGACCCAGGGGTGGAGAAGGGCTGCCTTCAAATGAATTGTTTGAAGGCAAACAATTACATATTGCCTGGTCTCTTCAGTTGTGACTGATTTCACCTAGATTTAGGAGCACATAATACATAACTCTTCACACGCACCCATCCACACACACCCCTTTCCTTTATTTTCATGCCAGTTTGACTTAGGTTTCTGTTTGTTTACAACTGAAAGAATTCTGGGCTTAAATATGAGAAGCCTAAAGCCCATGGAAGTTGACACTTGTTCCTGGTCACACAACTTTAATGAAGTGTATAGAGTAAAGCTAGATCTACACTTCCTAGCACAGTGTTTCTTCATTCTACTGTCTCTGATATTCATCAGCACCACATAACAGCTCAGTCATTGAATCACTAAAGTGCATTTGACAGAAATCATGAGTTAAAAGTTATTTAGGAACCAAGAGGCTGTGCTTGATTTTTTTTTTTTAACGTTAATTTCAGACTAATTTTCTGTTCAATTTTTAATGTTAACTGAGGGCACTGAAGTCAACAGAGATAAGGTAAAATTCGTCTGGTTCTCTGGACTTTTGTCCAGTGGCCTTTTCATTATACTTCTCAACCCCTCCAAACTAGAACCCCTCATTTTCATCTTTAGCTAGATTTTGATAAGCTATTGAGCCTTAGGAATCAGTTAGGTGTCTAGATTATAGTTTATTACAATGCTTACTTGGCTTAAGACCAAACAGTGGTGATTGATTTTTTTGTCTCCCATTGGGGCACACAACTTGGTTTGCTAATGGTGACAAATGACATTAAGAGACAAATCAGTTTAAATTAATGACCCTACACTTGCAAAATACCTCAGGGAGGGGAAGTTCACTCTGATATTGTGGAGACAGTGGTATTCTTGCCACTTTCAATTAGTAAAGTTAATGAAAAAATTCAAAGGCCATCACAACTTCACACATTCTAGTGAAAACAGAGACCGCTGGGCCCTGTCTCCAGAGTACTGGATTCAATATGTCTTCGGTAGGGCCCAAGAATTTGTGTTTCTAACAGTTTCCAAGATGATACTGATCTTGAAGGTCTGCGGGCCACACTTTGAGAACTGCTGCTCTAGATCAAGAAGAATCCAAGAGAAATGGGGAATTGGTGAGAGATACTAACAAAGATTCATAGTCGAGATTAACTTTTTGAGTTTGTGATAGAAAGAAGAAAGGAAGTTGTTCCAAATGCCACCCTTGCTATTTCCCATAATTGTCACATTTTCCTTTATTAACCCTTCAAACCAAGGGTTATGCTAATAGAGTCCTTTTAAAATATTTGAAGGAATGCCTGTGGCAGTGGGATGTGTCATTTACAAGTAAGAAAACAAAGAGACATGTAATCGTGATTAATTTCATTTTGACGCTTAGTTTTCTAGGCCTAGAAATTTAACTTTTTTATTTCACTGAGTGGAGGTCAGTCTTTCAGGGATGGTGTGAATAAACAGGAGACTGTTAAATAAGTCTGAATGCAAATTTATTAGTGCACAGTGATAAATACAACAGGTAGAAATATTATTCCATATCAGTAGACAACAGTTTCTTTTACAGTAAGCAAACTGCTATAAAAAACAAAATACTGTCGGCTTACACCAGAATGTTGCTTAGGGAGTGTGGCCCCAGAATAAGAGGCATTAGTCTAATTTGAGGAATATTGGCTATAGGTTGGTGCGATGCACTCACCTTCATTTGAAGATAGCTTTCCTTAAGGGACATGAGTACTGCTACCCTTTCACTAGTCCTCTTAGAGCTCTAAGAAGTCCTAGACATAATCTGCTTGATTTACCTGTTTTTCTGAAAACCAAATTGACCAAATGGCTTCCAGAATATATTAAGATATTGAGACAAGTTGCAAGCACATCTTGCTCTGGACATTGAGTCATTCTGTTGTGTGATTTTGTACAAATAGCTCTACTGATCTATTTCGAGATATCACATTAATGTCTACCTAACTTAATAGGAAAAGGAAGTTAACTTTCCTCTGTGGATATGATGAGAAGACCTAAAGGAATATGTGAGAAGTTCATAATTTATTTGAATTTAATTCTTTATTCTTCATAATTCTAAAACCTTAGATCTTTGTCCTTAGAAGAATGCAGTCTGCTATCGATTCTTGAACCCTCTTGAACCCTTGTCCACTGAGGTTTGTATGAAATTGAATTCCCTGGACCACACAGAAGTCTAAGTAAGGTTGCCTTAAGAATTATATGATGCTGGGAGGCTTATATTTTTCTATTTAATAGTGGTTCTAATTTATTTTTGTTTTTTTTTTTTTTTTCTGAAGGATTTCTCCTTTTCTGAGAGAATCCCTCTGCTCCACCCTGATCTGCACGTGGAGCAAAGACATTCTTGATTTTCTTCACTTTGCTGACCCAAAATGTTTCTTTGTAGTGGGGTTTTTACTGAAAGTTTAGGGTGATGATGGGGTAAGAGTATTGGGAGTAGATGGGAGGGCAGGAGGCATGGTGTTTAACACACAGCATTATTTAGCAAAGCCTTTGGAATGGAATATTAGACATTTGTGTCCTAAATATGCTTCAGAATCTTATGTTAAATTGAATTTCTCATGGGACATTTTCCACCCCCCATAGACTCAAACTGCTGTATCATGCTACTTCTTCTTGGATTTTTCCTAATGACTCATCTTTGAGTCAGTAGGAACATTCTGAGTCTTGGAACAGTCTAGCTCTCTCCTTTTCCCCATCTGTGTCCATATCACTTCCTCAATGCCTGACTGTTAAAATCAGAGTGGTTTAGTATGGTATTTCTTAAATAACGGCAGCTCTCTACAGTCCACTATACTAATAATAATGTTTCAAAATAATGAATAAATACTTGTACTCTAGAAACAATGTACTACATTTTCCTGCATAGTTCTTGGCAAATTGCTGTGCTCTACAGTTTGAGAAGAATGGTATTGGTGGTCAAGTTTGTAGTTTAAATCTCAGAGAGCATTTACCTTTCCATGACCATGGGCATAAAATATCCTCCCTTAGTCATGATACCTCCTTAAGGTCTGTACTATGTACTTACTATCTGCTATGTGTCACCATAGTGTGACTAGACTTAGATGAAAAGAGCCCAACTAATAGAAATAAGAATTAAAACTTTCTCAATACCCAGTCTGCTGGCTACACAAGTAGTTTCATATTTCTCGAGAAAATTTAATATTTTCATCACATTAAAACCCCAAGTTTCTAATTAAAGCTTTTCCAAAATTATGTGTGTGTGTGTTATTGATGTGTTATTGTTGACATTTTGTTTGAAAAACAATTGAGCCATGTATATTTATCTTATATCTGGTCACTTTATGTGCTTTATTAATCCCAAGAATTGTAGAGTATATTTACTGGGCTTTCTGAATGAATACATACATATGCTTTTATTAATGATAAAAATTTCTCTCTAATAGTCAGCTCTCTTTGTCTGCTTCTTATACTATTGAATTGTCTCTACAAGTTTATAATGTTGAAAAAGATTCATTTTTAATTTTCTATAGTTTATAAAAATTAAATGAGGAATAGATAGTGAATGCTGTTGAATGCCTTTGAAACAGCAGAATGATTAAATTATTCTTCTTTTTTCTTATTAGGCCTATTTTTTGAATAATTATATTAAGAGATTTCCCAATCCTAGGCCTGAATTCTTGGGATAAACCCTACTTAGTCATGGTAGCTAATTCTTTTGTATTAATGAATTCAGTTTGAAATATTCATATTAATAAATGAGATTTTATGTGTGTGTGTGTGCTCTTTATGTCTAATGTTGGCCTTAGGGTTTGTTAGCTTATGAGAAAATTCAGGGCCAGGCACGGTGGCTCACGCTTGTAATCCCAGCACTTTGGGAGCCCGAGGCGGGTGGATCACGAGGTCAGGAGATCGAGACCACGGTGAAACCCCGTCTCTACTAAAAACAATACAAAAAATTAGCCGGGCGTGGTGGCGGGTGCCTGTAGTCCCAGCTACTCGGAGAGGCTGAGGCAGGAGAATGGTGTGAACCCGGGAGGCGGAGCTTGCAGTGAGCCGAGATTGCGCCACTGCACTCCAGCCTGGGCGACAGAGTGAGACTCTGTCTCAAAAAAAAAAAAAAGAAAATTCAGTAGCTTTTGTAGCACAAGAATACTCTGGTTTTTGAAAGTCTATATAATTTGTAAGCTACTTTTAAAGGTAATTTTTAGATAAACTTTTATTTAATTTCCCTGTGAGTCTTTTCATATTTTATACTTCTTAATGGAATCATTTTAGATAATATCTTATTTTCCCATAAACCCAAACATTCTATCAAGATGTTTTAATTTTTATAATTATACAATTTTTTTATTTTCTTAGTCTCTATTTTAATATTTATTATACAAATATATACTTTATTATTTATTACAGTCATTATTTTATTTATTTTTATTTACATTTTATTTCATTTTTCCCCAAAAAATTAATATTTGTGATGTGATTTGGCCTTGTCTTCCCACCCAAATCTTATCTTGTGGCTCTCATGGTTCCCATGTGTTGTGGGAGGGATCTGGTTGGAGATGATCAAATCATGGGGATGGGTCTTTCCTGTGCTGTTCTCATGAAGGAGAGTGGGTCTCATGAGATCTGATGGTTTTAAAAGCAGGAATTTCTCTGCACAAGCTCTCTCTCTTTGCCTGCTGCCATCCATGTAAGACATGACTTGCTCCTCCTTACCTTCTGCCATGATTATAAGGCTTCCCCAGTCATGTGGAACTGTAAGTCCAATTAAACGTCTTTCTTTTGTAAATTGCCCAGTCTCGAGTATGTATTTATCAGCAGTGTGAAAATGGACTACTACAGTAAACTGGTAACAGTAGAATGGGGTGTTGCCAAAAAGATACCCCAAAATATGGAAACGTCTTTGGAACTGGGTAATGGGCAGAGGTTGGAACAGTTTGGAGAGCTCAGAAGAAGACAGGAAAACGTGGGAAAGTTTGGAACTTCCTAGAGACTTGTTGAATAGCTTTGACAAAAATGCTGATAGTGATATGAACAATAAGGTCCAGGCTGAGATGGTCTCCAATGGAGATGAGGAAATTTTGGGAACTGGAGCAAACTTCTTATGTTTTAACAAAAAGACTGGCTGCATCCTGACTCTGCCCTAGAGATCTGTGGAACTTTGAATTTGAGAGAGAGGATTTAGGGTATCTGGTGGATGAAATTTCTAAGCAGCAAAGCATTCAAGATGTGACTTGGGTGCTTCAAAGGCATTCAGTTTTATAAGGGAAGCAGAGCATAAAAGTTCAGAAAATTTGCAGCCTGACAATGCAATAGAAATGAAATTCAAGCCAGCTACACATATTTGCATAAGTAATAAGGAGCCAAATGTTAATCCCCAAGACAATGAAGAAAATGTCTCCAGGGCATGTCAGAGGTCTTCATGGAAGCCCCTTCCATCACAGGCCCAGAGGTCAGGAGGAAAAAGTGGTTTCATGGGCTGGGCCCAGGGTCCTCTGCTGTGTACAGTCTAGGGACTTGGTGCTCTGCATCCCAGCTACTCCAACTATGGCTGAAAGGGGCCAATGTAGAGCTCAACTGTGGCTTCAGAGGGTGCAAGCCCCAAGCTTTGGCAGCTTCCATGTGGTGTTGAGCCTTTGGGTGCACAGAAGTCAAGAATTGAGGTTTGAGAACCTCTGCCTAGATTTCAGAAGATGTTTGGAAAGTGGCTGGATGCCCAGGCAGAAATTTGCTGCAGGGGTGGGGCCCTCATGGAGAACCTCTGTTAGGGGAATGCAGAAGGGAAATATGGGGTCAGAGCCTCCACACAGAGTCCCTACTGGGGCACCACCTAGTGGAGATGTGAGAAGAGGGCCACTGTCCTCCAGAGCCCAGAATGGTAGATCCACCAACAGCTTAGACCATGTGCCTGGAAAAGCCACAGATGCCTGTGAAAGCAGCTGAGAGGGAGGCTGTACCCTGCAAAGCCTCAGGGGCGGAGCTGTCCACGACAACCCCTTTTCTTTGATAACTCGGTTATTTAAAAAAATTTATTTTTAGTACCAACTTGGCAACATAGCAAGACCTCATCTCCACTAAACGTAAGAAAAATCAGCCAAATGTGGTATGCACTCCTGTAGTCCCAACTACCCAGTAGGCTGAGGCAGGAGGATGGCTTGAGCCCAAGAGTTCAGTGAGCTATGATTGCACCACTGTACTCCAGCCTGGGAAACAGAGTGAGACTCTGTCTCAAAAAAAACCCAAAGTTTATTTTGAAATAATATTAGATTTACAGAAGCATTGCAAAAGTAGTACAGAGAGGTCCTATATCCTCTTTATTCAAATTTACCTAATGTTGACATCTTATACAACCATGATATATTTGTCAAAATTTAAAAATTATCATTAATGCAGTATTATTAATTAACTATACACTTTATTTGGATTTCATCAGTTGTTCCATTTTTTTTCCTCTTTCAGTATCCAGTGCATTTAATTTTCATGCTGTCTTAATATCCTCCACTTTGTTACTGTGTCTTATGATCTTGACACTTTTGATAAGTATATTCAACCATTTTTTCAATGATGGTTAGTGATGGAACACATTCTTCATCTATTATTTCTGCTTCTATTCCAGTCATTCACTTTTTTCCCCTTGGGAACATACATAATTAATAGGTTTGATCCCCATTGTCTTATTTCCTTATCTGTCATGTTCTTTCAAAGATTTTCTTCTCTTTTACACCCTATAACTTTAGAGTGTTTCTTATGTTTTTCTTCTACCTTGATTTTTTTGATTATCTATAATGCCATTCTCTTTATCATCAACATTAAAAATTTTTCTGGTCTAAAGTGTGTTTACATGCAACACTTTCTTATGTAACATTTTATCTTAGCTTGTAATCTATGCATTTCATCTACTATAATTACATTTCAGCCCATTGGTGCCTTTTCATTATATGCCCAAGTTTCATAGAGCAGAAAGTAACAAGGGAAAAAGAAAATAAAGTAGGTATAAAAAGAAAAGTGGAAAGAAGTATATGCTGCTGCATAGAGAGAGAGGCAGAGACCAACTGCTTTGGTTTTGAGGATTTGCAATTCAAATCTCTTCTGAGGCCTGACTACATTACATTGCCAAACGCTTTGCAGCATTTTCTTCTGGTTCCTATAGTGAATCATTTTCAGAAATTTGTTTAGTACAAAATTACCTTTTCCTTATTTTTCAGTACTTTTTGTTTTGAATAGGCCCAATTTTGTCTTTCCTCTCCTTACATATCCTCAAGTGTGGTGTGTTTGATCCACACAGTTAACCAGCCTTCAGTCCATTTGAAATTACTTTGATTTACTTCTGCCTTCCTTGGGCACTGATTGTGACCCCTTTCTACATCCACAGATGGAAATACCTGTAGAATTCTAGCTTAAATTATAAAGCTGAGCATGCTCTAATCTGGTGTTGCTCTGTTGAAAAAAGTGAAATGCTCTCCTGTTCTGGATCACTGCTCAGTTTCTTGAGATTCCAGGTAATACGGTGTATACAAAATAGACTTCCTTAAGATGAACTGCATCCAGATTTCTTCCTATTTCTATTCACAACAATTTACTTTGGGTGGCTATACTTCCCACAGAGCAATATGGCATTATTCTCCTCCATGTTTCTCTAGCTCTTGTTTTCTGAGACCAGTGGTTTCTGGGTAGATATTAAAAAAAAATGAGGCAAGGAGAAAAGCAAACTGCTAACAACACAGAGATGACTACATTCTTTAAAAGATTAATACACATTGCCAGTCAATTGTGGGAGGGTGAAAATTATCCCCCTATATTTTGAGGGGTGAGCAGAACTGCTTAGCCATGATGCAAAGGGTGGGGAGAGCACATTTTTTTTTTTACTTTATGTATTGATTAGTTTATTCAACACGTATATATGTATTGGATCATTGTTATGTGCAAGGCACTGTACTTCATCCTGGTAACACATACCTAAACAAGAAAGTCGTGTTCCCTGCCTCCATTAATTTTTTTGCTCAGTTGCTGGAAATACATTAGCATTTTTGAATGTCAGCATTTATGGAGTGTACCTTTCTCCATAGAGTTGTTATCATAACTAAACATGATAATCCATGTCTGGTGTCTCCTGCATGGTAAGCACTGCATGTTAGCTTTTATTTTTTTTTATGATTATTATGAGTACTACTACTTTCTCTATTACCGTTGGTCAGACATTAAGATAAACACCTCGCATGCATCATCATACTCAGTCTTCAGAACAAGCGTTTAGGGAGGATGTCAGCCTTAGTTTTCAGTGTGCTGTTTTTATCTATTATTTTCTTGGGCGTTTTGGTGAACTGTTGGAGTAGGCTGTGTAAGGGGTTGATAATTTTTCTTTTTCCTGTTCTCTTTGATCCTGTTTCCCATTTTTGCCCACTAATTTTATCATTCATTGATGATGGTACTGACACCAATTTTAACACCTGTTGATTATTCTTGTTCACAACTATTACTGTGGTGTTTACTAAATTGGTAATTTTTTATTTCCATCACCATATCTACTTTTGTTCATTGGTATTTTGCTGTGGCAAGAGCTTGCACTTCTCCTCCCTTTAATTATGAAACTATTTATTTATGTCAGTATATACTCATGAATATTCATTTATAATCATTAAATATTTTGTGACTCAAATTGACCCAGGTTTGAACATTGAGAGCTCTTTACAGTTGTCTCCTGTTTTGGATAATATTTTAAATTGGAAATCTTTTAGCTTTTTCTGCCAAGTTTACTATTATACAAAATGTTGAAAGAATTATACAGTAGACACTAATATGGATTCTACAATTTGCATTTTTTCTGTATTTCCTTTATAATATAGCTATCTAACCATCAATCATCTTATCCTTTGTTGATATGACAAAGTATGCTGCCGACATACGTACACTACACCCCAAAACACTTCAGCTTGTATATAGTTATCTAGAGTTCAATATTTGTTTATAGTTCATTTTTGAGGTATAATTAAATAATATGAAATGAACAAATCTTAAGTGTGCCATTAAAGGAGTTTGGATAAATGCATATACCTGTATAAATCAAATCCCTCTAATGAAATACAACATTATCGTCATCAGCCTGTGAAGTTCCCTAATACATCTTTATAGTACAGAGATTTATATTCTTTTGGGTATATATGCAATGATGGAATTATTGGGTCAAATGGTAATTCTGTTTCTGGTTCTTTGAGGAATCTCCACGTGGCTTTCCACAATGGCTAAAAAATACCTATTAGGTACTATGCGTATTACCTAGACGATGAAATAATCTATACACCAAACTGCCGTGACATGCAGTTTACCCATATAGCAAACCTGCTCAGGTACCCCTGTGCAGGTTAAGAAAAAAAAAAAAAGAAATTACCTAATTCTTCTTTCTTTCTAAGTAACCACTGTGCCCACCTCCCTGTAGACTAGATTTCTCTCTACTAGAAGTTGATATAAGTAGAATCATAAATTAGATACTCTTTTGTAGGGTTCCTTTCACTCAACATGTTTTCAAGCTTCATCACATTGTTATTATCAGTAGTTCATTCCCTTTAATTATTGAATAAAATTCCATTGCACAGACATAACACTGTTTACCCATTTTCCAATTGGTGAATACCAGGACATTTCTAATTGTTGCCTATTATGAGTAAAGCTGCTATGAATCTTCTCATACAAGTCTTTCTGTGGACTCTAGGAAGGGTTTTGCTCCCTGAATGTACATCACAGATGTGAGCCATACCTCCTTCTCTTACAGCTTGCTTGCCACCAGCCTCACCCATGTGAGACCTTGTGGCCCTGTTTGTACCAATGATTCCACACCCCTGACCCTGCTCATTGGGTGTATACACCTAACCCGTTTGGAGAAAGCAGATTATTTTTTCTAAGAACCTAAACTTCTGGAGCTATGGACAAACGTAGGCATGGAGAAATAGAGAAAGCCAATTTGCCAAAAGAAGAATGCAGACTTAGGGGGACAGAAACAAGGGGCAGGATAGCCTGTCCTAAAGAGGGAGAATGGAGAAAATGGCTGCCTATTGTTGATAGTTTCCTCATTTTGGACTCTCCAAGGCCTTGGTCGCATTTCCTTTCTCAGGTTTCATAACATTTTTTTCTATATAATAATACATTCTCTAATAAATTCTATTATTATTTATTCAAGTTAGCTCAATATATTTTGGATATTTCCTACTGAAAATCTTGACTAAATCACTGAAAACAAAATACCACAATTATAGATTTGTTGTTTGGTCTAAATTCCAGTCTGTATACATAACAGAGCCTAGCATAGAGTATATACTTGATAAAGGTTTGTTGACTGATGAATGACTGAAAAGTGTAAACACTGTGAACAAGGCAATAATAAAGGTGATTGGTTGGTTATAGTCTAGGATAAATGGCTCAATCAGAAAATTTCCTGTGAGCAGGTTTTTAATGACGGGAAGGAGGAGAGAATATCCAGCTGGGGAACTTTCTACCTGAGTAAGGCATGATTTCTCCTATAGCCTCCTAAAAAAGGAGAGCTCTGGAACAAGAAATATAGCAAAACCAAGTATTCCTACAACACATAAATAGTCAGGGCCCCATGTGAGGCACTGCAGAAAAGATAGAGGACTTAGTTCTCTACCATTTTTGGATGCAGACTCAACATACTTCACCCTCCTGTTTAGGATCTAGGCAGAGGAAATGGGGTGAGTCAATGTTAGAAGCTAGGAATTTTTTCTCTCCCTCCCTCTGGAAAGGCTTTATCTAACTTTCTCTGCAATGGAAACTTAGAGACCTTCAGCATTCAAATAAAGTAGGTTGCCCGAATTTTCATCATCCCAATCCACATTGGAAATGTGTCTATTTTCTGAGAAACCACTGAGCTCAATCTACATTTCTTCTTACCATTTAGAAAAAGAGGGATGGCAGTTGACTGTAACAGATAAAGGGCAATTGCTTATTTTTCAATCAATTCTTATTGATTTGGGAGACACAGTCCTTAATTGTACGTGTGCTTCATCTTCCCGTTGGAAATTTCTACTTCATTTGATAAATGGATTCTAGTTTAAATTACAGTGCAACATCCTTGTGTGCATTGTAGGAGGAGGCTTTAGGTCTTTCAAATACAAGAGAGGAGTGTTTACGAAACAAGCAAATCTTTTACCTATATTGGCTGCCTTGACTGGTAGTGCAGGTTCTGAAATCAGACTGCCTGGATTTGAATCCTTTCTCGATCACTTACTATCTTTGTAATGTTGGGCCAGCTGATTCTCCTTTTGATGCCTCAGTTTATTCATCTGTGAAATGAGTGTAGCTCTAATAGTATTTACCTTATGGTGTTGTGAGGATAAAATGAGGATAATTTTATGTAAATGAAATTCCATGTAAGAAAAAATATTTTACATGAAAGGACTGAGAAAGCATTTAGTTCGAGCCTGGTCTTTAAACTTTTTTTGTTTTCTTTCTCTTGGGACTGAAGGGTCAGCATTACTTCATGACTGAGCCTGCAGGTCTCATTTCATTTTCCCTGAATTCTTTGCAATAAGTTGTTGAAATACTTTTATATGCCCACCTTTCAACATTTCTAATTGTACTACCAATAAGATTTTGGATATGTTTTTATTTTCATACCACTTATTTTTCTTTTCATTTTGACACACTTGCAAGTGCTTACAGATTGTATATTTGTATTATATACATTTCTCATAAATGTATATGTGTATATATGTAATAATGGTTTGCTTGTAATTGATTCACAAAAATGGGAACACAGATCAAAGATGAATTATTTTTAGGATTATGGTACAGGGTTCAGTAGTTTAATAGACATTTATACTGATTATTTCTTTAAATCCTCTTTGGATTTCTTTTTCCCAGCTTTTCCCAGTGAGAGCATTTTGCTTAACTGTGGTCCAATATCACAACAAGGAAATTGACACTGATGCAATCCATCACATACTAAAAATTTTAACTATAATTCTTTTCATATTATTAAAAATGAAGTTACTGCCCAAATTTCTGTATTGTCTCATAATATTTTCCCAGATGATTTGTTATAATAAGAGGGATCCTTGCTTTCTTAAGCACAAATCAAACAAATCTCTTTCTGAGTAATATTTGCTGCCTTACACAGCCTAACATGGATACGTACAGAATGGAAAAGAACAGACAGGCGAAGAGAATCGAGAATCCCATCGAGTCACAATCATTATGCCCAATTTGCAGATGACTGAACTGAAGTACGTAAAAGATAAGTACTTGTGCAAGGTCCCATGGATGGTTAGTGCCACAGCTGGAATTCTAATCTGAGGCTTTTTCATGTTTTCTGTGACAGCACAAGAGATCCATGGAAGCTCTGGGGAAAAAAATCTTGTAAAAATTCAAGACATTTTATAGCCTGCAGGGCTGTTGGGACTCAAATATTGCTGATGCAGCTTAATATGTTATGGTACACTGATTTCCAGAGGTAGTTAGTGGGGCTGTAGATGAAAGGACATAAGACTTGACCTTAAGGACAAGGGATCCACCCTGCTCCCATCATTTACTGGTAGTGAACTTTGGGCAGGTCATTTAATCTTTTTGAAATTCTATATTTCATGTACACAGCAGGAATATGAGTACCTATTTTATAGTTTTATTTGCTGATGACACAAGATAATATTTGCGAAGCTGCTAGCACATAACAGTGCTCAATAAATGCTAGTTCAACCTGAATGCTTGGCAAATAGCAAAAAACAAATGCTACAGAAAATGTTATTCAATGTTTGCAATGAACCTGAAAATTTGAAGACTAATTTTGAAAGAATTCTTCAGAGCAATTTAATTTTTCTCAAGGCAACAGCAAAGGTTGATACAGGGGCTCCTCTTTTGTATAAGGTGTCATGGACAAGGGGCTGACATTCATCCCTCCTTCATTTTGGCCCCAAGTTCTTTACAGATTGGTGCTGACACACGCTTAAGAAACCCAGGCAAATCATCTGCTTGGTTCTTCACAAGCTGCTTGTGGTTTTAGCCAGAGTCAGTTTAACAGCAGTGGCCCCTTTGTAAACTGTTTTGTTCTGTTTTTCTTAGGAACAAAATGCCAGCCTGGTCAAGATGTAGAAACTTGCTGTTCCATTGTAATAGGATATGCATTTAAATGAGAGTTATGCAAGTTGAAGGATACTCATGCTAGTGTTAGACTCAGCAAGCCAGTGGGAAAATCTACCAAGTCCTCTGGAATTGCTGAGCCTGAAGGCCTCTGGGACTGGAGGCACGACTGGCTAGGACCAGCTTGCTTTTAATGTAGCTATTTTGTTTCTGCTCCACCACTGGGAGAAAAACATCCCAAATAAATTCTACTATTTTTTCTCTTCCTTTGTAGCATGTTATTTCTGCACTTATGATTTTAGAAAGATGTTATTTCCAAACTTTGGGTATAAAGCTAAAATTTCTTTTACAACACCTGCCACAATGCTGTAATTTTATTTTCCCATAAGAATTCCTTTATTATGAAATTCACAAGTTGAAAACGTCAATTGTTTTGTTGTGTAATTCAAGTTCTAAATGCATCTTCTTTTCTTTTTAGTCTATAATATCAGAATTTACAAAATGAGTTAAAAAAGCACACTATTGGCTTAGGCCTTGGGGCACTACATTAACAGTTTGGTGATGGTTTTAGGATGCTTTAAGATGTTGTTAAAATCTTTTGGTGATATTAGGAGGAATCTCTAAAAGTTTTGCAATTTAACTATTTAAATAAGCACTAAAGATTTTCTGTGAAAAGAGCACAAAAACTCTTTAAACAAAGACCCATTTCACATTTTAATGCAAATTACTATAATTTGGAGAGTCTGCCTATATTTCTAAATATAACATCGCATAAAATTAGTGGCATATTTTGTATTATCCACTCACTTATACTACTCTCACTCTGAAAAAAGCCTTATAGGGATGAATAGATTGCCTGCACAAAGTGGGTGCATAAGCTTTCAAATGTTTAAAGAAGAGATGAGACTATAAAGAATATAGAATGCTCATGAAAACATTCCTCAAGCTTGATACAAGCATCCATATCAATAGTGGTGGAAGAATGAGACCCCTAAGTACCCTAAGTAATTACTTCTCCTGTGGTTCGCCAAGATTATGCAACCGGGAGGCAGTGGTTGCTTCAGCAGTCTTGCCATATAAGTGAGGAACACTGGAGGTCATTTCTAGAGGTGCTGATAATTGCCTCATTCATGGTAAAATGTTCCATAGTATACCACTCCCTTTCTTCACACATATATTTTTACCTAATTTATAAATTACTGCCTTTAAATGAGTGAGTCACGTGTAACAGCTGTTTGATGTTTCTCTGTGCAAATTGATCAGCCTTAGGAGATCAACAGAGCCGCCTCCTTTCCCCTTTTCTCTTTCCCCAGTATGCGAAGTGGAGACCAAAGGGAGGAGAAGGAAAGACTAGGAGAGCGACTCTTTCTTCCATCTCACATGAGTTTAACATCTCTAGAGTAGGCATTCTGCACAGAAATAACTACGCACGAGGCCTGCTAATTCAAACCCCTTCACAGACAGAAAGACCTGCGATGCTAGTCCAGGAGTCCGAAGGCGACTGTCTCCTCAGTCCTGTTGGCAAGGGTTCCCCAGCTGAATTAGTGAACAAACGCTCTGCATTTTAACAACCTGACAAGCCCTCAACTGTAATATTAAACCTCTGATAGAAACAGACATTTCTAACCACCTTAGGAATGTAGCGCAGGTTATGAAAATGAAGATCGATTTAGAAGGGGAAAGGTTCTGTTGTTTTTGATGTTGAGAATCTGGGAAGGAAGAGAAATTAGATGGAGTTATAAGAAGACTTGCCAGTCACCTTATAGAAACCGGTGCAAATGAGTGACTAGACTAGAAAGCCAAATGCCCAGGCTGCTGTGATACTGTGACTTAACCTTTCCTCTCTCAAGTGCTTGAGGCCAGCAAGCCAGCAGAATAAAAGCAGCAACAAAACTAAGGCTGATTCAGGGATGCTGCAAAGCTTACCAATAAATCCCAAATGAAATGCATTTCTGGGTTCCAGGATGTCTGGAATGGGAGCAAGTAATATACTAGGTGCTTTACTTACTTGTGGAGGCCCTAGGATGTGAGGGATTGTTCAAAAGCCTAAACTGCACTAAATGGGTCCATTTACAAACCATACATTCTGCTCCTCTGTGGGCTTTTAGACAAAAGAAAGTTTCAATATATTTAGGAGAATTTGATGATTGTAGTATCCAAAGCTAAATGGTGGAGTGAGGGTGTAGACTTTCTGAATCCTGGGCATCTCTCTTTTTCTCCCTCTGTTTAAAGGGCAGGAGTTTTCCTCAGAGTTTCTTGTGGAAAGTTGTAGTCTTCTCAGGATTTTTCTAAATATAGGAGATAGGTTATTTTGGTGTTGCCTGAAGCCTGCCTTTTTTCTAGGGAACTGGGGCAGTTAGTTCAAGAACTACTTGGCGTACAGCTATACATGTAGAAAGAGTCTGGCTTCCCAACTCTGGTTGGGCCACTCTGCTGGAACCCAGGAAGAGTGGAGAGATTTAGAAAGTCACACAGAATAGGGAATTGGCATAGAGAGAAGCCACAAGATTCCAAAAGGACAGGGGATTTGGAGCATGGAGCCACTCAATGGAAGCTTAGGGCTAGAGATGAATTCTTCCTTGAGTAGTTCTGCTGGTGCTGATGATAATGGAATGTGCTAGATTCTGAGTTCAGATTATAAATGACATTGTACCTTTGTGTCACTACGTACAGACTGCATCTATAGCTTGAGAGAGAAGATAACAGGAGAATAGTTCTGGAACTCTACAGCAACCACAAAGCCTTTGTCAAGTTCTTTTGAAGAGTCCAGAGTACAGCCTGTTATGTATCGCAGGCACTTTCAAAAAAGACTTCAAGATGCCTCAGAAGATCAGAGCAAGGCTGAATAAATGAATGAAGAGATATATTCTTAGGAGCAGGCAGAGGGCAAGCGAAAGATTCAAGAGTTTTCAATAAGGCATCGGCAAGTCTGAGTGAGCGAATGAATGGTGCGCAATGCTTAGAAACATCACTAGCAGAGAGGATGAAGTAGAGAGGATCTTTCATAGAATACCTTCAGTCAGGGCCATTTTAGTCTTCATAAACCACTAGAAATGGTATTTTGGAGTTTCTATATCACACAACATCAAATATTAATATATACCCACATCCAAAATGAAATATAAATTTTCTTGTAAAGTGACAAGATTTTTATAACTGACTTTCAAAATTATTTGACATCAAATAACTCATTTATTTTACGATTTGCTGTGACTTCTCTGAAATCATTGTGCATTCAAAATTCTCCCTATGTGAGAAAATGTATGCTGATTGTTTTCAAGTTGTAGTGAAATTTTATCAGTATCAAATTTAATGGTTGGTAAATCTGAAGAGTGTAATATAGACATTTAATTAAACCTTTATTAATTTTGAATTTCAGTCTTTTTTTTCTATTTTAGAAGCAATAACTTTTTCTCAAGTGTCTATCATTTTCATAGGTTCCCAAATAGCTCCCAAGCTCTTGTCATTGTGCTTAGCATGCCAGTTGGATAAGGCAGCTGTTCCCAGCTAGTCCACCACAAGGAAGACAGTTGCTAAGCCAGTGTAGACAGTTGGGTAAAATTTGGAAGGAAGGTTTTTCAAAGATATGAACAAATGACCT
Source organism: Nomascus leucogenys (assembly GCF_006542625.1). Lineage (NCBI taxonomy): Eukaryota > Metazoa > Chordata > Mammalia > Primates > Hylobatidae > Nomascus > Nomascus leucogenys. The sequence goes on along the minus strand of NC_044381.1, from coordinate 53,680,560 downwards.
ATTATCTTCAATTTTGGAATGGTGTGCGGTTTCTAAAGTTTGCTTAATTGCATTCCCAACTGAAGAGAAAGGAAAGAGTTGAATATTTTCTGATCACTGGGCAAGTAATTTTTGCTCTAAGAGACACTTGAAAGTTCTGGGCACTGACTTGTCAAGGCAGGACAGTGTTTATTTATTTGCATGTTACCTTGTTGCACAAAAATTTGAAGTCATGTATTACAAATACATGTGTAACACTATGAAGTAAACATTATTTTCTTACACTTCATTAGAATAAGAGAATGTCTTTGTTTGAGAAGTTCTTGGGAAAGCTATTGGAAATGAGGCAGAGAGTCCACAGCCCTGAGTGCCAACTGATGCCCAGGTCTCAGAGTTGGGATGCTGCTGTACCTAATGAAAGGGAGAGGTATTGAAAATTCCTATGGGAACATCCAAGTAAGAAGGAACAGGTGTCAGGAGGGCTGGACCTGGCATAGTGGAGAGTTTGGAGAGAAGATGGATTTAAATAGAACTACCAAGTGGTTGTCGTGAGTTCTTTCTGGTGAACTTGATTCACTCACAACCAAGGGGAAATTAAACTCTAAGTAATACATATAACAGGGTTAATATAAATCAGAACAGGTCTTCTAGCAAAGGGACACATGGTATGAGGAGAGACCTACCTAAAATCAAGCTATGAATGGTCCTGGCATAAGTTTTATAAGATCCAGAAGTGCCTAATTATAAGCTCTTTAATAAGATGAATAATGTGAATTGCCTATTATAGTAAGGCATAGAGTGACATCCAGGACATTATAATGTTCCCTTACCTCCCTTTCTTTGAGACATCTGTCAACCTCATTCTAAAGGACATCTAAAGGACTGATGTCCCCTTCTCAAAGGTCCTATTCTAACTCCCTTGTTTTATCTATCTTCTTCCCCTTTGAATTTCATCCTCTTTCAACATGCTGTCTTCTGCCCAATGTTTCTGTTAATGGTGAATTAATTTATCAATGATTTCACTAAGTCACTTGCAATTTTTTTTTTTTTTTTGAGACGGAGTCTCGCTCTGTCACCCAGGTTGAAGTGCAGTGGTGCAATCTCGGCTCACTGCAAGCTCTACCTCCCAGGTTCACGCCATTCTCCTGCCTCAGCCTCTCAAGTAGCTGGGACTACAGGGGCCCGCCACTACACCCGGCTAATTTTTTTGCATTTTTAGTAGAGACGGGGTTTCACCGTGTTAGCCAGGATGGTCTCGATCTCCTGACCTCGTGATCCACCCGTCTCGGCCTCCCAAAGTACTGGAATTATAGGTGTGAGCCACCGAGCCTGGCCGCCACTTGCAATTTTTTCTTCTTCTTCTCCCAATTTAATCAGTGGGTGTGTAATATCAATACTACCTGGGAAATGTGTGTCACATTGTATTAGTTTCCTATTACTGCTGTACTAATTACCACAAACTTAGTAGCTTAAAAATACCCCAGTTTATTATCTTCCATTTCTGAAGGTCACAGTGCAAAATAGGCACTCGTCTCAAATCAAGGTATCGGCAGGGCTGAGTTCCTTCTGGAACCTCTAGGAGAGAATCCATTTCCTTGCCTCATAGCTTCCAGAGACCACTTGCCTTCCTTGGCTCATGGCCCCTTCCTCCATCTTCAAAGCTATCAGGGTAACATCTTCTCTCCTCTCTGACCTCTGCTTCCATCTTTGCATTCTCGCTTTCTCACTCTGTTCCTTCGGGGTCCCTCCTATAAGGACTCTTGTGTTTAGATTATACCCACCCTGATAATCCAGAGTAACCCTTGCTTCTCAAGGTCCTTAATTTAATCACATATGCAAAGTCCTATTTGCCATGAAAAGTAACAGGTTCTGGAGATTAGAATATGAACATCTCTGGAGGGCCATTGTTTAGCCTACCACATATACCACCATTCCCCTCTCCCATTACCATCAGCTACTTCTGTTGCCTCATGCTTGGAATATTATAGTAGCCTCATAACAAGATTCCCTGTCTCTAATACCTCACTCCTCCAATCCAACATGCACACTGCTTCCCATTATTATCCTATGACTGGAATGTGGCCACACATCTCCCTTCATCCACATCATTCAATGGTTGTTCACCGAACAGAGGAGTAAACCCTCAAACCTCAGACTTTAATGCTGACCTTTCATATTTCTCATTTTTCACCCCTCCACAGGGTTCAACCATACATCATGTATTCCATATATCAACTCTACTTGCTATTCCTTCAACATGCCCTGAACTTTTACAAATGTCTTCTTCTGCTTTTACTGTTCCTTCAGTAAAGAAGGGACAATTTCCTTCCATTTCCCTACCTTGTTAATTGAAGTTCAAATTGTTATTCAGGGCTCAAGTCCAGTCTCTCCTCTTCCATAACACCTAGATCCCTGCTGTCCTCACCTATTTTTACTATCTCTTTTCCTTCTAAAGACCTCTGCATACATTCATGGAGTGACTGTCTCCACAGACTGTGAAGCTCTGATGGGCAGGGACCACAAGTTTTTGATTTTTCAAGACTTCATGGTGCTTAACACAATGTGTTGTTTGTTAGAAAATGTGAGCAGATATTTATTTTATTGTATATTTGAGGTTTTTCTTTAAGGACTAGCCAAACAAGTTATAGAGATGCTCTTCAAAATCATTTTTTAAAGGGAATGTTATGACTCAAACACACAGATTTGCATATTTTGATTTGCTAGTTTTCTGGCTGGAGGATATTTTCTCCATTCTCTGGATTATACCATCTCTCAGGGAGGGTTAGCCTGATGGGAAAGTTCTCTTAGGTCTTTCCCAATCCATTTGCCCCCAATAGTGTTTCACATCTGCTTTGTCATTTGTGAGCCTCAGATATGGTGCCAAGGGGCCCTTGTCCTCCAACAGATACTTCTGTTGAGCTCTGTCTGCAGTGAATTATTCCTCTCAGTTTCTTATCCAGTATTTAATTCCCCATTACTGAGCTGTATTGAAGGTGAGGGAGGCCTATCTGATCTCCCAAGGGGCTCAGTGCCAGCAGAGTAATTAGCTAGGCTTCATGCCAATTCAGAGCTTTGATCTGGAAACCTATAACCTTTAGTTTCAATATGGTGGTGGAAGAAGGTGTGGGGCTAATGCTCTAGGCTCCGCTTTCACAACTGTACAAACATTACCCTGGAGAGGCTGAGAACTGGACTACACAAAGTGTTGCTGAAAAAAAAGAAGAAATTTATTGGTTCATTTAACTAATCAGACTCTGACAATGTGTCAGTGGTTTCACAGAAAATTTAAACCAAGGAAGCCTGTATTCAAAGGCGATGAGGCTGATACATTTATTGAATTGTGAATGGCATTTCTCTGGGCACAAGGAGGCTCCATGTGAACAGATATGCTTCTGTGAGGAAGTTTGTGGCCATAATGAAAGTAGTATCTGAAAGAGTCCACTGCGATTTTTTTCCATCTTAAAAAAGAAAAAAAATTAGGGAGAAGAAACGTGGCATGACGTATAAAAAGCACATTTGACCAGAAGACACATTCTGGTTTTGTGGCCACTAGCTTAAATACAAAAGATTTCTGTTGGAGTGAGTTTTGAAAAGCTGACAAGAAATAAAGCAGCCTCAGAAAGCTGTCTATCTATGTGAAGTACTTTGCTGGCACCAACACGGAGTGTGGCAGCTGCATTTGGTATCCAACAGGGAGCTATAGATATTTACTAATACTCTTGGAAAAAGAGATTGGCAAATACCCTCTAAGAGTTCTATATGCTCAAAATGTTGGCTTGGCTGCCCAGGAAGCATGTGGAACCCCAAAGGATGGCACAGCACTTCCTTAATGCTTTTCCTTCATTGTGGTTTGGCTATAGCTTTTAAACTTGAGAGCAAATCGTAATGGAATTGCAAAGTGGTCTCATTATGTTAGATGGATTGAAATAACTTATAATGTATGACAATGGGGATGTAGGGGGTTGTTAGTGGTGGCTGGCAGCAGGCATGGCCCATGTTCCGTTAATGAAGGCAGTGGTCTTTGTGGGTGACCAGAGAGAGGACTCTGGGACAGACACTCTTCTTAAAAACACCTCTCCTGCTGGCCTGTCACAATGCTTTTATCTCGGCCTTTAAATTCCCACTGGCTAAGGCTTAGCGGTCTTTAACAACCAATAAAATGCCAGGGCTGCTGGACTGAGTTGCGCATTAAACCGTATGAAGATTTGAGAGACTTCCCTTCAAACCTGTCTCTCTCCTACTGTTCCTGCCATGCACTTGTTAAGAATTTCCTTATTTGTCCATGGTTTCTCTCACTTCCTCACCACACACATCTAATTTGTAAGTGAGTCTTGTCGCTCCTACCTCTGGCTTAATATTCTTCACCCCAGTGCACTGCCTTGATGATCTCTTGCCTGTGTTCATGCAGTAGCCTTATGGTCTTCTGCCATGGCTACTGGACATGCATTCTTTGCACTGCCTCCATTATCCTTAAATCTCTCCCTAACTCCTTAGCGGCCACAGGATGGTCTCAATCGTGTAGTTCGATAGCAAAAGCTGTTCACAGGCCCGTCTCCTTCTACCTGTCTCTAATTCCCTGACTTCCCACCATATGGGCACCACCTTTTTCCTGATTGTAAAGAAGAACGTTTTACAGCTTCAACTTACTGTGTATGCTGCTGCCCCTCTACCTAGCCTGAACTTTCCTTTTCTCTCTGCTTGTAAAGTTTCTTCTTACGTTCCAAAACCCAGATCGTATGTGAGTACTGTTTCTGTAACTCTTCTAGATAAGACTTGGTTGGTCTCTTCTGCTCAAAATAATTTGTACACACCTCCATCAAAGCACTTTCTATCCTCTTAGTAACCCTCTCCCTACTTTCTCAAAGATATCAGTAATGCAGCATTCATCTCTAGGTCTTCAGTGCTTACACAATGTCTGGAATAATAAATCTAAATGAAAAAACTGGCTGAATACATAAACCATTCTTGGGAATTAGTGGGTATGATCAGTTGCCCATTTCAGTGGCTCTGTTGATGTAGCTCTATGACAAACTATAAAGAGAGACCACTCTCGTTTGTACAATTTTTTCTCCTTTTTTATTTTGAGATAGAGTTTCACTCTTGTTGCCCAGTCTGAAGTGCAATGGCACAATCTCTGCTCACTAAAACCTCCACCTCCCAGTTCAAGCAATTCTCCTACCTCAGCCTCCTGAGTAGCTGGGATTACAGGCACCTACCACCATGCATAGCTAATTTTTGTATTTTTAGTAGAGACGGAGTTTCACCACATTGGCCGGGCTGGTCTCAAATTCCTGACCTCAGGTGATCCGCCTGCCTTGGCGTCCCAAAGTGTTGGGATCACAGGTGTGAGCCACCACTCCCGGCCTTTCTCCTCTCCTTAAAACACCACTCCCATCATTTTCTTTCAGAAAAGGCTTATGCAAGGTGTTATTTCAATCTTCAATCACAAAACAAGTATTAATGGCATGTCTACTATATCCCTGACACCTTTGAGAATTGATACGTCAGGAAATAAGACAGGCAAGATCTCTGCTTTCAGGGGACTTGTGATCCAGGTTGGGCAAGACAGACATTAAGCATACAAATACACAAATAAGGTCATTTTAAATAGTGAGAAGTACTATACAGAGAATAGAAACGGGGACATTGGAACAATTGACAGGAAGGCCCCTTCTACTTGGATCACATGTTGTCAAAGAAGACTTCTCTGAGAAGGTGCCATTTAGTAAAGAGACAATGACAAGAAGGAAAGAAGCTTCTAACCCTGTGAAGATAAGATATGGGAGAGGGTGGAGTGTAGGAGCATTGCAAGCAAAGGTGGCAGCTAGTGCAAAAACCCTCAAGAAGGAACCAAATGATTGTACATAGGAAGGAAGAGAAAAAAGGTATTGGGTGATCTTTGAGAGCTGGGCAAGGACAGATGGTGCCAGGTGGGGGTTGGGTAGGGGTGTCTTCCTGATTGCCAGGGTAAGGCTTTGCAGAGTTTTCAGCAGGAGAGCAGCTGGAGACCTGGGCCCTATGGAAGCAGCATCCAGCACCATTCTCAGGGGTTTCCTGACGTCATACTTCTGAATGTGCACCTCCGACTCAACTCACTCCTGTCTCTGCCTTGTTTTCCCTTTCTCTTCTCGTTTGTCTGTCTCTTAGAACTCTGAAGAACAGTAAAAGGCAATTGACCATAAGCAAGTCCCTCTTTCCTTCTGTTTTATCTAAAACTCTCATGTAAATTATATATTCTATGCTCTGTTATATTCCTCTTTATCCTCCAGCAGACTTGATGTTCCAGGAAGCTGCATTGGATTTTTCCAGTGGTTTTGCAAATTCCTGGTTTACCATGCTCATATCCTAATTTGAGAAGCATTAGGATATAAGATAGATTGACTTTGTTTGAGTAAAATGGTTTAGGTCTAAACACAGAGTGAGTCTGCTTGACTGGGGGCCTCCAATGAAGACCAGGCAGCTGTGGGAAATCCAGCAGAAAGAAGTTTTGTCAGTGAGCAGAGTAAAAGAAGCAACACAGGACAAAATGGTTGTTGAAAAGGGAAAGTGAGGGTCCTCAGTGTCAGATTTTATTTATTCCCTTTACTTATTTTACCATATATCCAGGGGGCACCTGTGTTCTCCTACCAGAAGCTAAATTCCATGAGCATGAACCTGTCTGACCTGTTCTCAGTGCCCAGAGCACTGCTGGGCACATAGTAGATGCTCCGTAGCTATTTATGAATGAATGAATAAATGACTAAATGATTGAATGAGCAGAGAAAGTAGCAAGGCCTACAGCCATCACTGATCTGAGACTCTTCTACAAGAAGATCAGGAAAAATGTATCACGAATAAAGAATGAGGCCACCCAGAAATGATTCTGGAACATTGCTATTGACATTTGGGGAGGGGACATGGGGAGAAGGAGGTAGCAAGGAGGCAAAAGGAGAAACTACATTAAATTAAAAATGCATAGGCAAAAACGTTAGAAAAAAAGAAACAATGGGTAAAGTTTAAAAATAAGTATAAAATTGAACGGAGATTGAGCATATTTAATCAGACTATAAAAGTCTTTCATAATTACTAAGATGACAAAGAAACCCCTTGAAAGGAAGTTTATGAAGCACTGCTCCAATCAGATTCAGAGCCTTTTGGGATCATTTGAGTGATAACTGTGTGGGTGTTACTCCTTGTAGATTATCATTTTCTTTCTGAATTCGTTTCCTTCAGCAGAAATGAGAGCCTGTGTCACTCATGGGGCATTCTTGGGCGATGTGTGGGTTTCCCTACCCAAGAACTCATAGAATCACAGAGCTCAGAGTTAACTCAACAGGTCACAGAAGGCTCACCCTGGCTGCAGTGGGGAAGCCTTGGCCATCATTCAGAGCGAGAGTCCCGGAGATGCCTAGGTAAGACGATTGTGTCAGCACACTGGGCACCCTTTTCAACTGGCTGTATTGTGCCATCATTTGTCCAAATGATAGGACTTTTGGGTCAAGTCTCAGCTTTTAATACTCCTTTCCTTTCCTGACTCATCCAAGACTTCTTTCTCCTTTGTTCCCACTGGGCTTTGTACATATTTACAGGATACTAATTATACTCAATTATAACATGAACAGCTCAATTACCAAGCATGTATTATGTACCACACAGTTTATTCAAGTATTCATTTATTCCAACATTCATCATTCACTCATGAGTTATTGAACATCTTTTAAACCTAAGACACTGTGCAAAGTAAATACTTGGGACACCAAGACAGTAAAACCTGGCAACTGCCTTTAGAAGCTTAGTACCTAGTGAGGAAAAAAAGGTACAAGGACCATTTGCTGGCTGACTACTGTGCTTTGGCTACTGTGCTGGATACTTTACCTTTGTTATCTCTAATTTCATAACAATCATGTATGAAAGAAGACAGGAACTGGGAAGTGGACACTCAGAGAGTAAACTGATTTGATTGCCTCAAAGCTACAAGGTTAGAAAGATTACATAGCTTGGTTCCCAACTAGCCTTTTGTTGTTGTTGTTGTTGTTATTGCTAAATTCATTAGTATTGTTTTTCTTTATCAATCTCCCCATAAATGGCAGCTGCGGCTCCTTTTCTCACTCCCTTATTGTATTACACTATAAGATCTCTGGATTAGGGTACATAGCTCTATCACTAGTTTCTACCAGAAGGTTTAGGATACTGTAGGTGCCCCCTGTAAAAATTTGTTGAAAAGAGGCTTGCATGCACGAATGAAATGGCATGCTCCCCACACTAAGCTTCAGATCCCGTTTTCAAAGTGGTCTGGCTTTAGTCAACTCTGCTGTCTTCCCCGGTTCCAGGCACCTATTACCTGCATCAGTCAGGTTTCAGCCAGGTATGTGAAGCTGGAAGTATTTTAACGTGGGTAATTAGAGGCTCGCACATCCATGAGGAGGGTTAGGAGCCAAGGTCAGGCAGAAACTGCCTGTTCAAGAATCTGGAAGTGCAGGAAGCAGAGGGAATCTTGGGCAGCCTCATAGTAATTTTCGATAGTATACTGGGACTTGCAAGTCCTGTCCCAGCTACTGCTGGAGAAGAGTGGCTTCTCTTTCTCTTCCCCTTCCAAATCCTGGTAAGATCCCTTCCTTGGAAGCATCTGACCTGGAATCCTAGTGGTAAGGAATGCTGGGAAGTGTAGCTCCTGGGCAGGGAGCGGCGGGGGCAGGGAGCGGGGGCGGGGGGAATGCCTCTGTCGACAACAGACAATCTGGCAGTTGAACTCTTATTCATCCTATCTTTATTTCTTAGGTAATGTTTCTCACCCAGCCCTGCGAGTCCCGGCACCCTTGCCTCACTCAGGCAGTACTTTTGTAAATCACTTTGTATCTTGTTGCCATGCTAACAATGGCAACACCCGAACTTTTGCCAGTAACAAAACACAAAAGATGCATTTCTAACCCAAACAGGAAAATTATTTTTGTTTGTTTGTTTGTTTCATCCAACAGAGACTAAATTATGATTTCCAATTCTGGGTAGGGCTTTCAAAATAGAGCCCTGATCAGTGCTGAATCAACTTGAAGAATGATGAAGGGTTGGCTTCTCTCTCTCGGCAGCTGTGAGTTTGGTCAGCCCTTTGCAAAGTAAGAGGAAATTTAATGAACCTAAATAAGACATGATCCTTTGTGGCTATAAAAGTTACACTTTGAAAAAAGCTCAGCTGGTCAAGAGCCACTTGAAAATGATGTTACTGCGGGGGAACTCTGTCAAAAGTCCACTCCTCTTGGTGAGTTTCCTTTTCTTTAAGGGAAAACAAAGAGAGGTTTTACAAGCTAGAGAAGGGTCATTTTGCTATTTGAAAGAGTGCATTCAAAATTTGAGGCCCGGTGCGACTGGGAGACATCCACAGTCAGTACTTGTTTATTTGTCCAGCTTTACACCATGTAAGTGATGCGGAATCCTTTCCGCCTCTAATAATAACACCACCGTGGCCCTGAGTTAATGGAAAGCTGGAATGGCCAAATGAGAGCTGGTGCTCAGATTAACCACTGTGGGTCAGACCAGTCCACAGCTGCGGCGGGGGAGGCGGGAGAGAGGTGAAGGGGTGGCGTGGAGGAAGGGCAGAGGGAGCCTGTCTTAAAATATTTTTGCCTAGTCAACAGGTATAATGCATGGTGTTTTTACCACCAGATTCATCAACTAGAGCATTTTTAAAAGGATCGTGGAAAACAACCACCTAATTCACATTCTATGGCCTCTAATTGTGCAAGCAGTACATTTTAGAAACCCTTTGTGCCGAGGAGTCTTCATTTGTGGAGCATTTCATTTGCTTATACAGTAGGCAACAGTGCTTAAATAGTGTAATTATTATGTGTTTCTAGTTTGCTTCGAATTTTGATTCAATCAGAATTCCTAAACCTGACAGCCTATAATCAAACAAAGGGAGTGCTCTGGAAGCGAGGGATTAACAGAGGGGAATTAAACTGTCGTTTTGAAACAGCTTAGACCAGTATGAAAGCCCATTTAGGAGTCTCTCCATAAATATCCCTTTTGTTTTGTCTAATTGCCGGTTTGAATGTATCAGACTCATCAATGGGATTAGGGTTAATAGATGTTTGGTCACGCAGAACATGCAGAGGAGGAATCTGATACACACACAAAAAAATTGCACTTAATGAGCTTAGCAAATGTTTGCCATATTTTTAATGAACCCTGGGGCTGTCATTTAGAAATGCTTAGCAACAGCTTTTCCATCCTTGAAAATAGAGCAACTGAAGGACATTAACACTAAGTACACCGTAAATAAGAGGAGCTATTTAAAGACACCAGCCAGGAGGAGGAATGATGATATTTTTCTGTCTGAGCGCCAGTGATACTTAACACTCTGGGTGTGGGTTCAGTATGTGACAACAGAGTTGGGTGGTTCGAGTTTCCCGAAGGGCACTGCGGGGCGTGAGGTTTTTGCACAGGATCAGGTAAACCTTTTTTTTTCTTCTTAAGTTAAGTCTGTTTAGGATCGAATCTCCCACCCTCCTACACCTATCCCTGCTTCTGTTTTCGCACCTTCCTCCTGCCCTTTCCAAGTATTCGTGTATAGGCTTTTTAAAGAGGAGGCTATGCATTTGCTGCCACTTCCCCAGGCCCGATACTGCACTGGCCACGAGGCCGGCTGCTCCTGTAGCTGAGCCAAGCGGGCCGGAGCAGCAAGCTCTTGGGATTGATTACTCAGAAGATTGAATGATCCATCTTTGGAGCCCTTGAGATTTGGCTCCGAAACCAATGCAGTCGGCGTAATGGGGACTTATTGAAGAAGGCCATGTGGCTTGTGCTCTCAGAGCACAGGCTGAGCCTAAAAGAATCAGGTTTTCCTTGGGGAAGGTTTGATTTGATAGAGCATGAAATGCAAGTCCAATGGATTATGGTTAGAGCAAATGAAGGATATCTTAGACCCTTAGTTTTCCACAGAGCCAATTGATTTCAAGGACTTCCTGCTCCCTGCCACCTCTCCTCCAGCCCTGCCTCTCAAGGAGCAAACATAGACACCACCTCATTAAAAAAAAAATATTATGAACTAAACACAGCCACCTTTCAGCTTTGCTGGAAAATGAACAACCCTCCTGTGATAGCAGCTGTACTTTAGTGTTGAATCATGAGGTCATAATTCTTATTAGGAGAGAACGGAAAAAAAAAAGTTATTTCTAGTATTGTACAGGAGCTTTGTAAAGCCTACAAAATTAGAAAGTTTTCTTTGGAGGAAGCAGGTTGAGGAAAATTAGCATCATGAGAGAAAAGGGCTGGTGTGTTTTGTTCTTGTGGTCGCGGTGGGTGGTGATGGTGAGGGTGGGGATGTGTGTGTGTGTGTGTGTGTTGTATGTTTGTGTATTTTGTTACTCATTTGCCATCAAGTGCTCCTTGCCCTCAAGCAACTATTAGAAAGCCTGGTTTGATTAATGAAGCTAGAGATATTACTAAAGGCTTTATGGCTCTGTAGTTTAAAAACATTGTCAGTAATAAGCTAGGTCACAGGTCCACAACCAAAATACCTACAGAATCTAGATTGGTAATATAATGGAATGAGTCTAGCTAAATGAAGTATTAAGGAATGGTGGAGACTGTCACAGACTAGAAACCACACCTGTCCCCTCCGAAGAGGGCAGGATGCTCTGCTCTTCAACCCCTCTGCTCTGTCTCAACTTTACCATCTTCCTGGCTTCTGGATTTTGAGCTTGATTTTGACTTTCATACTACTGGTTCACTGACTTTATCTTATCTTTAGGCTTTAAGACACCAGCTAGCATTTTCTCTCAATTCCTCTGATCACCATCCTACATCCAGGTCCCTCGGGTGAATGAAAGAATGAGTGAGTGAATGAATGAATGCCCTACTGTTTTTTAGCACCAGTGTGTGTGAATCTTCTTTTTCCTCCTTCCTTCCTTGCTTTGCAGCTTCTGTCCTCCCTTTTTTTTTCTGCATATATACAGATAAGCAAGAAATAGACTCTCTGCATTGTAGACCCAATATAATATAGAGAGAGTGATTCAAACATTGTAACATGGCAGGTGCTCTGGCTGCAACATGACAGAGGCCAGAGGGAGAAAGCAGGGGTCCTGTGAGTCTCCCCAGGTAGTGCCAGGGAAGGAATCACCAGCGGCCTGAGTGTGTGAAGTTGTGTATAGGCATTTGCCAGGAGGACAGTATTGAGAAAAATACTCAATATAGATAGGGCAGCTTAGGCAAAGGCATAGAGTGTGAGAATATGGCTTCCATGGAAAGTAACAAGCCTGGCTATAGATTGAAGGAATTGCAATTAAGAGGCTAGAGAGGTGGACACTAATTAAAGCCTTAAGTTTGGACCTCATCTTACAGGTATTGGAGAACCATTGAAGGGTTTTCCATTTTCATATCATATTCAGGAATTATTTAGCTCTTCAGAAGAAATCCAGCTGCTAACGCTTATTTAGATTTCAAACTCTAATTAAAGGTTCTGCTTTTCTCAGAACCTTTGTGTCTGCATGTGTGTATTTAACATTGGGTAAAAATCACAGATTGCTGAGAATATTCAGTGAATGTCCTAGGGTCTACTCTCCAAGGGAACAATCTGAGGTTCCTTAATTTCATAGTTGGGTACCTACAGATGTTCTTCCACTTCACTTGTAGAAAATGTGCTTAAGCTGTTTTTTGTACTCCTAAATTCCCTTTACAAGGAGATGCTCAAGTGTGGCTTGACATTAAAGCCAAAAATTTTCTACTACTGGCCAAGCAGCTGAGCCTAGAACAGACAAAACCCTCTGCCTATCTTTCTGCATGCTTCCCTTTTCAGGAATGGTGTTTGGCTATTGAATGGACACCACCAGTTCATTGAAGACAATGTTTTTACTTTTGTCATTTCCAAAATATTTGTGTTAAGGAGCGTTGTATTGTCCTGCCAGTTCAAGTCAATGCAATTAGCACTTTGAATGTCTAAATGAAGACATGGCAGTGTGCTATGTAAGGTGGACTTACAGAGGCTATGCCATCGAGTTCTTTTCTTAAAAAGTTTATAATCCCTCAGGAACAATGATGGGGCTACTTAAAAAGGGGTAGGGAGAACTTTTGGGGAAAAAGCCATATTTTTACAAAAAACAAAGCAAAACAAGTGTCTTCGTTGCTTGAGACTTTTCAGTTTTAAAAATGTATCAGCTAAGACATTAGAAATCCAATCAGTTCTTTTTAACTTTTGTAAAAAAAAAAGTTAAAAAGTACAACATTTAAGTCAGAAATTCTCTTTGTGAGTGGAGCAAGGAAAAACTGGGTAGAATTCTTAGGCTAGTGTGTTTAGGCTGAGGTTAGGCTTTTCAGGGTATGGGGTTGGCCCTGCTCGTAAACTTTGTAAATGAAAGCCTCACCATGGAGCTTTGAGTGTCTCAGAAATTTAATAAACAATTTTAATGTAAGGCCAGCATTACAGGGGAAAAAGCTAGTTAACATTCTGCTTGTCTTCCAGAAGACTTAAATATATTATAAATATGATAAAATTAAGAAAAATGAGTATTTTAAAACCTTATTAATTTTATCTATTCTTGAGTTTCTTTAAGACTAATTTAATATCTTTGTTTAAAATTTTTAATTTCTAAAAATTGTGGTAAAATACTCATAACATGGGATTTATTACTTAAACATTTTTAAGTCTACAGGCCTAATTTGCTTCAAAATAGGGGAAAAAAGCTTGCTGTGCCAAACTATTCCCTGGAGGAGATCATTTTTAAATGTTTGTATTTAGGTTGGAAAATGAAAAAAGTCCTTTCTTTCCAATAAAGTCAAAAGAGGGAAAGATGGGAACTTCACAGTAAAAAACAACACATTAGCTTTGGACTTCTTACTAAGAGGGTCAGAACAAAGGCCTTGGCTGTAAAACGCCCACCCATTGTGAAATGAGACTGCCATGTCCGTGAAGAAGAGGTGGGAGTGGAGCAAAGGTTTACAGCTGACTGGTTTGGTTTTGCCTCCTGCTGATCTATGGCTGCTGATCTGTTTGGGTCTTTTCGGGAAGGGGGCAATGTTTGGGTTATTTATTCTGACAGGAGGCTAGATGCTATTTCCATCTGCCTTGGAGTATTTGAGGAGATAAATGTCTGCCACATCCTGATGAATGGCCTCTATGGTTCATTGCCACAGAAACTGAGTTATGGCTCCTATATTTCATTTAAGAGAAAATTTCAGCCATCCAAAGTATGCACTGCAGCCTTCCATTTGACCAGGACAGCAAAGTGTTTTTCCGTATAAAGGACAAGGTTTGCACGGTTGCACCTTAGGGGGATTGAAAGGTAGGGGATAAATAGAAAGCACTCCATAAGTCAGGCTACTAAATCCAGTGCAGCCAATTTAAAATACGAAAAAGAATCCAGGGAACAGAACCTAACAGTTCTGTGTCCTGGCTGAGTTTAAGATCATCTTTTCCTGTGAACTCACATCTTCAGTCAGTGGAAATCATTCCAGAGAACATTATTTTTAAGAATAAAAAAGAGGGAGCATATAAATTTAAATGCTATCAAAAGTATCACAAGATATTTACTTTTTAAGATATGTGAAAAAGACACAACTTGTTGGCCCGTATACCAATTATATGTATCAGTGCATTGAATGAAAATTTATTCTAGACACCAACAGATTTTCAGATACCAAATGGCAAGGGGATTATAATTGTAAATAGGTTTGTCATAACCTAGTATACAGAGGCATATATATCCTGTATCCATTACTTACTGATATATGAACACCTACATATGTTGAGTGGCTTGTACGGATGGGGTGGAGTATTTGTAGCATGAAAAGGGGGAAATATTTCAGGGTAATACAGCCCAGTGGAATGTGTGAAATCAGTACCTCTCGGGAACATGTGCTAGTCACCAGGACCTTTGGGGAAACAGATAAAATAAGGAGGAAAGACCAGAGAATGTTTGCATTCTTGTTAGCAAGGAAATGAGGTAAGCCAAGAATTCACTCGGGATTTAATCAAACTGCAGAGAAAGTCCATACATGCCAAACTGTACCTTTTCTGGTTGTCTGGGCATTGGGGCCATACTTTATGAAAAAGCTGTTATTATGAGACAAAACAAAAAGCTTACTCAGATAAAACGATATCTGAATGAATGCTAATTTACAGGTGAAGCCCAACCATGGTCCAGCCAGCTGTATTTTGCAGGGATGGTCTGGAGAGAAATGTTAGAAAGTTAACAGACCAAAGGTTAGGACTTGGGGAAAAAGACTTGAAGTTATGTACACAAGAGTTAATTTAACTCTGCATTCAACAGAACTTCTAGGTATGATGCTTATCTATGGTTTCTCTGACTTTGGTCAGTTGCAGACCCATGTTCCCTTGCCTAATTTAAACATACACCACTTGATCCTTACTGTAAGCAACATTGGGTGAAGTGGATGCTCATCCACCCAGTACCCTATGTAAGCTGGTGTGGGACTGAAGCAATTGCAACAGCACATTGTTCCACCTAGGGTGTGTGCGTGTGCATGTGACTGTGAGTGTGTACAAGTAAAGTTTCCTATAAATCTAACTTATTTTCCCATAAACTGGAGACTGAAAAAAAAAAGAATACAACCTCGGAGTACTTGTTCTTATGCTAATATGATGGGACAGTATAATTTGGAGCTGAATCGTGAACACAGTTTATGCAATTATTAACCTACAGAAAGAACCCCTACTTATGAATTACATGTGACTTCCCCCAAGAAACCTTCTTTAATGCTCTCATCCACCTTTCCCCATCTTTGAATATTGACTTATCTGCCCCTTTCTCCTATTGTCAAAATATTCTGTGCATGCCTCTGTTATTGTACTGTCCAGATAATAACTGGCTTGCCTTTTCAACTAGACTGTAAATTACTTAAAATCATTTGCATTCCACAATACTAGACATACTGAACACATAGTAGGTGTATTAGTCCATTTTCACACTGCTGATAAAGACATACCCAAGACTGGGCAATTTACAAAAGAAAGAGGTTTAATGGACTTACAGTTCCACATGGCTGGAGAGGCTTCACAATCATGGCAGAAGACAAGGTGGAGCAAGTCATTTCTTACATGGATGGCAGGAGGCAAAGAGAGAACTTGTGCAGGGGAACTCCTCTTTACAAAACCATCAGATCTCATGAGACTTATTCACTATCATGAGACCAGCACAGGAAAGACCTGCCCCCATGATTAAATTACCTCCCACGGGGTCCCTCCCACAACAGGTGGGAATTCAAGATGAGATTTGGGTGAGGACACAGCCAAACCATATTGGTAGGTGTTCAAATAATGTTGAATGAATGGATGTTTACAAATAAATCCCTCTGAACCTCAAAGGAAAAGCTTGTTGTGTCCACTGCCTCCAAGATCATTGTTTCCTAAATGGATGTAAAAGGGCTATTTCAAAGCAGAGGTGAAAAGGAAAAGAAAATCCTATTTATCAAGTTGGAATATATTTCTAGTTGATGAATGGTAGAAAATAGGCTACCCAAGGAGTGACCGACTATAGATTTCTGCTAATTTTGAGTGCTGTGGACTTAGAATCTGGGCTAATTGTTGCATTTGACTAATTAAACTCTCAAGGAAAGGCTTGGCATGACCACAATTCAGGCAAGGCAGGAGAGATAATCCCTATAGTCTTAAAGCAAAGCAGGAGCCCAGGGGGTAGCAGGTATCCCTGGGTTCAAATCCTGACATCACCACTTAACAATAGGAATAATAAGACCAATTTTCCATGGTATTTTAAATGTCCAAGAGGATAATGCATATACAGAGTATTAGTTACTCTTCCTCTGTGTCTCAGAAGGTGGTTTGAATTGTGTCAGGTGCTGTGAGTCCTGCCCAAATTCTCCTTCTCTGTTCCACCAAGTTCCTATTCTACAAAGCAGACCCTGTAAGAACTAGTCCTTCAACACCAGCCACGTCATTACAATGAAATGAATTTCCATTTCTCCTTCAACGTATAACGCATATGCTTCTTAAATGTTCCCCTGTATCCCAATCAATAGAAACTGAATCTCAAATAATACACTGAAGGAGGCTCCCTATTTAGAAAACTGAGATGCATTTCCTCTGACTTTGATCAACACCACTCTTTCAGTTTTGCTGGTTAGCCTCTTTAAAAACACCCCTACTCCGGGGAAGGGGAAGATTGATCTCACTGAAGACGTACAGCTGCATCTTTGAACTGGTTTGTCATTGCCTAGATTGTGGCAACAACTCCTCAAGATTGAGAGATGCACAATTTGAATATTGGAACTTGAGGCCAAAATCTATTATTGGTAATGTTGCTTTACATCTTTCCTATGAATTATTATAGATTTTCAAAAGAAACTAAAAGTACACCAATGGTAGCAAAGCAGAATTTGCTCTAACTTTCCAGTTGCTGCTAGTTTCAATAGCCAGTTCACAACAACTTTCTTTATTCTTTTGGGTTGTTTTATTTGAGCCTCTTTTTATCTGCTTATCAGATAGACATGGATAGACACCTGTAAATCAGTTAGCTTCATCTATATTAGACATTTTTTTGCATGTAAATGATCACATTAAGGTGAATGCAAATGTATCTCACCACACCTTTTCAGAAGCATAAATTTAATTTTTTTTAATTTCATATACATGTGGGTTTATGAATACCTCTGCTCTTATTCTTGTTTTTGCCTGTCAGAAGATCAATGATGCATCAAAAATCACAACAAGTATTTATAAAGAAAACAGATAGGATCCATTAGGTTTTATGCCCCTGCTTTTTGAAAGTATAGTTTGTCAATATCAATTTAAATTGGACTTTGATTTAATAACTCATTGAGGGTTGGATACAATTTCAATTGAGTAATGCTAATATGGATAGAAGTTGGAGCCAGGCCAACATAATTTGAGTGCCAAGGGACCACACCTAATTATCGTTACCCAGCCTGAGATGTGACGCCTTGTCTTCTGAAACCAGCTGAAGTGAGGGGAAGCATGCCAGGGAGAGGGCATGCCAGTTTGCCCTTACATGCCCTAAACTTGCTGCCTAGGTTGATTAGCGGAAAGAACATGGGCTTTGTCGACAAACCTCAGATTGAATTCTGGCTGTTGCACTTGTAACCTTGAGGCCTTGAGCATATTACTTAACCTCTCTGAGTCTCAGTTTCCTTTCCCATAAAACAAGGATTATACCTCCCCTGCAGTGCTGTTTGTAAAGATGAAATGAAATACAATAACTCATGTCTGATCACTAGGCCAGCACACAGTGGCTCCTCCAGACCTATTCGTTCCTTTGCTTCTTTTTCTTTCTGAGTAGATCAGATTAATGCAGAGCATTGTTTTTAGCAAGTTATTGAAAACAGCTACTTCTATATAATGATGCCGAGATTCACGAGGTCTTTAATACCGTGAACAGGGATACTCATGAAAGTTATAGAGAGGGTATATGAATTAGAGCAGGATTGTTTCTTAAAATATTCTTCTCATTTTTCTTCCTTTTAGACAAGAAAAGGAAAATTACCCCATAGAATAAAAATGGATTCTGATTTCCCTACCTCTCCTTTAATTTTATTTATTTGTTCATCTCTTTCATGTCAAAATTTTTATTTATTTATTTTCGGCAGACTAGAGAACTTGAATCAGAGCTTTAGAGAACAGAGCAAATTGCTGTCGTCATTCTCCATCCTGGGCCAGTCTGATAGTTTCCTCGAGGCAGATCTCCTTTGTGATGGTCTCCTGTAAATCAAGCACAGGGATGCAGTTGCATGGGTCAGCATGTAAAATAACATGCTGTCCGCATAGAACGCGATGTGCAAAGTACCAGCATAACTTAACATCCATGCCCCTTTAACACCTGTTTCCATAGCTACACTGTAATCCAGACATTTGAGAGGCAGGCTTGCCTCTGCCAGGCCTGTCATTTCAGGGAAATAAATTAAGAAAGCTGATGACAAGGCCTGGATTATACAATTTCTTTAAAGTACAAAGCAGACCTGAAATCTAACCAGGAACGAACAGAGTTCAGATAAAATGGATAAAATCCATTTCCGGTAACCTTTGGAAGAAAATTTGAATGCAGCCTCCTTTATACATTTTGTTCCCCAACTCCCAGAAGCAGCATCATATGTTACACCTGGCAGCCGTATTTGTGGCACCATATTTTTCTTATTTTTAAGCGGTGATACCATATTTTTTAAAACGAAACTTTGGAAAAAATAAACAGATGGGAAGATACTGGTGGAGGGGGGACATGGTGCAAAGAGAAAAAGAGAGAAAGATGGAGTTAGGCAAGTGCTAAAGGGCAGAGCGTCAGTATCAGACACTGAGATATTTGCATATTCACAATATGTTTCTGGCCCAGAGCACGCTTTTCTGGCATTCTGTATGTATTTCTAGGTCTCTATATTTATCCATGTCTCTGGCTACATATGTAAGACTAACTTTAGAGGTGATGTGTTTGCTGGATGCTTTGCAGTGGTACTTGAGGAATTTCATGTTAAATATGCACTGGCAGCAGGAATGAGCTGCTCTCACATAGGAAGGGAAATAGGAGGGAGGTGGGGACCCCAGCCATGGTTCTGCAGCGTGGTGGCCAGCTGGAGACAGGGCCTTTCAACACTATTTTCATCAAGTGGTTCTGAGCCAGTTCATTTATTTTTGGATTCTCCTTAATTCCAAATGAAAGCAGGTGATACTAAAATCAGACTATGCTGCATGAGAACAACTACCCTCTTCCAAAAGACCCTCATCACGCTATTTTTCACCTCGTGGAATCCAGGTAATTCTTGCTTGCTTGAGTGCATTTATCTCCTTATTTAGTATGCAGGGGAGAAGGTTGTTTTGGAAGCAAAGAAGGTAAGGAGAGACTGAGTTTGAAGAAGGGGTTATTACAAGGATATGTGCTCTCCCGGGGACATGGCACTCGCCATTACGGGAATGTTCTCATCACTAGTTGCTTTATTTTAATGTCCTTTTCTTCATGTTCATGGCTGTCCCAGGTAAAACGGATGACTCAGCCTGATGATTATTTTTGGATCATCGGTAAAATTTACTTTTGACTCAATATATTAAAAACTTGTTGGATTGCGTATAATATTAAACATTGCCTTTTAGTGATATTCTAAATTTAGTATTTTATTTAAAATTGCTTTACAAGAGAAAATTTGCCAGTGGGTTTGCTCTGATTAGGTGAATCTCTTTTCTATATTGAAAAACAAAAGATAAAATTTATGAAGTAAAATTATTAGGCTGGTGCAAAAGCAATTGTGGTTTTTGACATTAAAATAATGGCAAAACCTCAATTAGTTTTGCAAACAAACACATGAAAACTGAAGAAAACCATATATTATTAACTTAAGGTGAAATGTGTGTATGCATATATATATATATATATACATACATATACATACATATGCACACACATATATATATAGTATATGCACACACATTTAGTTTTTTTTTGTTCATACTAAAGTTTTATTTACCTTAATATGAACAAAAGCAATTAACTTTAAGTTAATATAATGGAGGTCATATTTTGAAATGTTTTATTGTGCTTTAGTCCTTTACTTTTGCAGTTATAAGCTCTTAATTCATTCCACCCAAAGCATGCGTCTGCACAGGGACTGTGGATAGAACATGACGGATGATATTCAATATGCAACCTATGACGACTATGCAGTGAGAAAAAAACCTGTAAGACAGGCTATTGACCTGAAAGAAGACTTTCTATTCCAGCCTAGAGAAGCTACTTCTCTAGCCCCTGATGTCGTTGACAGGCTTACCTGCCTTAGGGAGTAAATTTTGATATAGTGGCGGTGTAAATAATGTGATCCCCCTTCCAGACTCAGGCAATGGTAGGAAGGAGAAGAAAGAGAGAAAGAAGAAAGAAGTGAAGATAATGAGTTCTGAGTTTCATCTTTTCTGGCTTTCCTCCAACCTTATCTTGTAGGCTATACCATGCATTCTGAATCTGAGATGCCACCATATCAAAGTCTCATGGTGGCAGAGAATGTGCTGAGGGTCCCCAAGACCACTTCCAGGTTCAGGGATTTGCTAGGAGGACTCACAGGGCTCAGCTTGTGGTTGTACTCATGGTTATGGTTTATTACAGTGAAAGGATACAGAGTAAAATCAGCAAAGAGAAAAAGGGCCTGGAACAAAGTTTGGTGGAACCAGACCCAAGCTTCCAAGAATCTCTCTTGGTGGACTCTCATTGGATGTACTTGATTCTCATGGCAACGAGGTGTGACAACACGTGTAAAATGTTGTTTACCAGGAAGCTCATTAGAAACTCAGTACCCTGAGTTTTTACTGGGAGCTGATCATGAAGGTATCGTCTTCCTGGCAGGTGCCAAATTCCAGGCTCCCAGAAGGAAAACAGGTCTTCAGCAAAAACCACACTGTTTGCACAATAGTTGAGAGACAGTGATCCATTCTTATTAGTTAATATGGTGGAAATCCTCCCAAAATCCAAGTCCTAGACACTAGCCATGGGATAGCCTTGTAAGCAGGCCTAAGGATAGCAGTCTCAGGCTTGCTGTGACTCTTTTCTGCATAGAGGGTAATCAGGCAGAGAGGCTCTGGGATAGGCTTTCCTGGCAGCCATCAGTTCTCAAGTGGCATGAGTGCTGTATTAAATGATCATGGGATTGCTGTGGAGTTTGCTGTGCAATGGGATTGATTGTGCAAGACAGGCTGGGATGGGTGGGGATCACTGGTCCACGTGGACAACTCAGCAGTTAGGATCTGTAGCCAGCAGGAGTAAGGGGGGGACCAAGTTGTCCAGGGAATACCATCCAGAACCTTTCCCAAGGAAAGGCTGAACATTACCTAGTGGACTGTTTAGGTTACAGATCATTGCTTTAAGCTACAATGCATACTCAATATATTTTTTCTCCTACTCACCAGTGTATAGTCATTTGGGGGAACAAATCCAGGTTAGAGACTGAATAAAGAAATCACATTTCCCCCCACATCTGCATTGTAATGTGACTTAAATTCTGTGCCTTTACTGTACTAGTAATTTTTATTTAATTTGTGAGAAAGGGTACTGAAGATATTTTCCATTTCACTATCCTAAAGTCCTTTTCCCCTTTTCGATATCTGCCAAAACTAAGGACATTTTGCCACTAGGTGATGGTATTTTCCAATGTGCTTTAAATTCAACGTCCAAGATACATCCAAATATAAAGCTCTTTTAAAGCCACTACGTGATAGTCTTCAAAAATGGCTGCCCACAATCCTATACCTTCCTTACCCCCACTAAGGTAAGGAGTCCTGATTCATCTAGTTCTCCTTCCATGAAAACTGGGTAGGCCCTTGTGATTTGCTTTGATCGATACAATGCAGCAGGAATCCATAGTGTAACAGTCCTGAGCTGTCTGTTTGAAGCCTGACAGCTTCCTCTTTTTCCCTTGGGAAGTCTGCTGCCATGTAAGAAATCCAACCACTCCTGAGACCACCGGGCTATGGCTATGTCCAGTTATATATTTGGCAAGGCCATGGGGAGAAGTACTTAAAGCCCTGCCAACAGGAAGAAGAAACGCCCCAGACCTGTGACCCCAGCGGAGCTGTCCACCAGGTTCCCAGCCATCTGCGTCATCCCAGCTAAGACTCCAGCTTTCGTGGAGCAGAGACACTCTTGCTATGCAAATTCCTGCTCTACAGATGCACAAGCAAATGAAAGGGCTGTTATTTTAAATCATTAAGTTTGGGGGTAGTTTGTTATGCAGCAATAGATAACTGAAACACAGAAATTAGCATTTTATTTGCCGATAAAACTAAAAAGGTAATCTAAAAAAACAAACACAAATGTTCTTTATCACCTATATGAAAAAGCTTTAACTTATGCTTTTGGAGCCAAATTATCCTTTAAATAGCCTAAGTTTACCAAATCTTAAAGTCCTTTTCACATTAAAACATCTTAGGGCTTTTGACAGTACAGAGCAGGGAACGTTAAAATTTAGTGTCTGCTTTTTGAAGTAGGCAGTAGAAAATTTAGCATTAATTCTGTTACTCAGAAATCATTAACTATGTTAACTGCTTTGGTTAATTGGTTACTGATTTTTGCTTAAGAAAATATTTTTTACTTTTCATTATACAATTTTTCAAAAATATACAAGATAGGAAATTAGTATAAGGAACCCCCCCACCACGAACGCTTCAGTCGACATCAATGATCAACATTCTGTCATTCTTCTGAGAAATCAATCTTATGATCATCCTTTTCATGTAGATTTCCTCCTAGGCACTTTTGTCTGAACCGCGTGGCACAAATTGGCAGAGAACAAGGAAAAGAAGAAAAGAGGAAGGAGAAAAGGAGAAAAGTCATTCTACTGAAAACTTAAGAATCTCTTTTTTCATTCTCTTTAATCAGATGACTTATTTCTCCACTTAGCACTCTAGTTAGTGAATCAAGGAATATTGACTCCAAAACTGAAATAAAGTGATTAGCCTCACTAAATCCCTAGCAATAACTGCAGTTCAGACTTTAATAAGTGCCTCTGATATAAACACTTCCAGAAATTATTTCTCAAAGGGCATCCTCTTGCAGAAAGGTTTAAACAAAATTTAAACAAGATTTTGAACATAGATTTACAATAGTTTCATGACAAAAGCTATGGCTTAAAATGTTTTAGAGTTGCTGTGGGTTTTCGACTGAGGACATAGTGTGTTATACATTAGCTGTTTAATGTGTTCAGTTGTTGAATCCAAAATTGCTTGGAAGGTTTAAACGTTGGCAGCCTTGAAAAAAACACTAGTCGGTGTTCCCAGCGCCTAAATGAAATCAAAGCAAACCTAATCATTTTCTTTCATATGACTAATAAAGATGTGAAAAAACAAGCTTCAGTTTTACATTTGAGCAGCAATCTTCTTAATTACATCTGGTTACAAAATGCAAGGCTATGGTTCTTCTCCATAGTTGTAAAATGAAAGCTGAACGTTTATGTATTCCTTCTTCTGCATCATGTGACCAGGGTGGGCCTCATAAGAAGAAGGCAATGGGCCAACCGGAAATTTAATAGAGACCCTGTTTCTCTTTCTTTATTTGTTGGGGGTGGGCCGGGGGAGGTGGAAATCTTTGTCAGAGTTGTATTTGTCTTGGGGTCAGAGTGTTCTCTCTCAGTTTATGAATATGTGGTGGGACAAAATGAAAGTGTAGATTAGATAAGTATAAATCGGTAAAATAGGAATTTGCTGATAGAAGGCTGCTGAGCATTTTGGCAGGCCTAATGGTTTTGGAAAGCTTTTTGTAAGGCTGAGCTGATTTTGTTTGCTTCTAAAACAATGATAGGCCCTGAGTGTTGAGCTGTAAGATACCTGCTTTTATAGTATTTCCCATTGAGGTAAATTAATCGTATACTTCTTTTTGAAGGTTCTTTAAAAAATTAAATTCTCATGGACGCACAGAGAGCACCATGAAATATCAGCACTCTTAGATGTCATAAGTTTCTTAATTATGGTTTGCAAAGAACATCACACTAAAAGAGGAATATCTGAAGGAAAGTTTTGACTAACTTTTCTCTAGTGAGTCTTGTTGCTATATTGCTACATATGCTTAGATTTTTTATGCAATGGTCAATGTCTTAGTTGTTTTATATGTGAAATAGAGCTAATAAAACCTGTACTATCTACCTGATATTATTCAAAAAAATTAAATGACATTAACCAGTGGCTTGAAAACAGGTTGAAAAAGTTCAAGTAGAGGATGAAAACCTGATTGTGAACATTAGTGTTATTTATAGAGTGCTATGTCATGCCGAACAGAGGTTAGGAAGGGGAGTTTCAAAGAAACATGCCAAATGTTACTATTAATATAAACAAGATTGTAATTCTTAAGTAAATAATTTGTTTCCAAGACTAGGAAAATAGATAAAAATGAAATAAATACATGGATTTTGTCATTTTTCTTTCCTTACTATTAACATTCATTGGTAGATCAGTAGGTATTTGGTCTTTATTCAAAGAATATATATGCATTGTGTGCAAACTTACACATACACATTGATTTTCTAGCAACTGGTAGAGCCTGATAACACTAAATACAACAATCTAAAGGGACATCATTGATGTAAAAAGTTAGAAAAAGAGTTCTATAAAGGACTGAGCTCTACTAGGGGAAATATATCACTATAAGAACTTGCTTAACGTTCTGTTTCTGTTTTCTATTACTGCATAATGAACTACCCGAAAATTTAGTAGCCTAAAACAATAACTATTTTATTGCTATAATTCTGAGTGAGGAATCATGGCTGGGAGCAGTGGGGGCTGGCTCATTTCTGCTTCACATGGTGTGAACCAAAGCAGCTCACCTGGGCTTGAAGATCCAAGATGGCCTCACTCACATGTCTAGGATTCAGTGCTGGTTGCTGGCTGCGGCTCTTCAGTCTTCTCTACCTGGCTTCTCTCTCATCCTCCAGGGGACTCTCTTCACATGGCCTCTCCTCCAGCAGGATAGCAGGTCTTTACATGATGGCCAGGGTCCAAAGGGCAAAATGGAAGCTGCAAGATCTCTGCAGACCTGGATCCAGAACTGAGAACAGCAAGTACCTATCGCTTGGCCTCCTGTGATGTGAGAAAAACAAACTCCTAAATATTCAAACTATTCTGGCGGGGTATTCTGTTAGGTGGAGTTATGTTATCATTCCTGTCTGCTCCAACACCAAAGGCTGGCTTGTCTGGAGACTGAGCTTTTCTTCCTCTGCCCTCTGTGTTGTTTAGTGTCAAACACCAAGGCTTTCCTCAGGTAGCCAGTACTATCACTGTGTGGATTATTGTTTTAAATAGGAATGGTGAGCATTTCATCATTTTATTTGCTTTGTTTTGGGTTAACCCCTTGTTAATAAGAACATTTAATTAAACAGAACATTTATGTTGCTCTGAGAATTACAGTTTTTCTAGGTGAATTTGGTGAGAGGCGGCTGCCTTGTGAATTTCAAAAAGGGTGCTGCAGAGAAGGAAATGGTACAGGAAGAAGAATTGAGTGGTAACAACAAGCATTAATATTCATGACAGCCCTCCAAAGAACCTTAAAGAAAAGGGAGACAGCCAAAGCTAATGGATTATTTTCATAAACCTTTACCTCAATAAATAGTTGTAGAGAATTAATCCAGCATCAGTATGATCATAAGATTCTAATCATACACTCTTCCTCAAATGTCATAGCTGAGAACAGAAGTAAACCATACTTTATGCTTGAATACTTGTTAGTTAAATCACGTCTTAGCTGGACTGCATGAAATCTTATAGATTGCAAAGTAGCAGATGTGTGGACTGAAAATCAGAAGACAGAAATTAGCTACTTCACTATAGCCTGCCCTTTCCAAGGCTTCTGAACTTTGAAAGGGATGCTAATTAGTTATTAGAAAATTGATTCAAGGACACGAGAACTTAAAAACACAACAACAGATCACATGAAAATGGCTATTACCTTTGTAACAGAAAGGGTCCTTTGCATGGCTTACTATGTCTGAAGGCAATCTGCTGAAGGGAAGCTATAGAGTAAGGCACAGGAGGGGAAAAGCCAAGTGTCATTAAAAATGTCAGTCCAGCAAGGCCTTCTAACCTTGAGCTTCATCCTTTCTCCCTTTCTTTCTCTCCCTTCTCCTCCCCTTCATGGGGATCAGCCACTCTTGGTGTTTTTCCTCAAGTGAACATAAAAATGGGTCCAAATCATCTAGTCTTGTTAGACTGGTCCATAGATTTCTAGCCATAGGGCCTCTTTATTCCAGAGCTGTGTATTAAGCTGAAATCCTAGATCATTTACCCCACAGAGGACCTAGGGGACTGCATTCAAAAGACAAAAACTCATGTTGTGAACACCGCTGAAGAGAAATACCCTCTCTGTTGACTGGTCACACTTTCCATTCGTGATCACAGATGGGCACACAGTGCTATTTTTTTCTTAGACTTCGGTGTTGGTTTCTCCTCACCTTCCTGACTGCTCAAATGTTTTGGTGCTCTAGGACTTTGGAGTGAGCCCTCTTGCCTTCGTGCTTTCCTTGGATGAATGCTTTTAGGTCTGTAACTTTAAATATCTATCTATATGATAATAACTTCCAAATTCATATCTCCAAACCAGATTTCTCTCATAAATTCTGGGCTCCTAGATCTACGTGCTACTTGACATCTTCTTTTAAATGTTGATAGGCATCTTAAACATATTTTCAAAAGTCTTGATAAACGGCCCATCTCCATCAACGCGCGCGCGCACACACATGTGCGAACGCACACACATCCGTTCCTTTTCCAGGACTTCCTGTATCAGTAAAGGCACCCTCCCACCCGCTTTTACTCAATTGTTCAAGCCAAATAGCTAGAAGACGTTTCTTATTTTTCTCTTTTACTTTCTCCAAAATGGATTCTATCAGCATGTCAAGGCAATTCAATCTCTAAAACATATCTGGAATCTATCTTATTCTCCCCCATTTTTACTATTAACACCTTAGTCTAAGTCTGTAAGCCACCATTGCAAATGGATTAAGCCACTGGCTTGCTAACTGTTTTCCTTCCTTCTTTTTCTCACTACAGGTGATTCCCCAAACAGGAGTGGAAGCAGTCTTCTTTAGAATGTAAATCTGATCATGCCACTCCTCTGCATAAAACCATCCAATACCTTCTCAGACACATAGAATAAAATCTCATTGCTTAAAGCCCTGCATGATCTGGTCCTGCCTGTCTCACCCGCTGATCCTACAGCCCCTCTTGCCTCCTGAGTGTTTCCAACCCATAGCCCTTTATCTCTCCAACAAGCACATCAAGTTCGCTCCTGCCTTAGATCTTTTGCATCTGCCATCCTTTTTTGCCTGGAATATCTTTCCTTCAGAACCTTTTATGGATGGATTTTTCTTGTCATCTAGTTGTCATTTCAGATGCTGTCTCTTCAGACTGTCCCTTTCCAACCACCAATTGCATCATTCTTTTTTATTTTCTTCATGGCACTTCCATTGTGTGATATTGTTTATGGAATATCTCTCCTGGTAAATTGTGAGCTTCTGAAACAGGGACCATACTTGTTTACTTCTCTACTGAATCTCCAATACCTAGAATAATGTTTGGCACTGCTTTTTCAGTAAATATCTGTTCAATGTAAGATTTCAGACTGGGCACCTAGATGTTCAAAGCCTAATCCTCAGGTGAGTGAACATATGAGTGATGCATGACATTTGATGATACCACTCCTAGAAAGGACTCTTCTCCTCCATACCCCAAATCCACCCCACTCTATTTGGATGAGTTTGTCTGTTTGGGATTTTATATGCCAGAATATATATATATATATCTGGGCCTAGTAAGATTCCAAAGCAAGAAAGGGGTATTTTCTTTTTTTTTTTCTAAATCAAATATTTGTCCAAACGTATTTCGATAGGTATTGGTATTTTTACTTTATTGGAGAGAATTATTTTCAGAACAGAAAATGTCCTTTCTACATTTATTTCAGGCATAGGATTCTATAAGTCTATTTTTCTTACATTGTATTTTCTTTACTTAAATATGGAGGAGTTACCAACAGTGTTCACATAAACTGTCTTCTATACTTAGTGGAGTCAAAAGCTAAGCGGGTGTCTTGACTTGACTTGTCTTCCAGATTTCTGCAGACATACAAGAGCAGAAGTCATTTTTATGGTCAAATTTGTTTCCATTTCTCTTGAACTATGCGACATGTTTTTCCTATTTGTTAATGGTGACCTTTAAGCATTTTGCCATTGCTAAAACAATGTGTAGTTTTATTTATTTATTTAATTCCTGGTGATAAGCCATCATAACTCCATTTAAAAAAACATTCCTATTTGGAAAATTTAATGCAAATTCAAATTTAGACTAGCAAGATACATCAAACCACATGTCATTGTTGAACTGAAAAGTTGACTAGTCTGATATTTTGTCTCCAAAGAATATTTTTAAAAATGTAAATTAATTGATTTATTCTGCACAGCACAATAAAAATGATAAATCTGTGTGAGATTAGAGTCTACCACAGATTCTGATTTGCTTATATAATGGAAACTATTTTAATTGACATATTTATTTAAAAATCAATAATTTGTATCTATTTAAAAACTAAAAATGGGGCAGTTTATAAACACCATGTATAAGTACATATATATACACACATATAAAATATTACTCAGACTTATTTTTATGTTTTTTCCCAATGTTATAAATAATTTGCCAGAAATCTTTAAGACTTTTAAATGAGTAGCAATTTTTGCTTTTTTAGGTAATAGTACTGGCACTAGGAATGGGTCAAAATTTTTAAAATACTGTCTAAATATGATTATTGTTACTGAGTAATTTTTGTTCTTAGGTGCTGTCCTTTTATCTAAAGTAGCATAAAATGTGGGAAAGCAGTATAGATTGGTATCAGAATACATGATGTCATGGAAAGAGAATGAAAGAGAGGTTCTAAGTGTTCTGCTTCTGGTTCTAGGACTCACTAATCATCTGTATTTATAGATAAGCTATAATCTTTTGGGTCTCAGAATTTCCAAACATGTTTTTCAGTAAACTCATCTGAAGGATATTCATATGCATTTCACTAAGAAATATTTCAATAATCAAAACATTGGGGATATGTTATATAATATCCTGGTATAGTCTTGAAAATTCATTAGGAATATTATCATATTAAAGCATTAAAAATACAAGAAAAACAAGTCTGATGTTAAAAACTTGGCATTTCCCAAATATTGTTACTCACAGAACTTTCATTTCTTTTTGTTTCTTCTCGAATCTTTAAAAATTTTTCTCAGAACACCTATCAAATCTTGCAAATCAAGTGTTCTGGGTAACCCAGCTTAGGTGAGGTCATACTACAGGATTCTTAAGGTTCTTTCAAACCCCAACCGTCTATATTTCTTTATATCAAAATGATAAAACTAATAGCTCAGAGGAAGCAAGAGACCAAACTTTCAGAATTACCCTGTATTTATTCTCATAATGTAATATAATCAGTCAATAAAATGTAGAACTTTCTCTTATTACCCATGTCAACCAAAAATCTAGAGGCCTAGAATTTACATCTACTTAAGGCTTGTTTAAAAAATCTGATTACATAAAACATGCAGAAAGACCAAAGTAAGTGATAAGCCTGAGAATATTTACTGTTTTCTGCTTGTTAGATTTGATGTCCTCCTTTGGTGCCCCAAATAATATTTTTGCTATCATGTCGCTTTGGAGAGGAAAGAGAAGAAGAACAATCACTTAAAATCAAACCTTGGGGACAGTTTCATTGGAAAAAAAGGACCATGAGAAAGAAGCACCAGCTTTCTGCTTGTATTGTAGTAGAATTGCCATGGATCCATTTGAACTGACAATGCCCAAGTGATGCAATCATTTGTGGTGCCATAGTGTTTACCTTCTCGGCTTAGTTGCCATGAAGAAATTAATGAGCCATCTTTATGTGTCAGGCCCTAGGTCAGGCACTGGAAATATGCATGAGAAAAACATAGTCCCAACACCCCATGATAAATGTTCTGATGGGTAAATGTGCAGGATATTAGAAAAATCCAAATCCAGTGTGAGTATGCATAATCTAGGAAGAGAAAATACAAGAGAAATACAATACAACAAGAACACCAAAGTAAATGAAGGAAGACCTCTAAGGTGGAAGCTGAGAAAAATTATTGGTCCTAGAAGGAAATGGGGCCAGAAGACATGGGACATAGTTGCTGCTATGGTTTGGATATTTATCCCCCCAAAACCTCATGTTGAAAGTTGATCCCCAATGTTAGAGGTGGAGCCTAATGGGAGGTGTTTGGGCCACAAGGACGGATCCTTCACGAATTGCTTGGTGCTGTCCTGCTGTCCTGGTGGTAAAGAGTTCTTGCTCTATTAGTTTCTGTGAGAGCTGATTACGAAAAAGAGCCTGGCACCTCTCCCATCTCTTATTCTCTCTCTGGCCATGTGATCTCTGCACATGCTGGCTTTCCCTTCACCATCTGCCATGAGTGGAAGCAGCCTGAGGCTTTCACCAGATGGCCAATCGCCCAGCAAGCCGAATTATGAGCCAAATAAATCTTTTTTCTTTGTAAAAACCAGTCTCAGGTATTTCTTTATAGCAATACACATGGACTAAGATAGTTGCCACACAAAAAGAGCCAGGAAGAGCAAGTCTCAGTAGTTAATGGATCTCATTTCAAAGAAATTTATCAGAGGATTCTAGACTTTAAGAGAAAGGGGGTCCTTGAAGCTTATTAACCTGCTCATAGCACAAATTAGTACACAAAATCCAAGATCACAATGCAGGTTTGTGGCAGAAACAAGACTGGAAGCTAGAAAGCCTGACCTTAAGCTCATTTTTGACTATTTTATTATTTAAATTATTTAGGGATCCTGTGATTTTTTTTTAACCATCACACACAGTTTGAAGTAAGTAGACCATTGTTTACGTGATATAAGATAGATTTTAATGGTGCTTATTTTAATGAGACTTAAGTCATGAACCATTAAACAATTTTAAGAAAGCTGTGAACCATAAAACAATTTTAAGAAAGTCCATGTTAGAGGAACAGAAGTTCAGCTTGTACACAGAGAAAATGGCAAATAGAAGATTGAAGGCACATGAGGAAGAAAGAATTGACCTGGCCTCTGGTGATATATGGAGGTGGAAAGAAAGGAAGGAAGATGTCAAAACTAATTCGTATTTCATTTTCAAGTGACTGGAAGAATGTTAATACCATTGCCAGCTGGAAGTAGCCTGTAGAGTAGGAAAGCAATGTTGATGTCTCCAAAGGGGAGAACACAGAAGGTGGGATGAGAAATTGTCTGTAGAGTAGAGAGGGAGAACTGGAAAAGACAAAGTCTCTGCAGGGTGAATCAATGGCACCTGACTATGGACTGTACATAATGAATGAGGCCAAACGAATTTAAAAATCATGGTGATGGAAGGGCATGTGGCCTGCGACCTGCTATAGGGTTGGAGTCAGGAAAGACCTCTGGAACAAACATTAATATTTTCTGTACATGAAAAACTGCTATAAATAATAATAAAATTTTAGGTCTAGGAAAAATATAGCAGGTAATCGAGTTTTTTTCTGCCTCTAAAAAATTACTCCTTAGGCTTTAACAATGGGTAATGCAGAGTTTGTGATTTGTCCTATTTTTAATAACTTCCCTTGATAAAATATTTGAATATCTATCAATCATTTTATTACTAAATCATTCCACATGCATAACTGTGGGCCCTCATTTCTATTTGGTCCATTTCCTTGAATTTAAATCAAGAATAGATAAATCACTAAGGCATTACCTCTATTCCGCTCCCTAAAAGTATTTGAGAGACAACCTTTGTAGTCTTCTATTCTCAGAACTACATTTTCTAGTTTTGTGAAGTTTTCCTCATGGACACTGTACATCAACTTCAGTGATATGGTTCCATTTGTCCAACTTCAATTTGCCTATAAATTATTTTAGTTGAAGAGACAAGAAGCAGAAACAGTTGTCTTGTAAACAAAACAAAACAAAAACAAAACAAAGCAACATTCAGATAATGGATGAGCATATTGTATTTCCTGCAAGTTCTAGTTTTATTTATGCAGCCAGAAAGAACCCTTTTGAACTTCTTAAAATAGTGCTATGTATTTTATATGAGATAGGTTTGATATGTAACATATAAAGCCTCCCATTAATCCCTCCAGAATACATAAAAATACTTTTGCCCTCCTTTGCCAGACATTGGCAATTGCTTTGAAAAATATGTAAATAACTTGTTGAAATACTTTCCCAAGCTCCTTCTCCAGCATTCTTGTTTTCTTTTCAATTGAAAGACTTAACTCCAGTACCACAATTTAATACAACAAAGGAATATATTTTCCCAGGTAATGCAGAAATAATAAATGGAAAAGATTCCCACAGCTTCCAGAGCCTGCTACTTAACATTACTTTTTTGAATCTACAGAAAATAAATTGATCCATTGATAATTTTAATAGATGTCTGAGAAAATAAAAACAGTGTATCAATTCTTGTCAGTGGCAATATTCATCTCTTTCCTTCTGTGTAGCAGCAACTCTGGGATCACTCATCATAGAGACATTATAGATATTTGCAGAGGGAAATGAGAGGGCATAAGTTATTTTATTTATAGGCAATTCAAATTCTTCCTGCAAAGAATTTATAGCAACACATAGAAAAGCTAAAATACTGGCATTCTCACTTCCAATCCTGCCCATCCTTTTAAGTCACTGTCCCTAAAATCCTCATTTCCTCTCCCAAATTTTCCAAAGTGTTTCCTTCACGTTTTCAAATATATCCTTGTGAGCTCAGCTCTTTTCTGTTTGTATAAAAGTAAGGTAACTATACTGGTCTCTCTAACTGTCGATAACTTGCATTTTTCACTTTGACCTTATTTAAAGTGTGCAAATATTTAGCCCGTGAATAATATCAATTATGTAAATATGTATTTGCACATTCTATTTTCTTGAAAAGATACCATGTGATAAGCATATTCACTATTTTTTTTTCTAAAATAGTACCAAAATGTTATAAATACTGGTATAAAAAAGGAGACAACTAATGGATTGGCGAAAATTTGTGGGAGCTAGATTAAGTTGATAACTATTCATGGGGTTGACAAATTTTATTGCATTTCTGGTGCCATGTAGAAGAGGGTCTTTTTAGACAAGGCCATTGATTTGATGTATTTATAGCAGAATTTTCTAAAGTGTTGTCAGAGGGCCACCTTTACAGGATCAACTCGCCTTTTAAAAATTGCAGATATTTGTGTCCCATCTGTGTCTGACTGAATGAAAGTTTCTAAATGGAGAGGGCCTTAGAATCCACATTTTAAACAAGCAATTCATGTTATTCCCCTCGCATTAGAACACCTGGGCATCACTTGTTAACATGTTACTAAAACAACATTTGTGTTTTAACCCAGATCTCCTTCTTGAAATTCAGAATCTGTTTCTAGAAGGAGCTATTAGTTTACTTTCTTGAGTGCTCTGTGGGTATCTCGTATTCATTGCATGCTTCATCCCACTAAACCTCCCCTTCCTTTTTTACTTGTCTTGCCAATCAAAAGCCTAAGAGTCACTCTAGACTCTGTCCACACCGTCATCCTCAGTACCCAAAACACCAATAAGAGCTTTCGTGTCTAGCTTTTACAAAGATTCTTGTGTCTTATCACCTCCTCTCAAACCTCATGTTTTCTAACATGCCAACTTATAAAGATTTTCAATTCTAAAGTGATGAGGCCCAGCAGAGCAGCACATCACTGGCCTTTTTGAGCCTCCACAGTTGGCACAACAAGGAGGAACAGTGGGAGTGATCTGTCACCTGTGCAGGCTAGAAGTCTTGTTTTTGTTACTGTTTGTGAAAAGTTTTTAAAAATAATAAAACTGTTGGTTTGCTTTAATCATCACCATTAAGCAATGTTAGTAATAAAATACTCCTTGCCACCAAACTGTTCCCACCCCTTCCCTTGACACACGGTTGGCCCACACGATATGCTTTCTACATATTTCTATTATCTTCATACATGCCATTTTATGTTATAATGATCTGTTTACATGTTTGTCCATCTCCCTACACTGTGAATTCTTTTTTTCTGAATTCTTTCTATATTTTATATTTCCTACTAACCAGCAAAAAACTCTCTATGCATTATACACACTTAATAAATATGAGTCTTGCATATTGGAATAAATTTACTGTTACAACATTATATACAAGAAATGGATTAAACTGCAAGACTAGGTATGTGTATCTGCATACTCATTTTCAAAAACATCTCTAGAAATTGTGAAAGAGGGATATTTTAGAATTACAATAATATGTAGCTATGGGAAACACAGAAGAGTCATCAGTGGATTAGGTAATTTAAAGAATAATGAAGTGACAAAGTCAAGTGGGTATGACTATTTGAATAAATCACTCACTCCCCTAACACTGGCTGAAGAATACCTTAAAACACAAAGACACACACACACACACCCCCATCAACAGGTGAACATGGAATATCAGATTGAAAATTAGCAAAGACCCCCATGTGCACACACACATTCACACCACTCATATTTAGGGAAAATGAATACCATAAAATAGAAAGTAGTATAGTAAACATAAAATAAATATAACTAATATACATAGATAAAATAAAGCATATTTCATCTGGAGGAAAGAATAATTTTTCATGAAAAAGGAAAAACTAGAATGTAAAAAATATAATTATGGATGTAAACAGAAGCTCAATTCTCAGTAGCAGAATGGAGGCAGCAGAGGAGTAAATCGTTGAACAGAAATATTGAGCCAGAGAATTGTCCAACACTGATCACCAAAGAGCAAAAGAATAAGAACTTTGAAAACATAGTTAAAATATAGGAATCATAGATATAGAATTTAGAATATTCTTTTCATAAGAATTACAAAAGGAGAGAACAGTAACTGGAAGACAGGAAATAAACACATAATATTGAAAAAACTTGATAAAGATAAAATAAAACATAGAACTTTGGGATAAAAGTGCTTCCCAAGTGCCTACCAAAATCAATGAAAACAAAGAAAAATCTGCATCTAGGTATACCTTGTGGTAAAATTTCAGACTTCCAAAGATAAAGACGCTATGCTAACAGCCTCTGAAGACAAACCATGACACAAACAAGTTGCCTATAAAACATAATGCATAAATAAAAAGATCACGGCTCATTATTTTTCTTCTGCCTTCCCTGTCAGCATCCTTCATGCATTGAGCAGACTTTGGAACTTTCAGTCTCCAAGGTTGACTTTGTTTATCAGTATTTTCTGTATTTTATTCATCTTTAAAACTGTCTAAAAACAGCTTTCCATTCGATTGATCAACTCCTATGGGTAAACCAAGGAATGTGATTGCTGAGTCATATTTTAAAAGTATGTTCAGTTTTGTAGGAGACTTCCAAACTAGCTTTCAAAGCAGCTTACCACTTTGCATTCCCACCAGCAATTAATGAGAGTCCCCATTGTTCCATATCCTTTCTAGCATTTGGTGTTGTCAGTGTTTTAAGTTTTGGCCATCATAATAAGTGTGTAGTAGTATCTTACTGTTGTTTTAATTTGCAGTTCCCTAATGACATAATGTTGAGCATCTTTTCATATGCTTATTTGCTATCTGTTTATCATTGTCAATGAGTTGTGCAGGTCTTTTGCCCATTTTTAAATTGGGGTGATTATTTTCTTATTGCTGAGTTATAAGAGTTCATTGTATATTTTGGATAACAGTGCTTTATTAGATATGTCTTTTGCAAATATTTTTTCCCAGCCTTCTTGTTTTCTTGAGACAGTTTTTTTTTTTCTAATTCCAGCATTTTGAAGACATTGTTTCACCATATTCTGGCTTCCATTGCTTCTAATGAGACATTAGCAGTTCTTCATATAGTTCCATGTACAGAATCTGTCTTTTTCCTATGGTTGCTTTCAAGATTTGTTTTCTTTGATTTTTTTTTTTTTTTAGACAGAGTCTCACCCTGTCACCCAGGCTGGAGTGCAATGGCGTGAACTTGGCTCACTGCAACCTCCGCCTCCCAGGCTCAAGCGATTCTCCTGTCTCAGCCTCCCTAGTAGCTGGCATTACAGGCGTGCACCACCAAGCCTGGCTCTGGCTGATTTTTGGTATCTTTAGTAGAGATGGGGTTTCAGCATGTTTGCTGGGCTGGTCTTGAACTCCTGACCTCGTGATCCACCCACCTCGTCCTCCTAAAGTGCTGGGATTATAGGCGTGAGTCACTACACCAGGACTTTTCTTTGATTTTTTTCAGTTTGACTTTGCTGTGCTTGGTTATGATTTTCTTTGTTTTATCCTTCTTTGGGATGTCTGAGATTGTTAAATCTTTTTGTTTATATTTTTGGAACAAAATTTGACATTTTTAAAGCAATGTTCCAATTTTTTTTCATGTTTTCTCTCTTCTCTCCTTTTGGGACTTCAATTACACATGTCTTATACTACTTAATACTAGCTCATAAGTCGTTAAACTATGTTTATTTTATTTAATTCACCTTTCTTCTTTCCTTTGGCTAGGATAGTTTTTACTGTTTTGCCTTTAAGTTCACTGATCCATTCTTCTGTTTTCAATGTGCTTTGCCTATCCAATAAGTTTTTCGTTTTAAGATTACACATTTTAGTTCCAGATTGCATTTAGTTGTTTTTAACAGTATTTAATTCTCTGCTGATATCTTCCATCTTTTCATTTGTTAAGATCACTTTTCCAGTCCTTAAACATACTTATCGTAACTTTTAAATGCTCTTTGTCTATTAGTCAATAGTAGGAGTCACCTTCGTGTTGTAAAAACAGTTGAAAGCATTACTATTTTCAGATAATCCATATTTGCCTAGAGAATTGACCTTAAAACTATTAAAACTAGTAAGAAAAATTTAGTGAGCTGTGTATGTAATGCACTATACAATAATCAATATGCTTCATGTATAAACTCAACTAAAATATGTATGACTTGTTTTAAAATATAATTTTTATTGACACAAATTAAGATGGAAAATTGTTTTGAATAAGATGCCTCAGTATTGTAAAGATGAATGTTCTTCCCAAATGGATCAAATTTATGATCATTCTAATTGAAGTACAGATACGATTTTTTTGTGTGTTTGAAATTGCTTGGTGAACTTCTAAGTTTATCTGAAAGAAAAAAGCATCAGCAGAAATCTAGAAAGAATTTAAAGTAAGAATAGAGAGCAGATATTATAATATACTAAAAAAGCTGCAGTCATTGAAGTATATAAATATTGGTTTTGGCACCTTCAGTGCATGCACTTTATTCCAAACTACCATCATATTTTCCCTCTATTAGTCATTACTTTTTAAACTGGTATTTCTGCTTCCACTATTTCCTCTGTCATTTATTCTCAGCCCAGCTGCTAGAATAATCCTGTTAAAATATAAATTAGATGATGTCACTTCTATACACAGACTGCCAGTGGCTTCCCACCTCACTCAAAATAAAAGCTGAAATTCATACTGTAACTACAAAGTCATACAAGATCTGGCTCTTACTTGTTGCTTTTGTCATCTCTTATCGTCCCTCTCTACTGCTTGTCCTTCATGTTCAGCAAACACACTGGGTATGCCCGTGCCTCGGGAAGAGGCAACTGGATGGGGTGGAAAGGAGACTGAGTTACCTACGGCAGATAGCAGGGCCTCTGCAGTGAAGCTACGCAGTGACTAGAAGAGCAGCCACACTCTCTGGATCCTGAATTAGAGTCTTGGCAAGTCAGCACTGTTCACAATTGTGGAGCTGGTCTCTGAAGGTCATGTCCACATGTCATGTCTGGAATTGACTAGTCACTGTCATAGGTAGCTTCTTCTAGCAGATGTAGAATGTTCAGGTTGCAGCAATGATGAGGAAGAAGGCCATTGGGATCATGTTTCTCAATACATGCAATTTACTTAGTGGCTTCATTTTGATGTTCTCATGCCTTTCCACTGGAGATTTGTTGAGCTTTGACAGTCCTACGCTATCTCCTTCACTCTACATCCTAGAGAGAAGAGAGATTTGCTGAATATAACTCTCTTCTGTCCTGGAAGCACCACTGAGCTCCTTTGACATTTTTTTCCCTTCCTCAGATGCCATCATTTCACAATGCATGCTTTTGTTTGGTAATTCAAACTAATGTTGCTCCTCTCCAGGCCAGGGGCTGTTCTGCTCACCTTTGTCAAATGGTGCTACTTATGATATGCATTAAGGCAGCGTTCTATTTCTGTCTACACAAAGAGCTGCTGGAAGATGTTTTCACTGAGGGGAAAAAAGGCTGTATGTCGGGGCATCTGACTCCAAAAGCGTAAATGTGCTCTTTCTGAGGTATAAATGCCTAATTTCAGATCATTTTCAAGAGCACAAGGAGATAGAGAAGAGGAAAGAATACTGGCTATTTGGAGTAAAAGCTATTATGTTAGAGGAAAGGAGTAGTGTGGAGAAGTTTGCTTTGCCCATTTAACACATTTTATTTGATACTTATTTTGAATATTAACAAGTAGAATGTCAGATGTGAGGCAGAAGCCTTTTATAATATGGCAATGTTCCACCTGAAGAGAAAAGATCCCACTCAGCATTTTGAAGTTTGTGTTATTTTACCTGGACAAATTTGAGCACCTTTTTCTTTCTTTCTTTAATACTCCTTTTAACTAGGAAGCACTATTGATTGCAAAGTGTAAAACTTTTCTGATTAACTTTGCAGTGCTGTGGCCAAGGCTTTTTAAGGAAACATTTAACCTTAGAATCCATAGTTTAAGTCTCTTTCTGCATCGACCAATTTTCATTTTGTCTCTGGTTAGTCAATAATCTCCATAATTTCTTTAACTTGTTCTTCCAAGCTGGTGATGTATTTAGTTGCTGTCACTGACAAGCACAGACTAAATAATAACACAAATAAGCAAAGTGATTTAGGTGACAGCTTGTTGGCTTTGTCACAATAGACAGAAGACCTAGTTAGTAGAGAGTTGCTAGCAGGGTGGTTTTAGATAAGTGGTGAGAATAAATTTTATGTTTTATTGTTACGGTAATTTTCAAAGTTAATTGTAACTTATAATATGTAAGGCTCTGTAAAGAGGAATAGAAGTCATTGAAATTAAAGCTCTATGACTTGGGGATGAATCTTGAGCCAATACCTTTGTGAGTTTCTGTTTTCTCATTGGCATAAAGCATCCAGACTGATTTCTTCACAGAACTGGGATAAAAATGTAAATGATAATATGTGAATATAACTAGCACAGTGCCTGACAAATTACAGTACTTTTCAATTGAGATTTGAAGATATTTTGGGGAAACATCAACAACTTTATATTGGATTCTTACTCATAATTTTTAAACCATCGAATTAAAAAAAAATCTATTGAAGAATAACCTACATGTAGAAAGATGCATAACTCGTAAATGTATGGATTGATGAATACAACTTTATAAAGTGAGTATAACTTTATAAAGTGCATATAACTTTATAAATATGACTCAGATTAAAAATATTATCAACACCCCAGAAGCCTCCTCTTGCACCATCCCAGCCACTATACCTGCAAAGGTAGCCACAGTCCTAATGTCTGTCTGCATCAGTGTTTCCTGTTTATGAACTTTATGTAATCAAATTCTCTATTCCATTTGTTGTGTCTGGCTTCTTACTGTCTCTATTATGTTCATGAAAAATATTCATGTTATGTTCTCTAGCACAAATTCATCCATTCCCATTGCTGTAAAATATTTCATTGTAACAATTTATTTATTCATTCTACTAACAGTGAATGTCAGGGACTTTTACATTTTTGACTATTAAAATATTACTACTATGAATATTGTGCAGGCATTTTTTGGTGTACATGTATATGGAGTTTTAAAATTTTTCCTCAGTCTTTTATTTTGGAAAGAATAAAAGTTAAAAAAAACGTTGAGAAATGGTACAATGTATACCCTATGCCATTCATATACTTTTACCAATTATTAACATTTTATCACATTTTCTCTTTGTTTCTATTTCTTTCACCTCTGAGTACTTTATTGAGTTATCTCTTAAAAACAAGGGCATTTTTTTTCTATATAAGTACAATTATCACACTCAGGAAATGTAACTTTGATAGAATACTATTATTTAATAATATATCATCAATATTGAGACTTCTCTGTTTATACTAATAATGTGTTTTATGGCTGCCATTTTAAAAGCAATGGTTATTATTTTAAGATCTAGAGTTAAGAATCTTGTATTCAGGTGCCAGGTTATTTTAATCTCCTCTAATCAAAAGAAATTCCTTAACCTTTTCTTGTCTTTTTTGACGTTAATATTTTTGAAGAGTCCCGGGTATTTACTTAGCATAATGTTCCTCACTTTGGACTGGTCTAATTATTTTATATGTATACATTTCTGTTCA
Source organism: Nomascus leucogenys (assembly GCF_006542625.1). Lineage (NCBI taxonomy): Eukaryota > Metazoa > Chordata > Mammalia > Primates > Hylobatidae > Nomascus > Nomascus leucogenys. The sequence continues at coordinate 53,639,819 of NC_044381.1, read as the reverse complement.
CAATACCTCTAAGTAGTGGAATTTTTACATCAGAAGTCTGCACAGATTCAGCTCTATTAGTTATTGCCAAAGAGTTTTCCAAAGAAAAATGTTCAGTTTATAATCCCTCCAGCATTATATCAGCGTTCTAGTTATTATGAAGTAATCATAGGACTTGGCCAGAATTTTGACTTGACAGTGTTTTTAACATTTTAGCTATTATGATGGGTATGTAGTAATAGCTTGCATTTTAAATTTGCATTTCTCTAATTATTTTGAGAAATTTATCATAGTTATTATCCATTTGCCTATTCCCTTTTATGAAGTGAATTTTTAGACCATTTTGTGAAGATGATCTTAAATCATTTAACTTATTTTTCATATATGCATATAAAGCTATTACAGCTTTAATAGAATCTCACAAGTTTTTAAAAACAGCTTTATTGAGATATAATTCACATACCATACAAATCCCCCATTTATATTATATACAACTCAGGGGCTTTTAGTGGATTGACACAGCTTTGCATCCATCATCACAATAAATGTTAGAGTTATTTCATTACCATGAGAAGAAGCCCCACAAAACTTTAGATGTCACTTCCAAATCTTCTCATAGTCTCCAGCCCTAGAAAACCAGAAATCTCCTCTCTCTATAGACTTGTCTCTTCTAGATGTTTCATATTAAAGGAGTCATACAGTAAGTGGTCCTATGTGGCTGGCTCTTTCACTTAGCATAATGTTTTTAAGATTCACCCACGTTGTAGCAAGTATCAGTACTTCATTTCTTTCTTTTTCAAAACCATTTCATAATGTCATAAGTTTATCAGCCACACATAAGAAGAAATCACAGGAAGTGCAGATTATGGTCCACATGGGGTGGTTCAAACTACTTGTACACATTATCTCCTTCATCTCTAATGAGTAGCCCTTCATTCTTGAACTTGTTGTAAGATGGCCATGTCATGCAAAGTACCTTGTGTTTTTGCAGTCAGGAATACAATGAAAGAGTTGAAGGTCTTCTCCTTGTGTCTTTTTTTTTTTTCTTCTGGATTGTTCCTGTAGTTTTATGAGCCATGTCTCCATGGACTAATGACAAAACAAAGCAATTATGTCTGGATGGGACTGGCATGCTGCTCTCTCTTTCTCATCACTGAGTGTGGAGAATGACTTAATGATATTGAACCACTTTGTTCTTCAGACTCTTAGTTCTGCCTTTTTAATTCAGAAGATTTTCCCAAGTCCTTACCACAACACAGCTGAGAAGCTCCCTCAAAGCAGTAACATGAGGCAATAGTTGGGCTCATGTCATTTTTTTTAACATGTCTTGGGTATTACTGTCCTTCACTGGTTGATAAACAGTGTCTTTTAAACCACCGTTTCAGGCATTTTGTTCATTTTTTGTTTTATTTTTTAAATTGATGTACAATAGTTGTACATATTTTGGGGGTACATGTGATATTTTCATATCTGTGTACAATATGTAATGATCAAATCATGGTAATTGGGATCTCTATTACATCAAACACTTATCTTTTCTTTGTGTTGGACACCTTATAATTCTTCTCTTCTAGCTATTATGAAATATGCAATAAATTATTGTTAATTATAATTTTCCTGCTGTACTGTCAAATACTAGAACTTCTTGCATTTTTGTACCCTTAACCAAGCTCTTTTCATTCCCCTTCCTCCTTTCCTTCCCAGCCTCTGGTAACCACCATTCTACTCTCTACTAGCAGGAGATCCACATTTTTAGCTCCATGTATGAGTGAGAACTTGCTATATTTCTTTCTGTGTTTGACTTATTTCACTTAACATAATGACCTCCAGTTCTATCCCTGTTGCTGCAAATGACGGTCTTTCATTCTTTTCATGGCTGAATAATATCCCATTGTGTATATATACACCACATTTTATTTATTCATTCATCTGTGATGGACACTTCGGTTGAATTCATATCTTGGCTATTGTGAATAGTACTGCAACAAACACAGAAGTGCAGGTATTGCTTTGATATGTTGATTTCCTTTCTTTTGGATGTAGTACTTCACTTCTTTTGATGGCTGAATAATATATCATTATATGTATATATATGGATATATCATCTTTGGTTATCTATTCATCAGCTGATAGGTATTTAGGTTGTTTTCACACTTTGCCTGTTATAAACAATGCTGCTATGAACATTTGTGTACAAGTATTTGTTTGAGTACCTGTTTTTACTTCTTTAGAATATATAGCTAAGAGTGGAATTGCTGAGTCATATGTTAATTTTATATTGAGGTTTTTGAGGAACCTCCAAATTGTTTTCCACAGCAGCTATACCTCGTTATTTTATTTTTATTTTTATTTTTATTTTTTGAGATGGAGTCTTGTTCTGTCACCCACGCTAGAGTGCAGTGGTATGATCTTGGCTTACTGCAACCTCCGCCTCCCAGGTTCAAGCAATTTTCCTGCCTCAACCTCCTGAGTAGCTGGGACTACAGGCATGCACCGCCATGCTGGCTAATATTTGTATTTTTAGTAGACAGAGGGTTTTATCATGTTGGCCAGGCTGGTCTTGAACTCCTGACGTCAAGCGATCTGCCCACCTCATCTTCCCAAAGTGCTGGGATTACAGGCCTGAGCCACCACACCCAGCCAAGCTTTACCATTTTAAATTCTCACTAGTAATTTACAAATATTCTAATTTCTCTACATTCTAGTGAACACTTACTCTTTTCCTTTTTATTTAAATTATGGCCCTCCTAGTGCTGTGAAGTGGTATCTCTTTGTGACTTTGATTTGCATTCCCTAAAGACTAATAATGTTCAGAGTATTTCTATCTCCATTTTGCCCATTTGTGTATCTTCTTTGGTGATGTATCTGCGCAGGTCTTTTGCTCATTTTTAAATTAGGTTATTTTCTTATTGTTGAGTTGTGAGAGTTCTTTAGATATTCTGACTACTAGTCTTATTGGACATATAATTTGCAATTTCTTTTTCTATTCTATTCATTGTCTTATCACACTTTTGATAGTGCCCTTTGATGCAAACATTTGGTAGAATTCACCAGTGAAGCCATCTGAACCTCAGATTTTTTTCGTGGGAAGTTTTTTTTATTACTAACTAAATATCTTTATTTGTTATAGGCCTATGCATTAGTAAGGGTTTTCTGCAGTAGCAGAAACAAGATGGATATATATATATCTCCATCGTGTGTGTGTGTGTGTGTGTGTGTGTGTGTGTAATTTATTATAAGAAATTGGCTCACATGATTATGGAGGCTGGCAGGTCCAAAATCTGCAGAGCAGATGTCCCAGTTCATGTCCAAAGTCTGGAAGCTGCTATAGAACCAGGAAAAGCTGATATACTACCTTAAAGGCCATCAGGCAGGAGAATTCTTTCTTACTCAGGAGAGCGTTAGTATTTTGTTCATTTGTTCTCTTCAGGCCTTCAACTTATTGGATGAGGGCCATTTACATTAGGAAGGGTAGTCGGCTTTACTCAGTCTACAATTTAAATATTAATCTCATCCAAGGCTATCCTCACAGAAACACCCAGAATAATGTTTGACCAAATATCTAGGCACCCCGTGGCCCAGTCAAGTTGACACATAAAACTAAATATCACTGTCCATTCAGATTTTCTGTCCTTTTGAATCAGCTTCAATAATTTGTTTTCTATGAGTTTGTCTATTTCCTCTAGGTTATCTAATTTGTTGGCATATCATTGTTCACAGTATTTCTCTATAAGCTTTTGAAATATGTTCTGTAAGCTTAATAGTGTTGCCTCCTCTTTCATTTCTGATTTTAGTAATTTTAATTTCCTCTCTTCCCCATACCCTTTTTGGTTGGTCTAGCTAAAATTTTGTCAATTTTTGTCTATGTTTTCAATAACCAATTTTGGTTATATTTGTTTTTTTCTGTTGTCTTTGTATTCTCTAATCATTTATTTCCCTCAAATCTTTATTTTCATCCTTCTGCTTGTTTTGAGTTTAATTTACTCTTCTTTTTCTAGTTTATTAAGATGGATATATACATACATATTGATTTAAAATTATTCTCCTTTTTAATGTAGGTGTTCATAGACATACATTTCTCTCTTTTCACTCTTTACACTGCATCCTATAAATTTGGTATGGTGTACTTTCGTTTCCATTCATCTCAAAGTATTCTCTAATTTTCTTTATAATAGCTTCTTTCACTCATTGGCTATTTAGGAGTGTGTCATTGAAAATACATATATTTATGTATTTCCTAAATTTCCTTGTGTTATCACTTTCTAATTTCACTCCATTGTGGTTATGAAATATATTTTAGGAAATATATTTTGTATCATTTCAATTAAAAATATTGATATTGTTTTATTATATATTGGGACCATATAACATATGATCTATTCTAGAGAATGTTCCATGTGCACTTAAAAGGAATGCATATTCTGCTCTTATTGGGTAGAATGTTCTATAGACATTTGTTAGTCCAAATTAGTTTATGATGTTGTTCAAGTCCTTTGTGTCCTTACTGATCATCTGTGTGGTTGTTCTATCCATTATTGAAAATGGAGTATTGAAATCTTCATCTATCTCTCTCTTCAGTTCTGTCATGTTTTGCTACATGTATTTTGGAACTATGTTGTTAATCCCAAATGGCAAGTAAGTCCCATACATACTTATACTTGTTATAGCTTCTTGATGGAATGATTCTTTTCTCATTGTAATATATCCTTCCTCGTCCCTAGTAACAACTTTTTCCTTATAGTCTATTTTGTTTTATGTTACTGTAGCCATTTCAACTCTGTTTTTGCTACTATTTGCTTGGCATACCCTTTTCCATCCTTTAATTTCAATCTATTTGTGCTTTTTAAAATTAAGGTGTATCTCCTATAGACAGCATATAAAGGTATCATGTCATTCTTTTATCTTTTTGTCTAGTATCTTCCTTGTTATTGAAGTATTCATTTATATTTAAAGTAAATATTGATAAGTAGAATTTACATCTGCCATTTTGCTACTTGTTTTCCACATTCTTTATACTTACTTTGGTTCTCAATCTCTCCATTATTGCCATCTGTTTTGTCAATAGATATTTTCTAGTGTATAATTTTGATTTTCTTGGGTTTTCTACGCATTTTTGAAATATATTTTTAATAGTCACACTGTGGTTTCCAATTATCAACTTACACAAATCTAGTGTGAAATATTATCAACTTAATTCCAATATTATTCAGTTTTTGTTCCTATGTAGGTAGCTTCCTTGTTTCTCATTTTCTTTATGCTATTATGATACTAACTAAATCTTTGTATATGCCCATTCACACAGATTTATTCTATTTTTCTTTATGTAGTTGTCTTTTAAATCAAAGGGGACCAAAATATTGACAAATAAAAAAAAAAGATGTATCCTGTCTTTTACATTTACCAATGCAGTTACCTTTACGAGTCCTCTTAATTCTTCATGTGTATTTGAGTTTTTCTCCAGTATTTTCTCATTTCACCCTCAAATTCTCTCTTTAGGATTTCTTGTAGGATAGGCATCCCAATGAAGAATACCTCAGTTTTTGTTTATGCAAGACTCTCTTAATGTCTCTGTCATTTTTAAAGAGTATTTTTCTGGATGTAGAGTTCTTGATTAAGAGCTGACTTATTTCAGCACTTTCAATTTGCCTTGCTGTTGACTGCTGATCTTCATGGTTTCTCATGAAAAATCAGCTGTAAATCATTATGAAGTTAACTGTACATGATGTGTCACTTCCCTTTGGCTGCTCAAGATTCTCTATTTGTCTTTTTCTTTTGACAGTTCAAATGATGTGTCCAGGGGTGAATGTCTTTGAATTTATCCTACTTGAAATTTGTGGAATTTCTTAGATATGAAGATTTGTGTCTTATAAGAAATTTGAGAAGTTTTTGGACACTATTTCTTCAAACACTTTTCTGCCCCCTTTCTCTCTCCCCTCTTATTGGGACTCCCATTTTGTGTATGTTGATATCCTTAGTGATATCCCACAGGTCCCTGAGGCTCTGTTCATTTTCCATCTTTCCTTTTCTTTTTGTTCTTCAAACTGGATAATTTCAATTGGTTTGTTTTTGTGTATGCTCATTCTTTCTTCTGCTGGCTCAAATTTGCTATTGAGCCCATCTAGTAAAATTTTTATTTTGGTTATTATTCTTTTTAACTCCAGAATTTCTATTCTGTTCTATTTTTGTAATTTCTCCTTATTTACTAATATTCTCTTTGGTGAGAAATTATTTTAATACTCTTCTTTAGTTCATAAAATGGTCTTATTTAATTCTTTTAACATATTTAAAGTAGCTGAATTAAAGTATTTGCCTAGTAAGTCTAATGTTTGTTCTTCCTCAGGGACAGTTTCTATTGATTAATTTTTTCCTTCTCTGTATAAGCCATACTTTCTTACTTTCTTACTTTTGTATCTCTCTTAATTTTGTCAAAAATTGCTCATTCTAATTACTATAATTCTATTAATATTTTAATATTAACATAAGTTAATGTAACTCTGAAAATAAAATTTTTCCTCCATCTCTGGAGTTCATTGCTATTGTTTATTTTTGTTTCTGCTGCTTTTTTCTTTAGTAACTTTCCTAAACTAAGTCTGTTAAGTCTGTATCATCAGTCATGTGTGGCCACTGATATCTCTGTTGAGTTAGCTTAATAATCAGGTAATGACTGGACAGAGATATCCTTAAATGCCTGAAACCAAAATGTCTCCCAATCTTTGCTGATGGGCTCTATGTCTACGTTGGGGCATAACTTCACACTCAACTAGGCAATTTACAATTCTTCTTTAGCCTTCATTTCCTGTTTGTGCAGAAACTCAAGATTAGCTACACGTGAGAGCTTAGGGTCTTCACTGGCATTTCCTGTACCCATGCATAGCTCTGTGTATACACACTGCCCTAAGTATGCATGTAGCCTTCTCAATTACCAGGAATATGTCAGATCTTTTTAAAGTTCTCTATGGACATATTTACCCCAGATTTTTCTTTTCTTTTTTTTTAAGGTTTTTGTTTTGCTTGTTGTTTGCCCAATTGTTACAGCTACAGGCAGCTGCCACTGATTGTTTTTAACAAGTGTTTAGATTGTGGGTACAGAGGGTGTGGGGGTGTGTTTACACTAAGTAAGCTCTTAATTAGGTTAAAGATAAGCCTTGCAAGTAAAGTTTTCCATAGGATTGCCATACATGTCAAATAATGACAATTCCCTGAGAACAGGGCAGTGAAAGAGCTTCCACCCCATTCCAACCCCTCCATTGGCTGCTAGAATGTTGGTTTTCACAGTAATTGCCAGCTGTTGATTTTCAAGGCTATCACAGAAGTGGGCAGTTGAGAATAGGTCAAATTAAATACCAAAAAGTAGTTATTTTTACTAACATTCAGCTTTGTTTTTTGAGTAAACATTCCTCAATTTTTGTAAGTCTGAAGTTAATTTCTAGAGTTCTGAAAAAGTTGATTTTGACTTTTTTTTTTTTTTTTGCCAATGTTCTTGTTGGTTTTATGAAGGAAAGGATTTTTGGAGGTCCTTTACTTACTTCACATGCCAAATGTCCTTCTGGCCTGTACTTTTAAATGACATTTCACTAGATGCATGTGAAATTTGGGGTTGGTAGTTATTTTCATTTAGCACATTAAAGATATCATTCCTTTTTATTCTGAGTTCTACCATTTAAAATTTAGCTCCTTTACATCTGACAAAGGGCTAATATCCAGAATCTACAATGAACTCAAACAAATTTACAAGAAACAAACAAACAACCCCATCAAAAAGTGGGCGAAGGACATGAACAGACACTTCTCAAAAGAAGACATGTATGCAGCCAAAAAACACATGAAAAAATGCTCATCATCACTGGCCATCAGAGAAATGCAAATCAAAATCACAATGAGATACCATCTCACACCAGTTAGAATGGCAATCATTAAAAAGTCAGGAAACAACAGGTGCTGGAGAGGATGTGGAGAAGTAGGAACACTTTTACACTGTTGGTGGGACTGTAAACTAGTTCAACCATTGTGGAAGTCAGTGTGGCGATTCCTTAGGGATCTAGAACTAGAAATACCATTTGACCCAGCCATCCCATTACTGGGGATATACCCAAAGGACTATAAATCATGCTGCTATAAAGACACATGCACACGTGTGTTTATTGCGGCACCATTCACAATAGCAAAGACTTGGAACCAACCCAAATGTCCAACAACGATAGACTGGATTAAGAAAATGTGGCACATATTCACCATGGAATACTATGCAGCCATAAAAAATGATGAGTTCATGTCCTTTGTAGGGACATGGATGAAACTGGAAACCATCATTCTCAGTAAACTATCGCAAGGACAAAAAGCCAAACACTGCATGTTCTCACTCATAGGTGGGAATTGAACAATGAGAACACATGGACACAGGAAGGGGAACATCACACTCCAGGGACTGTTGTGGGGTGGGGGAGGGGGGAGGGTCAGCATTAGGAGACATACCTAATGCTGAATGACGAGTTAATAGGTGCAGCACACCAGCATGGCACATGGATACATATGTAACAAACCTGTACATTGTGCACATGTACCCTAAAACTTAAAGTATAATAATAATAAAATAAATAAATAAATAAATACAAGTTAGCTCCTTTTTTGTTGTTGTTGTTGTTGTATTTTTGCTCCTTTGATGGTGATACAGTTTTTTTTTCTTCTGGGTGCCTTTGAGATTTTTGCATGTGTCCAGTTTTCAGCAGCTTCAGTATGCCCAGGTGTGATTTTCTCGGTGATTAATATTTATAGAACTTTTAGAATCTAGGGTTTGATGTTTCCTACCTATTTGGAAATTTTCAGCCACCACCACTTGAGCTACCTCTTCTAACTTGTTGTCTTTCTCTTTCCATTCTGGGTCTCCAAGTTCCTTCATATTCACCCTTTGCATAAGGTTCTATACATCTCTAATGCTATTTTCTGTACTTTCCATATATTTTGTTTCCGTGCTTCAGTCTAGATATTTTCTACTGACTTTCTTCAGCTCACTAAATCCCTCTTTAACTCTGATCAATTTCCTTTTATAACCATGTACAGTCATCCCTAAGTATCCACAGGAAATTGCTTACAGGACCTCCCGTGGATACCAAAATCCACAGATGTTTAAGTCCCTTATATAAAATGGCACAGTATTTGCCTATAGACTATGCACATCCTCTTGCATACTTTAAATTATCTCTCGATTACTTATAATACCTAATCAAATGTAAATGCCATGTAAATAGTTGATATGCTGCATATTTTATTTGGATTATGTTGTTGTATTGTTATTTTTTATTTTTTTCAAATATTTTTGATCTGTGGTTGGTTGGATTCATGATGCAGAATCCATGGATATGGTGGGCCAACTGTATTGAGTTCCTATTTGCTGTTACCATATTTTTCATTTCTTTAACATCCATTAAACTCTTTTTCTTATATTAAAGTTCTTTTCTGAGGTATTTCACATTATTCTCTATTTTCTGAAATGTATAACTTACTTATTTAAAAATCCATTTCTGATTATATCAATATCTAGGTCTCCTTTGGATTTGTTTGTGTTGTTTCTATTGTCTCTTCATCTTATTTCTTGGTATGCTGGTAATTCTGATTAAATATTGAACATTATAATGAAAAATTGTAGAGGCTTTGAATAATGTCTTCCTCCAGAGTGGATTCATCCTTTCTTGTGGCAGACAGCAGAAAGTCAGATCAACTCAATCTAAGTTTCAGACTGTCCTGACTCAAAGCTGGTTTGCAATCTTTGTAAGGATCATTCTACTTCTGGTTTTCTTCCACTCATCCACCTTCAGTGGATTCAATTCACAGCCTGGAGCTTCCTAAGCCCTTTCCAACTTTGCATGTCATGAACTTTAATTTTTCCTCCCTAGCAAAAAGGGATAATGTTTTCTTATGCCTTTCAGCCATCTTAATCTTAACATTTTAGCCTTTTGTCTTTCTTAGATTAAGCAAGTGACTCAAGAAGAAAATGAGTCCCAAATATTAGTATATTAATCTTAGTTCTCTATACCTCAATTCTATCCTTTTTTTTTTTTTTTGAGACAGAGTCTTGCTCTGTTACCCAGGCTGGAGTGCAGTGGTGCTATCTCGGCTCACTGCAACCTCTGTCTCACAGGTTCAAGCAATTTTCGTGCCTCAGCCTCCCATGCAGCTGGGATTATAGGCTTGTGCCACCACACCTGGCTAATTTTTGTATTTTTAGCAGAGACAGGGTTTCCCCATGTTGCCCAGGCTGGGCTCAAACTCCTGGCCTTGAGTGATTTGCCCACCTCGGACTACCAAAGTGCTGGGATTACAGGCGTGAGCCTCCCTGCTCAGCCTCTCTGTCCTACATTTCGGATCCTTAATATCTGGCTGCTTTGGCAGCCTTGAACTTCAAGTTCTGTCTTCCCATGCTCATGAGACTGCCTAAAGCACTCCCATGTCTTAGCAACTAAACTTTGCCTTCCTTCCTAGGCCATAATCCCATGCCAGGGCTCAACAAGTGCTGTAGGATATATCAACAGGCAGAATTTGAGCTCATTTCAACGAGCTTTCCTTTGGTATATAATCTGGGTCCTTCAGTCCTTTTTGTCACAGTAGCATGCTGATGTCTACAAACAGATGTTTTGTATTTTGAGGGCTTTAAAAGTTTTTCTCAGTGGGAGAACTGGTATGCTATAAGCTACAGCATCAAGAAGCAGCAGAATTCTCCTGGTCAACCTTTTAACATACAATTCTTATCAAAGGTTGCTTTCTTTCAAATATGATTATGACTAAAGGGTACCCATTTAAGTTGTTTCAAAAAAGAAAACTTGTACTTTCAAACATGTCATAACTTCATAATTTTAGAATTTGTTTTTCTTGGAGGAAATTCTCCATTTTTAATTTTGGGCCAAGGGAGATATTTTAGAACACAAAATTTATGTCAATTTAGCCTGCTATTTTTTATATATTCCATGGTTTGTAAATATGATGAATGTGTATGTATGCATACATATATAGAGACAGCTGATATATCAATACAGAATAAAACTTTTCAAATAAAAATAACGCAGAAGCAGCTGCTGTTCTCTAAATAAAAGAAACAGTAAGCTTGATTTTAATTTTTAATTTATTTTCATGTAATTTTATGGCTTTCAACACTTCCTTATTCTGTCATTAAATTCTCAGTTTTTATAGTTTAATGGTATATTCTCTGTAGTTCAGGCATTATATAGCTCTTTTTCTGTAGCTATTCATCTATATTCATAATACTTATAATTAGGAAATTGTTAGAAGATGTTTTCAGTATGAAGGGAATCAAGTTGAAAATTATGTAGCTATAAGAAGGGAGAGACCAAAAATTGGATGAAATGAGTCACTTATCAAGAAGAGTAAAACAGTGTTTCCAAACTATAATGTGATCAGAAAAAACCATAATCTTTGGAAACTATGAAATTAATATTGTTAAAGAAATTTTTGATCCTCCAAATTTTAAAATGTCTAGGAAAACAGATACTGTGATGAAAAACATAGTAAGGTCATTAAGTTTGGGTTAATTGGTGTCTTAGCCACTGACATGATTAATTCCAAGGATTCTGAAAGTCATACAAAATTACACAATATAGAAGAAAGCAATTTATTTTACAGAGAATCTTTTTATTCAATAGTTTTTAATTCTCCACTGAAATTCTCTTTACTTTGCTATTCTTGAACATATTAAGCACAGCTATTTTAAAGTTTCTGTCTGTTATCTCTATTTGATTAGAATCCTTATAGGTCTGTTCTTCTGGGATCTTTTTTTCTGGATTTTCAATCACACTGTCTTGTCTTCTCATACACTGAGTAGTTTTGATTGAATGCTGGACATTGTATATAAAAATTGAAGAGATAAATTGACTTTTGTTAAAGGCATCTTCCTTCTGAAAAGAATTACATTTGCATCTGGAAATAAAAAAAATATATATTGTTTGACAGAGGAACTAGCCATCCCAGGTCACATTAGTCCAATCAAAAATTGAGATGATGCCAAGATAAGTTTTAGACTTTGCTAGGATTGTTTTATTTCTGGCTTACCTTGCCTCTAGGGAGTATGTGGCCCTTCAGAATCCTAACTGAAAACTTGGAGAGTTTTCCAGGGACCAATTACCTACATTGCCAAGACCCAAATTCTAATTTTTATCTCTTTAGACTTGTGAGGGTTTGGTTACACAGGTCAACAAGTTGGCTTCTTAACTACCTTATTAGAAACTGGAAGAAACCCAGAAGAAAAGCAACCTGAAAAGCTGGGTTCAACTTTCTAGATTTTCTTCTTTTCTTGGATCGTGGCATTGTAATTCTTCATGGAAAGGTTACTTCTCCATTGCCTTCAAAGAGATTTTTAATCTTGTTCATATTTTCAATGGGAGATTTGGTATAAAATGCCTAGGGTATCATTACTGCAATAGAACACCCTAGAATTATTTGAGTGGGAATATCAGTTATTTTTTTCCTGCCACCTGAGAATGTGCAATTAGTTTACCCATGTCAATCATTGTAGAGAACAACCTGGATTCTATTCTACTCATTTTATTACATTGAATTTTTAAAATTAGATAAGAAAAATAATATATATCTACTCTACTAAGTAATATAAAATATATTAATAAAAGCAATAATTTCTCTCCTCATTTCCTCACATCCTTGACTAACCTCTGCTCCTTAAAATAGCAAATCTTCAGTATGTATAACTCTATATTTACCTTTCAATATACATACACAAGCTTATATACATATATGTATTTTTTATAAAAGGATTATAGCATAACCATTGTGCTAATTTATTTTAATAACTTTCTATATAAATTATTCAATCTGCATTTAAAAATTGGATACAGAGTTTCATCAATTTTTGGTAGACACAGTAATTCCGTAAAATAAGAACAAAATTAAATTTGTTTTCATTTTAGGGGAAAAATGCATTTTGTGTTCATTCATCTTTCATTGTTTTCTTTTATTGGTTCTAAGGGGATAACGTTTTTAGAAGACCCTGATTTGAGTGGCTTCTAGGGTCTTTGTACATCCCATTTCAGAGACAGATGCATCTGTGAATAAGTAGGTATGCAGTCCTCTTTAAAGATTGCATCATCTTAGGCAAAATATGTTTGGTGGTTTAAGGCCAGCAGAAGAAACTACACATACAAACACTCACCATATATATATGTATATGTATTATGTATAGACACATATATGTATATACATTTAAATCTAATATAAAATATGCGTTATATAAGAAATCATATGATATACATTTATAATCAATTTTAATTCTACATTATTCTTATATATACACATAGATACACATAAACACACACTATATGAAGACAAATGTTATTTTTATACATAAAATAAGTACATTGTATTGTGTGAGTCTGGTATATTTTTAGAATACAGAAATAATTCTTCATCTACTTGGGAAAAGTTTTCATAACTGAAAAGAGGATTTTAGCAGCACAACATATAAGTAGCTACTAGTACTATGTTAACAAATGGTTTTTTAAATTGTTAATGATAGCATTTATTCAATACCATATATGTGCTATGTATTTTGTTATGCACCTTGAGTGTAGTAGTTTATTTAATACTTAAAATATCTTTATAGCTTAGGTAATTTTTTCATTTGCTATTTAACAGAAGAGGAAAGTAAGACAGAGAAGGTAATTTATTTGTCCAAAATCACAGCCAGGATATTTGATACTCAAACTGTCCTTTGATTCTGAGCTCACTCCTGTCTTCTCAATTATACTGTACTTCAGTTTGTTCAGTTGCATTGTGTTCACATTTTCTTTTTGATCTTGCAACTTCTCAGAATTTTGTTACTTGTTTCATTTTGTACTTTTGTACAAAGTTCCATTCTACATTGTGTTGGAAAAAGGCAGGGTGAAGCAACTTCTATTTTTTCCTTTAAGTGGAACAAATTCACTTGAGTGACATAAATTGTCTTATATCTCAAGGGTTTGTTGAATTTCTATCATTTTATGTTGATAGTTTAAAAGGGTACATGATTATTCTGTAGAAGTCCTCTTATTGAAAATGATTTCCATAAGTATTTGGCCAGTTAAGCAGAAATTTCAATTAAAGCAGGGAATCATACAATATGATTCATACAGTAATACATACACATATATACACAATATCATGCAATGTATTCCTGTATCTTACACATTTTATTTTAATGTGAACTATATACTTGTAGAGTTTTTGCCAATCAATCAATACACTTTGAGTTCTTATGTGGCATCAATCAAACCTCTTTTATTGCACTGACTGGAATTCGGCATCATCAGTTAGGATATTATATTTATTGTGTAGATCAAGCCCATGAGCCATTACATACATTTTCTTGATTTGGCTTATTTAAAGATTAATGACAATTTAAACACACTTGCGGAACAATTTAAAACAGGATACCTTACAATTTTCTTCCTCAAACAATGTTACAGCATTTTTAGTACTCATTTTTACTGAGATTTTACTAAGCATTCAACTTAGTTTTCAGAAAAATGACAATTTTTTTCTGAAATTCTTTTATTTTCCTCATATTTCATCCCCTTAAAAGTAGCAGTAATAGGTTCAGGAACAAACACTACCCCTCTTGTTAAGCATGTAGCCACATAGGTGGTAGGAGACATGAGGAGTAGATGTGTCAGAGCTAGCCTCTGGTCTCTAGCATCCAGCGTACCCTACACTGCATGTTACTCAAGGAATAGAGTTTCGTTGTAAATGAATGGAGAGTCAGTTAAATGGAGTTTCATTTTACTGCAGTGCCTACCTTCCTTCCATCCATTACATTTCCAAAAGTAGGACTGGGAGAGATATCCAGGGTTATGAAAATTCATTCTCCTGTTGGCCCTATGTGATTGAGTGCTATTTTAATCAAGGAGTGCTACAAAATATTTTCTGGATCTTACCTAAATAATATTTATAAATATTTTCATTTAGTTTACTTATCTAGCAATTGCTGAAATTGTTGATGCTGTTCCTGGAGATTGCTATCTATTTTACATTTTCTGTTTCAAAACTGCGTCTGCATTGTAGGCAATTCTCTGGCTACCCAAGAAATTTATATTTTATTATATCACAATTTTTCTTATTAGATATTTCATAATTCAAAGGTCAGGCCTAACAAAATGATCTTTCTGACCAAACTGGCTAGCTAAATTTAGCAACGAATTGATGGCTTTTCTTTTTTGCAATGTCTTGTCTGATAATTGAAGTTTCTGGGTCAACCAGTTGTTTTGCCCTCACCTAGACATTGCCTAAGCAGGTTTATTTCACAGTCTGGTTACCAGGGTGCGTCACTCACATAAACACATCTGGAGTTCACTTCCAATTCTTAAACTAAATACTAAAGTATGCGTTTGATCAGTGAAGTCTTATCAACCCATATATCTCCCCCTTTACTATAATCAGCGCTAGAGTTCTTTAAAACCATTGTCATACAAGCGTGAACCTGAATCCTTTCTCCTGGCCCATTTCGTATCTACAGGAAAAAATATAAATACATTAAAACACATTTCCCCAAACTTTTCTTGCTTCTTTAGGTTCCAGAAGTATCAAAAGAGTGGGGTGTAATTGAAATGAGCCCTGAGTGATTTGTTGCTAATGTCTTTTTAAGAAACCCATGGAAATCACAGTGACTTAAAATGAAACTCATGAATCTATTTTAAAGTTCACATAAATCTGAGATTTGAAGTTGAAGGTCACACAAAACATAAGAACTAGAAACCCTGGTGTTTCTTAGTGTGGTAGCTATTCTGATTCTGTCATTTCTGTGTGATCAGGCTGACTTCTTTTGGAGCATTGCATTATGAAAGGACACCTAGTCTGTCAGTCAACTTCTGCATACATTAGTAACACCTTAAAAATTCTTTAAGAAGTGATGGGCGAACATTTTGTAGCTTTTCATCCCTGATATACAACTTTTTCTTTTTTGATTTCTAAATACTATTATGCATTCAGGGTTTGAAAGAATATTTTCATTAAGCAGAGACTTCTTCACTCTGGTACAGGATATTGCCTTGTTCTACCATGAACATTACCTTTCCTAGCACTCCAGTCTTCTACTAGGTCCTTCTGCTGGGCACCCTCTTGCTATCTTGCTCTTTTATGGAGCATCCTGGCTCCTGGGAACCTGCCAGGGAGCTACGAGCTGCACTGAACGTGCTCATACATAGTCTTCCACTAGGAGCCTCCAAACTGATTCCTTGGAGTCCTGGTGATGATAAACCTACATGGCCACCCATGGCAAAGTGAAATAAAACATTTCTCCCCTGTTGGTTACAGTGTTTGGAAAATATCACATAGTATGGCTGCAGCCAGATATATGCTAGGGTTTTAAAAGAAATTATTATTTCAGTTTTCATCCCTCTCACTACTCCTCTTGTTGGGTCAGGAGACACTGTGAATGGCAGACATCATTCAGAAGTCTAAGTATTGTGAATGGGCCAACTCATAACCCTTTGTTCTGTTGCTGCTTAAGGTCATGTTCCCCCTAGGAGCCTCTTATTAATGATTGCTGCTACAAATAGATTTTTGTGGCTCACATCTCATTCACTTATTCCATAAATGGAGGTTTTGTTCTATTATATTTATTTATTTTTGTTGCTCTTGTTGTACTGTTTTCATTGGTTCATATTTCACTTAACATGAGTCTTTTATTCCCAATAAATAATCTTGGCCTTTTTTTTTTTTTTTTGAGATAGTCTCACTCTGTTGCCTAGGCAGGAGTGCAGTGGCATGATCACTGCAGCCTCGACCTCCCAGATTCAAGCAATCCTCCCACCTCAGCCTCCTGAGTAGCACACCACCATGCTCAGCTAATTTTTATGTGTGTTTGTATTTTTTTGTAAAGACAGAGTTTTGCCCTGTTGCCCAGGCTGGTCTCAAACTTCTGGGCTCAAGTGATCTGCTCGCTTCAGCCTTCCAAAGTGCTGAGATTACAGGTGTGTGTCACTGTGCCCAGCCTATTCTTGGCTTTGATTGCACAAAACTCAACAGCTTACGAGACATGTCCATGTATATCAGTTCAGTGGTGAAGTGAGCTTGGGTTCTCTCATGGACAACTCCTCAGCCTCCACTTCAATGTGTTTATGGAAGTCTGGGCCAACTATCTGCTAGACATGATGAGTTATATACAAATCTCACTAAGACACAAATCTGGACACTTCCCCACTTTGCCACATTAATACTAGGTGTAAAGGTTATGAATTATTACCTGATTTTTACAGTTGAGTACACTTGGCCTTAAAGAGTTTACAGAAGTTGCTCAGGACCTCACATCCAGTGAGAGGTAGTACAGATTCCAAAGCCAGACCATATCTACTGCATCTTGTTATTCCATTAAATCTGTGATATGGCATAAAAATCTAGCATTTCTTGGAGAAAACTCTTCTAGAAAGAGGTAGGAGAAATGATCTCCATCCTCTTTGTTTACTCTCTCATTCATCAGGAAGTGATTATGTGATATTTTATGGGTTTTTGTTCATGGTTCCTGGCTTATAACTCCTACAGCCCTGGTTATAATGCTGTGGTCCTTTAGCCTTCAGAAGCAGGTCTCAGGAAACAGCATCTCTTTCTCTGACCTTCTTCTGCCCTCCTTTCACCTGCCCAAGGCAGGACTCTATCTGACTGTCATCATTACATCTGAGTCTATCATTCCAAAGAGAATCCTGCCCCATACCCCAGAGAAAGGCATGCTGCACAGAGAGGCCACACTGGGTTTGGATCATACCCTTTTTGTCCAATCACATTTCTACATGGTTGTCAATTATGGAAAACAAAATCTTCATAAAAGGCCTAACGGACAGTGTTCAAAGATCTTCTGGAGAGCTGAGTACATGGAGGTTCCTAGATGGTGGCACACCCAGTGATATGGTTTGCCTGTGTCCCCGCCCAAATCTCATCTTGAACTGTAGCTCCCATAATCCCCACATGTCATGGGAGGGACCAGCTGGAAGGTAATTGAATCACGGGGGTGGGTTTTTCACATGTTATTCTTGTGATAGTAAGTAAGTCTCATGAGATCTGATGGCTTTATAAAGGGCAGTTCCCCTACATACACTCTCTTGCCTGCCACCATGTAAGACACGACTTTGCTCCTCCTTTGCCTTCCATTATGATTGTGAGGCCTCCCCAACCACATGAAACTGTGAGTCCATTAAAACTCTTTTTCTTTACATAAATTACCCAGTCTCAGGTATGTCTTTATTAGCAGTGTAAGAACAGACCCAGGAAGGACATAAAAGCTCTGTACCCCTTCCCGATACCTTACCTTATGCATTTCTTCATCTGGATCCTTTGTGATATCCTTTATAATAAAGCAATAAACATAAAGCAAGTGTTACCTTGAGTTTTGTGAGTTGCTCTAGCAAATTAGTTGAACCCAAAGAAGGGTCACAGGAACCCCAACTTATAGCCAGTCAGAAGTTCTGGAGGCCCAAACTTGTGACTGAAGTGTCTGAAGGCAGGAGGCAGTTTTGGGGACTGAGCCCTCAACCTGTGGGATCTGACACTCTCTCTAGGCAGGTAGGGTCAGAACTGAATTGGAAGAAACCCAGCTGGTATCTACTGCAGAACTGATTGCTTTCTTGCTGGTGGGGAGAAATCACGACATATTTTGTGGTCACAGATGTCTGTGTTGATGGTTGTTGTTCTTTTGGTAGGAGAGTAGAGGAAGATTGGTTTGAGAGTTTTTTTCAACAGAGTCACTTTCAAATTATCCAGATTGAAGAATCACTGGGGAACTAGACTTCTTTGCTTTTCTTCCAGCTTCTCATAGAGAAGTTTGTTTCTTTGTTTTACTGTTAAGAAAATAGTTGTTTTCACATTACTTTTTAGTTTGTTTGAAACCTGTTGGCACCTCATTTTAAAGTGCCATCTAACATTGTTCAGTAATAATGAGAGAGAAACTTTTCTTAGACTTATAGAATGTGGGGTCTAAGAAACACATACTCCACTTCCACATTTGATGCTTCAATCTCACCAACCAGGAGACTGGCATGCTTTCCTATAGACACAACAGACCACTCTCCATAGCCTAAAACAAGCTACTCTGTCTTCACAGCATTTCTCACTGTGGCAGACTTGTTCCCTTGTTGAGCACAAAGCTTCTGATCTTACCTGTGCCTTCCAAGAGGATATGAAAATGTCTACTGTTTCTCCCACATAGAGAGCTTTCAGAAATCCTCACCACCCTTCCAATACAATAAAAATAACCCTTATTTCTTTCTTATTTTTAATTTTATGGACCACTTAAAAATCTTGTTTGAAATGCCCTCTGACGTAAGGGAAATTAATTGTTTACAGGCAAGGAAAATGAGGTTCAGCTAAAATAAAGGAGTCAAAACCAAGATTCTTCTGGCCCATTTGTTGGGACTCTTTTCTCCAAGCCTCCCTCCATTTCTAAGTGAACTGTTCCCATTTTGTGCCAGTTGTTCCTCCTAGAAGCCTGTGCCAATGTCCACTCAGCATCTCAGGCCCTGTCCCAGCTTATGATAATGTTCACAGTGCTCAGGACTGAAATTAGGAACCACAGCTATTTTTGATCAGTACAGATGGGTTATGCTCTCCAAGAAAGATTGTGCTGATAAACTTATGATTGCTCAAGTAAGATCAGTGCAGAAACCATGTAAGGTGAAAAAAAACCTCAGCAGAACACTGTAGGGGGCTACATTAAAGGAATTTTCTAAGGATAAAATTGTTACATCATAAAAATATTATTTCAACCGTTTTCTTTTGCATGCATTATTTTCCATCTTACCTTACAAAGGTATTCACGCCCATTATTTTTCCATTTCCCAAAGTTCCCAAACCATTCAGAAGATAGAATTGTAGGAGTCTCTCCTGTGCATCCCCATCTCCATTGCCATCACCCTAATTGGGTCCTTGATGCTTATCCTGGCTGTTTGAAATATCCTCCTTATTGTTCATAATCACTCTCATTACTCCCTCTTGCAGATTCATAATCCACATTGCTTCCAGGGTTATCCTTTCTAAACCTAAAGGGACTATGTTAGTCAGGGTTCTCCAGAGGGACAGAACGAATAGGAAAAATGTATATATAAAGGGGAGTTTATTAAGGAGTTTTAACTCACATGATCACAAGGTCTGGCAATAGGCTGTCTGCAAGCTAAGAAGCAAGGAAGTCAGTCAGAGTCCAAAGCTGAAAACTTGGAATACAATGATTGAGGGTAGGAAGCATCCAGCATGGGAGAAAGAGGTAGGCTGGGAGGCTAAGTCAATCTGGTTATTTCACATTTTTCAGCCTGCTTTATTCTGGCCACACTGGCAGCTGATTAGATTGTGCCCACCCAGGTTGAAGGTGAGTCTGCCTTTTCCAGTCCAGTGACTTAAATGTTAATCTCCTTTGGCAGCCTCTTCACAGACACACCCAAGAACAATACTTCGCATCATTCAATCCAATCAAGTTGACACTCAGTATTAACCATCACAGGAACTAAGTTTATTTCCTATTCAAAACTTTCCAATAGTCTCCCCTTGTGTGAAAAATAACATACACCTTCTCAGGCTTCTAACCCAACTTTTACAATTTTCCCCAAACTCTCCAAAAGACCTTCACTAAAACATTCTTAATTCTACGAGACTAGAAATTGTATTTGCAGTTCTCCAGCGACAGCTTGTATATTTCCTGCTTCTGTGTCCTAAAGCACACTGGTCTTCCCTTCTTTCTAGGATGCTAATTGCTTCTTAGCTACCTTCCAGAATCTTCCAATTTTTCAAAGGCTCATTAAAATCTAACCTCCTCTGAAGAGCCTTCCTGTGGTCTTCATTTTTCTCAACTTCTTTCAACTCTATTATGTATTTATCAGAGTCTGCTACTATTAATTATTTATGTATTTGGCCTGCCTGAAACACTGCAATTCCTGGAGAAGAACATTCACTGCACATCATAGGCACTTAAAAGGTTTTATGGATTGAATTGAATTCCAACTGATGTTAGCATATTCACATATTTATTTATTCATCATGTATTTCCTCAGCATATGTTTATTGAATGACTACTACATGCCAACTGAGAGAATGCCAAGCCTAGTAGGCAAGATCGGCACAAACACTTCCAAGTAGAATTCAATGTAGAAGAATGACACAATTGAGATACAGCAAAGAGCTGGTGATCTGCCATACCTCAGTTTTATGTTGTGCTTCCTCAGTGCCCTTTTTATTCTTTCTGCTTCTGTTTCTCTTGATCGTGAGGCTTTCGTCTCTTGTAGGCTCTATCTGAACTGTTATTGGAAAGCCATGTAAAACATGATGTCATCCAGTATGGTTTCGTTCTTGTCATAGTATTCTAGTCCTAGTTTTCTTTTCCTTTTTGTCTATAATAACAATTGTGAATTCCTTCAGCATTTTCTGCCTTTTTTTGCTTGCTTCAGAGTTAAAGAAAGTCTGGTAGTTTTCTTCCTCCTAAAGATCAAAAAACAAAGCATTAGAATTTTAAGTTTTTTTTCTATTATTAATAATAAGTGAGGTCAGAGAGAAAAAGTGTTAATACAAGAAGAAAACACAAAGATCCAGTGACTCTTACAAATGTCATTAAATCTTAGCCTTTTACTCACAGTTCAAGGATTTCTTCTGGGAGAATATTTAATTGCATAATTATGCTTTTGCTCTAATGGATATTTATTTTTATTATGGTAAAATACACATAACTTTTCAGTGCATGGCTTTGTGGCATTAAGTACATTTACATTGTTGTGAACCCTCACCACCATCCCTTTCTAGAACTTTATCTTTCCCAAATGAAGTTCTGTACCCACTAAACACTAACTCCACATTCCTCCCTTCCCATCCACACTTTCCAACACCTAGAAACCACCATTCTACTTTCTGTCTCTGAATTTGACTACTCTAGTTATTTTGTACAAGTAGAATCATGCAGTATTTGTCTTTTTGTGTGACTGGCTTATTTCCCATAAAATAATGTCCTCAAGATTCGCCCAGGTTGTAGTGTACATCGTTTTTTTTCTTTTTCAGGCTGAATAATATTCCCTATATTTATATACCACATTTTGCTTACCCGTTCATCTATTAATGGACATTTAGCTTGCTTCTACTTTTTAGCTATTGTGAATTATGCTACTGTAAACACCAGTGCATAAATATCTGAGTCCTTGCTTTCAGTTCTTTTGGGCATATATCCAGAAATAGAATTCCTGGATTGTATGGTAATTATAGGTTTAATGTTTTTAAGGAATCACCATCCCTTTTTTCAAGTGCGTACATCATTTATATTTTCATCAGCAATGCACATGAATTCAAATTCTTCCACATCTTCACCAACACTTGTTTTCTTTCTCTTTCTTTTTAAGATAACCATCCTAACCAGTGTAGAGCATTCTTTCATTGTGTCACCATGGATATTTCTGATGGTGACACTCACCAAATCTGACTCCTTCTTCACACTTTTACTTTTTTATGGAAGAGTATGTTAACACTTTCCTCTATGAAGTCTTATTTTCCCAGAATGTCATTGTAAAGGGTCATGTAAGGAAAAATAGTAGATACTTTTTATGGAAAGAAATTTATTTAGATTTGTGAAAGCTCCATACTGATGATAACCATCACAGTAGGCCCCTTCCCCCTCAGCAAGGTCTCCATAGGAAATTTCCTCATACCTCTATAATCACATTTGACATCAGCTCAGACATGGACCTACCCAGCAGCAATAATCCATCTATTTTCATCGAATCATTCATCAATTCATCCCTCCATGCATTCACTCAACAATTAATTATTGTACACCTATGCTCTGTTTAAACCTAGCAATTCCTTTTAGTCTTTTTATTATTTATGATAACTAAGGAAATAATGAAATACTTTGGCTATTTTCTTCTGATTGAGTATCCAGGCTAGTTCTCCGGACATCTTTTCTGGGCAAGATAAAGAGACAAAGCACAATGCTTTTTAGAAATGAAATGTTCACCTCATCTATGTCTCACATAGGCATTTCAAAGTGGGACCTAATGCTTTTAGAAACCATATTTACACAGCATAAAATAAGAACTTGTATTCCACTTAGAGTGAAAACTATTCATGCCTTTCTTATATGGTAAATAACATATTGTGAGTTAAGGATGTTTAATAGACACTAAATAATGTAATACATGAGAAAGGAAACTATGATTGGCAAGCCCAATTACCTGGGTCTTACAATATATTTTTTTAAATTGAACTTTCTATAATTACAGTAGTGATTTTTGTTTTTCTTCTGTCTTCTCTTTTTTTCTCTTTGAACAAGAAAAAAGAAGATTGACAATGAGAATTGTCATACGCAGCATGTTGTTAGATTTCAGAGTTATAACAAAATAAAAATTGAAGTAATTTCACATCAATTGTTGCCCAGATAAATCCAGGGATTTCCACCACACTTTGTTCTTAGGAAATCATCACTGTATCTTATTGTAGAAGTATTTCCATGTGTAATTAATTTAAATATAACATAAAAGAAACAGACTCAAGATGAAACAGACAATAATCCTTTTACTCAAACATATTCAACCACAAACCAAAGTCATATTTTGGATCGTGTCCTCATTTTGATGATCACAGGATTTATCTTATTTGTGGTTTACTTGGGCTATTTTCAATGCCTGGAGAGACATGATGTACATTGTAGAATAATGCAATAAAGTAATTGAGCATATTTTCCTCATCTCTGGGCATATTTATACTTGTACACACAGTTACATTAAAAGGGCCAGAATGCAGCAAGCTCAGCTGTAAGTTATTACCATGATGGTGCTGGCGTGCTAGGGCTGCTCTCACACTGAGATGCAGACTGGGTGTTCCAGTGGGATGGATTATCCTAGAGTCCGCTAAGAAGTCAATGCATCTCATGGAGAGAAAATCTGTTGGGCTTAAAAGAAAAATGCCTGTGGAACAACACAAACTAACATCTAATCCTTTGCCAGCAGACGTTTTCAAGGGAAGTGAAAAATTAGTGACACACAGAAATGTTCTTCTGAGTCTAGAATCAGAACAAATCCAGCTGTGGTCATTCTACTGGATCTCAGCAAAACAAACATGGTTGCTTACATTTGTTCTGACCTCTTACATGAGAAAAGATTCAGAATTGGGTAATTTCAACTGAGAAAACTTGGTTAAACGAAATGAAATAGGTTTAGATACAGGATGTTGAGGCAAGTACAATATGATTTGAGAGTCAGAGTTTGGAATTAGGAGCCTCAAATCAGACCAGATGATTTTTAAGACAACACTAGAAACTTGAAAATGCAAATAATAAATAGGACCCCATAGACTTTTAGGGGGAGGCAAGAAATTTTCAATGCTCTGGTTTCTATTCAAGTTATAAATTGATCCTGACACTAAATAGGAGTGTTTTGTGCTATATTTGCCTTATGGCAAACAGGCTTGAGCTGATTTTGCTCTCTGTGAGAAGTGGCTATGAGTTTTGATCAAGAGTGCAAAGGAAAAAGTTAGTTTGAGGGAAAGAATCAAAAGACCAAGGTCTGAATTCTAGAACATTGGTCTGATCTAGAGTCAGAAGACCAAGGTCTGATTTCTAGTTTTTTCACTTACCAGGGTTATTTTGGAAACGTCATTTCATGTCCTCTTAGTTTTCTTTTTCCTGAGAAAATGAGAATGTTTTCTGTCATCTTTATCTGAGGACAATGTGCAAATGTTTTGTAAACTCTTGTCAAGGATTATCATTATTTTAAAACTGAATTCCTTTCTCAGTAATAAGTAAACTATGAGAAAAATAATTCTTAATATGAGAACTGTGTAAAACTTTTTTTGTGTGCAGTTGAGTTGGAAGTGTGTTTTGGAGAACTCAATGTCTGGAGGCTGTAACTGGTTTGTTTCCAACATACAATACATTCCTATGGTAGGTTTGTGTATTAGGGTATTGCTAGCAACCATACCAAGTAAAGCTAAAATTGCAATTCTTTAATAAAATAGGAGTATATTTCTTGCACATATAAAATAGGTATTCTTGATTGGTGGGCTGTTCTTCAAGTGGTGATTCAAGAACTTGGTGGTTTGTTTTGTTTTGTTTTTGCTTTATTATCTTTAACACACAGCTTCCTACATATCTATGTGTGCAAGCCACTGGATAGAGAAAGAACATAATGGATATGGTGTGGAAGGCTGTTTATGAGCCAGCTCTGGAAGTGGCACACATTCCTTCTGTTTAATTCCATTGGCTAGAACTCAGGCTCACAGCCATGTCTCTTTGCAAGGAAGGCTAGAGAATACAGTTTATTTTTGTGCCTGAGGAGAAGATGAAATGGGATTGGTAAGCAGCTAGCTAGTATCTGCTAAAGTTTTGGATCAGAACAACAACTTATGCAGTATCTGGACTGCAATACAGGTAAGTTGATCATTTCAACTGAAGTATCAGTTAATGAGAATAAAAAGACCAAGCTTTTCATGAATCCCCAGAGGACATTCAGAAATGCCGTGTTCAGCAGTAGCGGATACGTGTATGCTTGTGTGAAGCATCGGCAGAGGGTAATCCCAATTCAGGTGTAGTATTTTCCCTTTTGTCTTCTCATAGGAGCTGACTGAGTAGGCTTGGCTGTACGTAGGAGGAAGACCCTGATCCCTGGTGCTCAACACAAAAATGCTTCAATGATCCCCTGAGATTGTTTTACCTTGCAACACTCTCTGGAAAATTGCTGCTCCAGGTATGTGATGAAAAGATCTGTAAGAGAGCACAGCCCCTGTTGATTGACTTGTCTTGGTAAGCTTTCCTGGTTCTTTTGGGAAAAAAAAAAATGTGAGCCATAAAACCATTTATATGTGGACAGCAATCTCCTGGTCTAACTTTCAAGCAGAAGGGATTTCATGGTCAAGGGCTAGCCTCAGAAAATAAGACTTGTTAATGAATATATAATTCTATGGTTCCTGAAGGTATGTGCATACAAGAACTCATGATGTGAAAGGACCATGAACTGAGGGAAACTGACCCATTGGGTTGGTGGTGGGCACAAGAATGAAAGGCATTCAGCCATTGAATTACAAGCACTTCCAAGTACCACATAATTACATTTCTACCAGGATTTTTATAAACAAATATAACAATGTTGACTTTGGATTTGTTAGCTTCAGGCTCCCACACATTTTTATTCCTCATGACTATTTTGTTTTATTTTTCAAAGGAAAAGAAACCCCCATATGTGTGGTCAGAGAATAATTCTGTGCACTGGGAACTTTTCAAATAAATTTACTACTCATGCTCAGTGAATGACCTTCACTTAGCAGCAGTATGTAAACCTTGGAAAAAATTAAAGCCAACATAAAATTATCCGAAAATTCCAGAGTTCTAGCTCCATTTCCCCTATAAGAAATTCTGAATCAATAAGTATGAGATCTGGGAATGTGAATTTTAATACAAACCTCATACAA
This sequence comes from Nomascus leucogenys, assembly GCF_006542625.1. Lineage (NCBI taxonomy): Eukaryota > Metazoa > Chordata > Mammalia > Primates > Hylobatidae > Nomascus > Nomascus leucogenys. The sequence goes on along the minus strand of NC_044381.1, from coordinate 53,613,431 downwards.
AATAATTCCAATATAGCTAGTCCTTCTACTTTGGGAAATACAGATTTGGTGATTTAATATGATTTGCTCAGGTTTGTGTACAAGTATATACAAAGAGTTTTCTGTATCCGTTAACATGACAAACTATCACATGATTATCATTGTCAAGTGAATATTTGCTCCTTTATTTTAGGAACTCAGCAAGGGTACAATAGATTTGGATCAAATGGGTAATATAACTTGTGAGCATTGTAAGAGATATGCTGACATCACTCCAACTATTTAGCACCTATGATTTTCCACTAAAATGTACTCCACCAGACACTTTATATTCATGTCTAAATCTCAAAATAACCAAGAGAGGTGGCTATCATTGACTCAATCTTATAGCTGAGAAAACTGCAATGCAAAGGGGTTAAATTGTGTTTGTCCATTTGCATTGCAATAAAGGAATACCTGAGACTGGGTAATTAATAAAGAAAAAAGGTTTAATTGGCTCAGGGTCCTGCAGGGTGTACAGGAAGCGTGATGCCAGCATCTGCTTCTGATGAGGACTCAGGAAGCTTACAATCATTGCAGACAGCAAAGGGGAGCAGGAACATCACATGTGGAGAGTGGGAGACAGAGAATGAGAGGGGTGAGGTACCAAACCTTTAAGCAACTAGATCTCGCTTGAACTTAATGAGCAATAACTCACTCATCACCAAAGGTGGGGCTAGGCCATTCATGAGTGATCCACTCCCACGATCCAACCACCTCCCGCCAGGTCCCACCTGTGACACTGGGAATCACATTTCATTCCCTCTGTTTCTATGAATGCTAGAGAGAAGAAGCAGCCTATGAAGTATACATTTTCATAGCATTTTATAGATAAGAATCAGTGTATTTAAGCTATTTACTGAGTCACCTAATTAGTTAATGAAAGAGTTGGGATTACAACCCAAGTGTGTTTGATCTCAGAGACCACTCTTTCTAATTCACAAATAATCTTTCCCTAGTAGAATCCATACCAGTGTTTTCCAAACTTGTTAATTCTGTGAGATTAACAAAAGTAAAATTAGAGTATAATCTGCAATAAAAGTTGTTGTTGTTGGTGAATTAGAGGCAAGAGTCAGAAAGACCATGTAATTGAATATGCGAAGCAACAGGGGTTTTTGCTAATGGGCTGTGTTCTTGAAAAGGTAAGGAAAGAGAAAATAACGAGGACAAAGAAATGAATAGGGCAAGGAAAAGACAATAATAGAAGCCAAAATGAAGTGAAAGGAAAAACAGGCCATTTGCTATATTTTGCTTTATTACCACCACCATTCTTAGGCATCAGAAGATTTAAAAAAAATCATGGCAGTAACTTCTTGAAGTAATATTGATAAAACTTGCTTCCAAATATTTATGTTTTTTGTAAATAAAAGCCTAATCAGAATTCAATGATCCCTTTTTAATGTCACAAGTAGTGCAATGTTAACAAGCTAGACTGCATGATATCCTGTTTAAGTGTGTGTCTGTGCATGAATGGGGCAGGGAGGGAATCTTTGTGATGTCATATCTACCTATCAGTATGAATGTAGGAAGTAAATTCTGAATTGAGAAAATCATCATATTGCAACTATATCTAATTTATGTGAATTAATAATAAGGGCATAAATCTTACTACTTATTCTAGTTCATAAGGAGCTGGTGAAGAAGTCCTTTGTAATGAAATAATTACTTTTTCAAGGCAGGAAGATAGTAGTAATTTGATAGGTGAATGATTTCCCAATATATAAAAATCAAATCCAAGGGAATTTCTAAAGCCAAATATATATTATTTTTGGCTTTTCTACCACTTCAGATAATTTGTATCCATAACCTTTAATTAGAATTTAAAAAATCAAAAGTTAATTGTAAGAAGATCTCCAGAGATAGGATTTAATGCAATTTTTGTCTGCACATTCTTATTTTCTGATTGTTCTACAATTAACGCAGGTTAGTAAACAAATTAAAGGAGATAATTGTTGATAAACAGATAGAGCCAATTCTCAAATTCTGAATAAGCCTAATTCATTGGCAAATATGTTGATTATAGATAAGACCACGTTTTTAGATAAAGATGACAATTTAAATTCTATTTTGATTTGAGGTCAGCTGACAAAGACCTCTGAAACTTTCATTTAGTTTAGCTTCAGCACTGATAAGAGAAACTGAAATTTACTGTCTTCTCTCTTATTATGTGATGCCTAAGACAGGAAAAAGAAAGAGCTCCTTTAACTCTTCTTGGACTTTTTAAAAAAAAATTGCTTCACCGAACTTTAATGGACATACAGTAAACTGCACAAGCTTAAAATGTGCAATTTAACAAGTTTTACTTATCTTGTAGTAAGTTCTAACGAAAAATTTGAATTAAGCCAAAGCTATCCTCGTGTTCTATTTCCTTATACTGTCCCCTCTACCATGCACATTGCAAAATATGTTTGTTAGAATGTGGGTAAAATACTGTGGAGACTAGTCTCAAAAATGACAATTACTGGTGATCTAGTGTCTATGAGAAAAATATATTCTAAATTCTTAGACATTGATTTACAAAATTATTTTTAACACATCTTACTTGTGAAATGAAGACTAGCCAGCATTTACCAGTGTTGATAATGATCCTAACTGGTACATCTGGTCTTCTCACTTATTCTGAATATCACATATATTCTCTTATATCTTTCTATATCAAATGTCCAATAAAGCCCAATTACCTGATGTCATATGAAAGCAGCTTGTGGAGGGTGGGACTATTGGAGATGCTGTACCCCTGCTAGGAAGTGGCTCTGGAAAATGTTTCATTTAATATCCAATGAGATTGAGTTGGAGCTAATGTCTGAGTGGTAGGTATAAATTAAAGCTGAGCTTTCTATGTTCTGCTCAGCCCTTTGATCTTTCGAGCTTTGCTACTTCTCTTCTTTACCTCCCTACTACCGCCTCCTGCCTGGAGGCCTCCTCTTTTTTTCTAACCCAGAATATAAAATTCTACCTAATAGTGAATTTTTCAAGGCAGTTAACAGTACAGCTTTCCTCCTTGAAGTCTACTCTGCATTACTGGTATTAGAAGAAGGAGGAACCTGCAGGGATGTGCAAATGTTAGACAGAAATAAAACACATTGGTGGTCTTCCACCAGATCGTGAGTACACACATATCCATCTTACAGCCCTAGTTTTGCTTTTATGCAGTGGAACTGTCACCCACTGCTTCTATATTAAACTTTTAAGATTTTCAACCTACAAGTCTTTTCATGCTAAGAAATGGCATTTCTTAAAAAAGAAATAAAAGAATGTCTGGAAATTGGTTCTACAATGAAGTTACAAATGAGAGAATTGATAATTCAGTCTTATGCTGCTTCTTGAAATCTGACGGTTTCTTTTTTGATAGAAGATGTCTTTCATATGTAAGCAGCACAAAAAAACTTACAATTTTATATATTATTCTTAAAATTCTTATAATTTTAATCCCATTATAATATACTATATAAGTGACTACAGTCATTATTATGTTGATAAAATTTTATTCTCAATCATTATTAAATGCAATTGTGAGATTAGAATTGATGCATTTGATAGTTTGGTCTCTTTATTGTGAATTTCTGTGTCCCTTTTGCCCCTGCAAGATTTTGGTGAAAGATGAGACTTGAATGCCAAACCTCGTGTTACAGATACTTCATACATATTTCCACCTTTGATCTTTGCAGCAACTTTGTGGACTAAGTATCATGATTTTAAGTTTACAGATTAGAAAACTGATACCCAAGGAGTAGAGAATTTGTTTAACTCCATATGGTGGAGTCTGAGATTTGCTTACACCTAGGTCTGCTGGGCACCCTTCACTATCTTAGGACAAAGTGCCACAAGTTAGGTAAGGGCCAGGACTTTATTCTAGGTGCATTACTCACATTGCTATCTCAGCTAAGGCTCCTTGCTCTTCGTTCACATCGTCTCTGGGGTATAAACCATCAAATGAAAAATGACCCTTTCTGTCTCTCCCAATTAAAAAAGCATAATCCTGAGTTTTAAATGAATGTTTCTTTCCCATTTCATGGTCACTGTTATCTTTTTGCCCTCCTGTTCTCAGTTTTACTTTTAGGCCTGAAGCATTTGGTAGGTTCGTTGCTGAATGTGGGAAGTTTCACTATTTTTCTGTTCCATAAGAAAAACCAAGAAGTCTGTGTTCTTTTATTTTATTATTTTTTTTATGTTTTTGAGACAGGATCTCACCTTGTTGCCCAGGCTGGAGTGCAGTGGGGCGATCGCAGTTCACTACAGCCTTGATCTTCTGGGCTCAGGCAATTGTCCCACCTCAGAATCCTGAGTAGCTGGGACTGCAGGTGTGCACCACCATGCCAGGCTAATTTTTTTTTTTTCTTTTTTTTTGAGACGGCGTCTCTCCCTGTCGCCCAGACTGGAGTGCAGTGGTGCGATCGCGGCTCACTACAAGCTGTGCCTCAGGGGTTCACGCCATTCTCCTGCCTCAGCCTCCCAAGTAGCTGGGAATACAGGCACCTGCCACCATGCCCAGCTAATTTTTTGTGTTTTTAGTAGAGACGGGGTTTCACCGTGTTAGCCAGGATGGCCTCCATCTCCTGACCTCGTGATCCGCCCACCTCGGCCTCCCAAAGTGCTGGGATTACAGGCGTGAGCCACCACGCCCGGCCCCCTAATTTTTTTTTAATTAATTTTTTGTAGAGATGGAGTCTCAAACTATGTTGCCCAGGCTTGTGTTCTTTTAGTGTCAGGCTTTATTCCATTTGCTTCCACAGTTCAGCAAGTTAGAGATGAGTGAAAGAGCATATGAGGAAAGGGCTGAAATCAGCGTCCAAAGCGTCATCTGGCAGAGGGGCATGATACATCTATTTAACTTACTTGACTTCAACCGTACACGTCAGCAAAGAAATAGTAAGAAAGTTAGGGGAATGGAATAATTCCAATGATGCTGGCGGGTGATGGTATGCCCCAGAGGGAGGGTGCTCTATGGAATGTAAATCCCCTGACCTTTCAAAATGGCCTCACTTCCTGTTACCTCTCATGATGTGAGCATCCCCACATTTGGACAGGGATTCTGGGGTTTGTAGATATGTTTCCTATTCAACATGGTACCTAAATGCCAACCAACAACATTACGGAATTCTCTGCCAAGGAGGCAGAAGTTGATTCCAGTGGTAAGAGAAACAAATAGCAGCGGCAGCAACATCCAAGACAACACCAGCCAAATAACTGGTGCACAGTGCATCCGTGCATTCTATTTTATGGATGATATAAAAGAGATTTCTCAATGGTAATTTTAATTATTTACAATTTTTGCCATACAGGCTAACTTCAGGACATAAACTCTTTTAAGTGGAAATGTAGATTTTTTTTTTTTTTTTTTTTTAGAAAGCAAGTTTATTAAGAAAGGAAAGGAATTAAGAATGGCTACTCAATAGGCAAAGCGGCCAAAATGTAGTCTTTATTATTATTATATATTTTTTGAGACAGAGTCTCACTCTGTCACCCAGGCTGGAGTGCAGTGGCGCGATTTCAGCTCACTGCAACCTCAGCCTCCCAGGTTCAAGCAATTCTCCTGCCTCAGCCTCCTGAGTAGCTGGAATTACAGGCGTGCGCCACCACGCCCAGCTAATTTTTATATTTTTAGTAGAGATGGGGTTTCACTATGTTGGCCAGGCTGGTCTCAAACTCCTGACCACCTCCAATGATCCGCCTGCCTCACCATCCCGAAGTGCTGGGATTACAGACGTGAGCCACTACACCCAGCCAGAATGTAGTTTTATTTCTCCATTTATTAGAGGACTTTGGTCACATCACTTTAGATCTCTGAGCTACACTTTATTTGAAATCTTCACAATTAGGAGTAATGCCCAAATGTCTGTGTCTTTCAGAGTTTTTGAATATTTAATAAGAAAAAATATATGTGCATATTTTTAAGTACTTAAACATTCGAGTTATATAATAATAATTTCTAAAAGAGTGTAAAGCATTGGTATCCTTTTGAAATTCCCTGATCTCGTGATGAGCTAAAAAACTTGGTAAGGTTGTAAATAAATTTTAAAAAACATTTTCAGTCTTTGTAAGGTGAGTATGTGTATACCTGTATCTATATCCCTATATATTTGAATTTTGAAAAATGTTAAAGTGACTTCAAATACATGAATTAAGGTTTGGGTTAATTTTATTTTGCCTGATTAAGTTAACTTATCCCCATGGCAAATCGGCATCTGAATTGTCATCGGGCAGGTGTATTCCACACTTTTCGCTTGTCTGTGTGTGTATGAGTGCACAGACCTTCAAGAGCACTCACAAGTGTAACTGCAAGTTTGCCTCTGAGTGCATAGACCTGAAATCTTAATATGCTACTTTTTTTCCTCCATAAACAATACAAAGAAGTTGACAGGTCTGAAAGGGGCTTATGTGAAAAGATAATTAAGAGCTTTAGAGAGTGTCAAGAGTCAATAGCTCAGCACTGTCAGCACTCCGGAGAGTTACAGGCTATAATTAGATGGCATGGAGGTGTAAGGCATGCTTGGCAGTTGATTCCTGCATGATCTCCAAGGGAAAAACAAAGAGCAGCCTCCATGAGATCTCAGGCAAAGTGGAAAACAGACGTGCTGGAGTCAAACCTCTCAAGCGTCTGCTGTTTTCCCAGGTTGCAGTGTTTGGTGAAGAGCTTTTTTGCCTTTTGATTGGCATCTGCATGGGCCTACTGGCCTGTGTTCATCATTCCCACAATCCCCTTGGTTTTGGGGAGCAGACCTTCCTTCATCTTTGTGAATTAGAGGTCATTTCTGTGGAGTCTATGAATACAGCCTGCCCCATGTTCCTGTATTCACTTTGGACTCTGAAAAGTTCAAGTTTACGTGAAACAGAGGTAGTTGATACCTGATAAAAGACCATTTTGCAAAGAGATCTGGAAAAGTCCAGAAAAGTCTCTCCCTAAGTAAAGCCGAAGAGAAAAAAAACATGTGCAGAACTAGATTAAGATGCCCAAAACACTGAAAAGATTATGGAAAACAACCAATCATATGATGTTAACTTTTAAAAAATCGAAATAGTAAAATATGTGTAAATAAGTCAAACAGTGTTCTAATTTTTTCCAAATATGTATGTGTATGTGTATATATATGTGGGCCTTCAAAATGTACATGGAAAATGCATATTATGAAAAAATCTGTGCATAAATTCCAATTTTTTGCACCAAAATAAACTCATACTAACTTGTTACAACATGTCTGACCAGAATCTAGTTTGAGACACTAAGAAGGATAAAACATCAGTTTAAAAAGAGCCCCTGTCAGAGCAACATGAATTCTGCCAAAATTAAAGCAAGAACAAACATCGAATTTATGGTAAAGCTTGGGTGGAAGAATGCTGAAATCACTGATGTTTTATGAAGTTTACGGAGACAAGGCCCTAATGAAATCAATAGTTCGCAAATGGTTAACTTGTTTTAAGAAGGGACAAGATGATGTTGAAGATGACATCCACATCAATTTGCCAGAAAAGAATTAATCTTGTTTGTGTTCCTAATTTTTTTTTTCTTTGACATCAGGTCTTACTTAGTCACCCAGGCTGAAGAGCATTGGCATGATCATGGCTCACTTCAGCCTCAAGCTCCTTACCTCTAGAGATCCTCCCACCTAAGTCTCCCAAGTAGCTGGGACTACAGTTGCATATCACTACAACCAGCTAATTTTTCAAAAAAAGGTTTCATAGAGACAAGATCTTGCTATGTTGCCCAGGCTGGTTTTGAACTCCTGGGCTCAAACAATCCTGCCGTGGCCTCCCAAAGTGCTGAGATTACAGGGATGAGCCACTGTGCCCCACCCTTGTTTGTGAACTAGTTGAACAAGATGGGTGACTAACAGCAGAAATAATAGTCAACACCACAAACATCTCAGTTAGTTCGGCTTACACATTTCTGACAGAAAAATTAAAGTTGAGGAAACTTTCCACTCAATTGTGCCCAGATCAGCTGCAGATAAAAGCAGAATTTTCAGTGGAAATTTTAAACAAGTAGAATCAAGATCCTGAAGCATTTCTTTGAAGAATTGTAATGAGATGAAATGTGGCTTTACCAGTATAATCCTGAAGACAAAACAGAATCAAAACAATGGCTACCAAGAGGTGGAAAGTGGTCCAGTCAAAGCAGAAGCAGACCAGTCAAGGACAAAGGTCATGGCAAAAGTTTTGTGGGATGCTTAAGCCATTTTGCTTGTTGACCTTATGGAAAGCCAAAGAATGATAAGATCTGCTTATTATGACAGTGCTTTGGGAAAGTTAACCAAAGCTTTAGCAGAAAAATGACCAAGAAAGCTTCACTAGGAAGTCTTCCACCATGAAAATGTTCCTTCTCATTCCTCTTATAAACAGGGGCAATTTTGTGAGAGTTTCAGTGGGAAAGCTTTAGGCTTTAGTCTCCTATAAGACTATGAGATTTGGCTCCTTCTGGTTTTATTGTTGTTGTTGTTTCTTATTCTTAAAAAATTTTTTTAAAGGGCACCTCTTTTTCTTCCATTAATAATGTAAAAAAGGTTGCACTGACATGATTAAACTCCCAAGACCCTCAGATCTTTAGGGATGGACTAAACAGCTGATATCACTGCATACCAAAGTGCCTTGAACTTGACAGAGTTTATGTTGAGAAATAAGGTTTATATTTTTTATTTTTACCTTTTAATTCATTTTTTCCACCATCTTTTGACGTCCCCGCATGTGTATCATATTCCCCATTCCCCTACATACACACACACACACACACACACACACACACAGCATACATGTAAACATATATATGTTTATATATATATATAAACTTTTTCACAGATGTTAGTGCTTTAGTAGTTTTCTTTGGCCTGTGCTTTAGACATACTCAGCCTTTTCATTTGCTCTCCTAGCTCTGGTGTGTGTTTTTCAGTTAGATGCAAAATATACCTTGATTTTACTGGTGAACCATCACCTCCATAGATTCTAAAGCACTGTCCATATTATTGAGTCAAAATGCAAGTTTCTAGGTAAATACTGCTGGTCAAAATTTGACCTTAAAAGTTTCTCATTATATAGAAGCTTTAATTGAAAAACAGCATTTAATTGAAAAAATTGCTATTTAGTCAGTAATATTTAAGTAAAATGTGCGAACATAATGTCACAAACTGAATAAATACAAAGAAATATATATGTGACAAAAATTAGCTTGAAATAAACCTGTATGCCCTTAAAACATAACTATTTTTAAAATGATTGAAAATGTATTTCTTGCCTCCAAGAAATCTGACTGTGATCAAAGAATAATCCCACACAGATCTGCTAATTTTTAACATTTCCTTCAAATCTTTTTAGAATAAAAAGTTATAAAATATTACAGATGAAGTTGAAGTCCTCAATAGTTTCATTACCATCTCTCATTCCAAAGGCAATTACTTTAATAAATTTTAAATAATTTACATACATTTTAATCTGTATGTCTGGACAATCATATTGTTATTGTGTCTTCAAAGTTACTTATAAATGGTGTCAAATAAAATATGGCATTCTGTAATTTGTCTTATTTTAGTTAATACTATGCTTTTTGAGATTTAGCCATATTTATATATATCTGTTTCATTTTTTAGCTACTATATATTATTCCATTTTGTTTCTTTGCTATCCTGTTAACTAAAAAGTAGGTAGTTCCTAATTTTCCTCTTGAAAAAATAGAGTTTGTATGAACATTCAAACATGTCTGTATATGGGGGTGAGTTTCCTCATGTAGTTGTAGAATTTGAATTACACCCATTTTGGCAAATTTTTCATGTTAACGTAACACTTGGAGTTTTTTGGCTCCCAAAGAAAAGTAGATAAGTAAAAATGATCTGATAATGTGAATAGATATGATTAATACACAATACCTGAATTCAAATCTGTTGAAGTTAAATATTGTATTGCTTAGTTTTCCATATTTTATCATTCCACTGGGTTACTTTTTGGAGTGATACATTTAATTAATGAATCTCAGCCATCTTTATCATATTCCTAGAACTCAGAAACCACTTAAACCTGTAGATATTTAAGATCACAGTGTCTGCAAGTCCAGGTGCCAGGGTCCTTTAGACTAATCCTAGAATCCAATGACCCTGGATCATGTGGCTTTCACCTCGACAGGCAAGAACATCCAGGATACTTTTTTTTAAGTTTGGTGTTTTGTTAGAAAGGGAAAGGCAGTGAAGATGAACTCGGGCCCATTTAGAAAGGAAGCAAACATATTAAAAATGGATAGCATTTACTAACTTTTGTGACCCTCTTCTCCTGCTCCCACTCAGACTTGAAAAAAAGAGTACATTAAGCTTTGCACCTGTCTCTAAGAGCTGTTTGTCATTACTTACTCGTTCCTCATTTTCTTTCATTGAAAACTAACAATAAGTGTGATAAGACAGCTGAACTCAAGTGTAAGCATTAGGTAGGCTGTGATTAGAGCAAGATGAGTTGCTTTAGGCCAAGATCTTCTAACCCCCTTCTAGAAGAAGCCTGTAGAAGCCATCTCTTTCTCCAAAACCCTGGACAGCAAGTGACCTCAGGCCCTCATTGTATTTTCTAAGGCTATTATATTACACTCTGAATTGTAGTTTTAACCTGTAGTCCCACAAAGCTCCCCTCCGAATCTACTTTCCATACTCTCCCCACACTCATTCTTCTGATACTCAGATCGAATCTTGCCCTTTAATGCTTAGAAACGTTCTGTGATGCTCCACTTTCTTCACACCAGTCACTCTAGGTAAAGTTTAAAGTCTTTAATATGGAGATTGACAGCATCCACAATTCAGTCCGAATTAACTTTCCAGGCTCATTGTCATTGATTCTTATTAACTGGTGTTCTCCCAGGACACTCATTGGGTCTCAAATATCTTTTGTAGCTCTTTGCCTTTGATATAACTATGACTGGAAATCTTCAAATGACAACATCTTCATGAAATCTTCCTTATGCAATAGCAGTTTATATCTTCCTTTCTTGAAGATATTCATTTTTATGAATAAAGATTTAATAAAACACAGCCACATATTCTTTTTCTCTTCTTTATTTTTTTACTGGTTCTCACTCTGTCACCCAGGCTAGAGTGCAGGGGTGCAATTATGGCTCACTGCAGCCTTGACCTCCCAAGGTTCGGGTGACCCTCTTACCTCAGCACCCCTGAGTAGCTGGGACAACAGGCACACACCACCACACCCAGATAATTTTTGTATTTTTAGTAGAGATGAGGTTTCGTCCAGGCTGGTTTCGAACTCCTGGGCTCAAGTGATCCACCCACCCTATCCTCCCAAAGTGCTGGAATTACAAGCATGAGCCACCACACCAGAACAACAGCCACATAGTCCTTTACATATTGCTTATGGATGCTTTCTCTATATGGCAGAGTTGAGTAGTTGTGATAGAGAGTGTATGACCCACAAAGCCTAAATATTTATTACACGGCACTTTCCATGGAAAATTTTCTGACCAAATGAATGAAAATAGGCTGTGTAGCAGGGAGAGGCAAGATCAGAGAGCAGCATAAAATGTTTCTAAAAATATTTAGTTATTACTCACATTTGTCATTTCAGGAGATTTTCCCTGTCCTCCATTTCCATCCACATGAAGACAGGAATATATGCAGTTGTTGTCAGCTTTCTTGTCTTTATCGATGGTGAATGATAGTAGTGATCTGTCCAAGATAGCTTGAACTGATATTTGGGATGTCTAGCCACCCATCCATCCATCCATCTATATATATATATATATATATATACATACACACAGAGACATACATATATGCACATATATATGACATATATCATTTTTAATTTCAGACTCTTTTTGGAAAGTGCTCAGACATAAAGAAAACATGATTACCCCCTAATCATACAATTCAAAATTTTAAAAATCACATGAATAGTTTAACCTGATTGCTTTTCAGAATTCAGTCAAGAAATTTGAGGTTTGTTTACATATACTCATTACTGGCTGAATATCCAAGAGTGACCTGCATATAATTGCAATATAACAATATTATAATTCCATTAGAAACAGTCGTACTTATTACATGTTAACTTGTGTTTGTCCTGAAACTCCACCACCTGATGAATATGCAATTAACCTACTTATTACCACAGAAAACATCTCCTTAGAAATACAACACATCCACATAATTTTTAATCTGATCTTCAAAGGCTTTCTGTGGGAAAAAATAATTTTTCCCAATAAGATATATTATCGGAAACACAAGTCTATGTAGCCAATTTCCTACATCATCTGATTTATTTTAATTAGAGGTTAGCTGCTGAATGTGATTACAGTTATAATTATTACAATACCAGTCATCCACACTTCCATTAGCATTCTACTTGATAGTTAGCAATAAGCAGAAATAAAATATTAGGACTTTTAAGAGAAGAGATTACCAATTAGTACAATTCTCTACTGGCACAAGATAATTATTAATTATGATCATCACGGTAATTATTCACCAAGCTAAATTTCACAGGGCTACCTGTGTGCAGATTCTCTCTGTACTGCATTCTGACATCAGCAGCCTTCTTATCTGCTATGGAAATCCTGAAGCAATATTTGTATTAAATACACAGTTGACTGCACACCAAATGGAAAGGCAGCTGCAAAGGTACGGGATGAATCTCCATTTCATTAAAGGATCTCTTCTCTTTGTAGGGCATTGCAAGGGGACTGTGTAAAAACATACCTTCAGAAAAGCATCACTAGTCACATATATGTTTTCTAATCACATATGATAAAACTGTATCAAAACTAGCCCTCTCATTTTCAGCTCTTGCATTCTCCTGATACTGCCATTCATATCAACACCAACACTATTTATAAATAAAACAACAACAAATAAAATTTAGGGATTGTTGATCACTCAAGGACTAATATTATGTAAATAAGTTAGAAAAATATCTACAGGCATCATGGTTTTCAAATTACATCGACATCACCACTGATGTACTAAAATATAAAGTCATTATTCAGAAGTATGTTAATTCGTATACATAAATACACTTTATATGATACCACTAGGCTGGGTGTGGTAGCTCTTACCTGTAATCCCAGTACTTTGGGAAGCTGATGTGAGAGGACTGCTTGAGCCCAGGAGTTTGAGAACAGCTTGGGAAACACAGGGAGACCTTGTCTCTACAAAAAATAAAAAAATTACCTAGGCATGGTGGCACTGGCCTGTGGTTCCAGCTACTTGGGAGGCTGAGGCAGGAGGATCACTTGAGCCCAGCAGGTCGAGGCTGCAGTGAGCTGTGATTGGGCCACTTCACTCCAACCAGGGTGACAGAATGAAACTCAGTCTCAAAAACAAAAAACAAGAAACAGAAAAATCCACCATATTCTGCTCCAGTTTTTCTATCTGAAGTGAAAGAAGTTTCAGAAGGTTCAAGGGAAATAAACACCAAATGCAACCGGGAAAGAAAGACAGTTTCTGGAGTGGACAGCACTAGATTGGGAATCAGATGAGTCAATACTAGTCTTGATTCTGAATTTACATGGTTACTTTCTTGAGGTAAGTTATTAAACTTCTCAGAGCCTCAGGTTCTTTATTTGCACTTGGGGACAATATCTCTTCTGCCTTTCTTGGGAGGCTGTTACTCGAGTCAGATGAGACTCTATACAAAATAATTTTTACAAGCTATGAAGTGTTGTTCAAATATAAGGCAACTTTTAATAATTCAAAAAAATCACATTTAACTTAGACTGTTGAATGTTTCTTGAAAAAATAATTTTAGAGTGTCATATAGCCCAAGTTTATGTTTTTACTCAGTAGACAGGAGGGAAAACTCTAGAACTGTCAAAAATGGAATTAAGGTAAGATATTAGAGTTTCTTCAATCTCTGGATTAGGAATTGTTGACACAAAGTATAAAGCAAGGTTTCGTTGTCTTGGTTTTTGTATATTTAACAGGAAAAGGCAGATAGCTGATGTTTTGAAAAGGAAGAGCACATGGGCCACCCTACTTCCGGGGTGGGAGATAGAGGAGAACAACCTCTGGGAAGCCTTTTCAGGGTCAAGATCATCTGCATTAGTCACCAGGATGCACTTCTTTGCTGTGGTGACTGCATCAATCAATGTGCTGCTGATTCTAAAGAGGGGAAAAATAAATTTCAAATGACTTTTTTTCATTGCTGTTCATGTTTGCTGCCAATGTTTGCCTCCATGCTTGAGAACATGAGCAAAGATTTGTTATTTGGAAGAGCTCTATTTCTCATGTTCAAATAGCTTCTGCTCTAATGGGGACTGAGAAGAGATGGGGGACATCCACTATCCAGTGGACATATTTGCTTAACAAAACAAAAAATACCTAAGAGTAAAGGCAAAGCAATTTTTAATGTGGTGTTTGTTATTGCCTACCTATATTTCTTGAGTTGGATCAGAAACAAAGGCAGACAGATATGGCTCAAATTGTCTTTGGGCATTTATCATTTTAAGTGTTCGAAAAGCCCAGCTTCTGTAAATACCAGAGCTATTAAAGATTTATAGATGCAACAGTCATTTTCTTGGTAATTTAATTCTGTTACAAGTTAAAAAAAACTAACACCTATTATAGGCCACATTTCTGAAATATCTGTCAGGAAGAAAATATATATATGAATTTTTTTGCCCTATGAACTGATTATTTTTAGCAGCTTTTATAAGCATAATAATAGTAATTTAAGCAGTTAATTTACCAAAAATCATTTTATTCCAAAACCTGAAAGCCCCCAAATCAAAGGGTTATCTTTGTCTAAAAAGTTAAATCAAAATAAATGTTTCTAGTTAGTTTTAAGAGGAGAAATTAGGGTTTCTTAATGCTCAAATATTTAGCAAGCTCTCAAGGAGGTGTAGGGGGAAGCAATCTGCCTGTCATAGGAGAGAAAAAAAATTAAAGAGCAGAATTTTAAAATTGTACCTCTTGACACCAATAAATAACAAGAGAGAGCTAGTACCATTCTTTAACAGGCATGCATACAATACAATAAGCAAATCTGACTCATCTGCCAGCTTGATTGCTTTGTTTAGAATTCCACTGTCAGAGGTAAGGTGGGGGTGAGGGGATTTATGTAAATTAGGCCCTTCCAAGCTGGAAGAAAGTTGGATTATTAAAAAAAAAAAACTTTTCCAAGTTTAGAAAGTTAGAAGTGTTTTTGTTCCCACACTCTTCTGAATAGCAGTGACTTGAAGTTCTCAGAATCAGGTTAAAAATATTATCTGGAAACCATGGCTATGAATTTCCACAGATTTCTCAAAGCTTTGAAGGCAACTGTGATCCATATCTTCCTGCCTTTCTGGTATTACCATGTGTGAGTGCTGGGAAGGGAGGGTGGATTTTTGGATGTGATATTTAGTTTCCTGTTTCTAAAATGGGATGAGTGTAATCAATCAGATTAATCTAAGAAATAAACAGTAATTTGTCTGAAGATTTCGTAAGGTGATGAAACTGCAATTTGTTTATATTCAGTTGGAATTCATAGGAAGGTGCTCCTGGAAATCACTGTCTAGTGCTCTAACATTGTGGGCACTTTTGTTTCATTTTGCTTTAGAGAATGTCAGGGGGCTGGAGTCTAATTCTAAGACTCCGATTCCTTACCCTGATGATCCCCAGGGATCTGCACTAGAGAGATGAATTTAATTCACTTAAAGCATTCTATAGATACAAGCTACATAATATGTGTGCAGGGTGGGAATGTTGCAGAAATGACACAAATATAGGACAGCATAAGTTCAAACCCACACCAATTGTTGGGGTATTTGAGAGCACACTCTTCTTGAGGGGAGTTTGGCTTCAGGGCAATGGCTGGAGGGTGACTGTGGGGCTCCAGTAGGTTGTCCATTTATGCATCACTGTGATGATCCTCCCTTCCAAGCTTCAATCTGATCAACAGCCATTCATGAGCTGATTGTGAGAATCCTCCAGCTCCCATAGTGAGTGTCTTAGAGGAAAAGAAGAAGAAAGAGAGCAGACCTCCAAGACCCCATTCCCCTCTGGAAAAGCAGTAAGCCTAAAGGCTAGCAGCAGAGATCTGGGCCCGTGGTTCTCAGGTGTTATGGAGAGGAAGGGCAGCTTTGACCCCTTTTGGTTTGGAGAATATCCCCTGTTCTCCCTCATCTCAAAGAAGTTAAGGGACAGGGGACTGACTTTCCCTCTCTGTCTGAGGTGGAGCACAGGAACATTTGCCACTAAGGAGACCAATCTTTGCTGCTTCCTGTGGTCTTCATGCTCCAGCTGGAACTTTGTAAGCCTACAAGGATATAAATGTCTCCCAGAACCCACACATGTTCCAGTATTTAAAGTACTAGCAGCCTGAGTGAATTTATATAATAACAAAATACCAAATTGTTATATATTTTCTTCATTATATTTTAACACAATTTATTATCATTTTATTATTTTTAAAATGTGGGAGTGAAGTGTAGAATGGCTATACATAGAATCCCCTGTTAGATGGTTACTCTAACATTAATTAATATTTTTCATTGGGAGCTTTGCATGATATGGCTTTAAGCAGAGAATTGGAGAGAAAAATTCATCAACTGTTAATATTTTGCCATATTTGCTTACGTATATGTTTATCTGTATATATACATGTCTATCTAGGTACTTTTTTTCCTGCACCATATGAAAGTAAGTGATAAACATAACATTACACTACATATTTCAATACATGCGTATATGCTAAGGATAAAAACATTTATTTACCAAAACACAATTTTTCCACACTTTAAAAATTATTAATTCACTAATATCATTTAATACACAGTCTTGCATAATTTTCATTTGCCTGAAGAAAAAATCTTAAGTATAGCCACTTATTTTAAGCTCAGAAACTAATCAATATTTACTCTTTGGGTTGATTACATTTGCCTTTAGTCTGTTTTAATTGAAAATATTATTCACTGAACTTTTAATTTGTTTGTTTTTAATAACATTAACTTTTAAAAAATAGTCCAAGTAGATTGCATTGTAGAACATTCCACATGCTGTATTTGGGTTTCCTCATGCTTAGATTTATGCAAAAGATTTTGGTAAGAACAATCTTCAGTTCTTATAAGTGTTTTGTACTGTTTTACAACCAGGGACTTTTAATGTCAGGTTGTTCCACTATTGATGTTGCCACATATTATCACTTGACTAAGGTGGTGACTCTCATATCTCCTTATTATAATGGTACATGATTACCTTTGTAATAGTAACTAATCAACTGGATGAAAATATCATTCTTCAAGAAAGCTTTTTTTTGAAAAGCCTTCTCTATATTTTGATAAAATAAGCTGTAGAACCCTGCAGATTTTAAGAAGTGTAATGGTTATGTGAGATGAGGAATAGGGACAAGTCCTGATGTCATGTACTCCATTTGTGTTCTGGGTGGTTTGACCATTTTATTATCTTAATAATCTTTAGGGGAGGAGACTAATGTCAGAAAGATGGCTGAATAAAAGTTTCCAGCACTTGTCTTCTCACAGAAACATTAATTTGATCATCCTTGCAAAAAAATACCTTCAGAATAATTAAAGGATCCATGTGAGAGATCACTGCACTTGCAAGTGCACAAATAATAAAAGGCACATTGAAGAGAGTAGAAAGAACAGTTTCGCATTACTGATGAGATTCCTGCCTCAAGCTCACATAGTACAATATTGAGAGACACACCATCTGCATAAGGAAAGGAGAGCGAAGTGAGAACCTGACCTTACCATGGATCCCAGTGTGAGGCCTGCTTCAGTGAACCCCAGAGTCAGACTGGTCCTTGCAGACCTAGTTTCCAGGCCAGCCTCTGTGGGCCTAGGTGCCAGGCCCATCAGCCCACTGACTGAGGAACCAGGCCATCCTACTCTCAGACTCCAGCAACAAGCCCATCATAGATCCTCCCAGCCAGTCTGCTCAGAATCTGTAGGAGACAACTAGTGAACGGCTTTCCCTGTAAAGATTGAAAAAGGTGTCTACTTCTTTACATGCACTTTACTACTTCTTGACACCAATGCAAGACCACAAGGATCACCAATAATCAAGAAAACATGACACAATCAAAAGAACAAAATAAAGCACCATTAACTGACCTTAAAAAAAAACTGCCTAAGAATTAAAAATAATAATTTTTAAGAAGCTCATGAACTACAAGAAAATACAAATAGACAATTAAATGTAATTTGAAAAATAATATATTAATAAAATTAGAAGTTCAAAAAAGAGAAACCATAAAAAAGAACCAAACAGAAATTCTGGAGCTGAATAACCAATGGTTGAACTAAACTTTACAGAAGTTCAACCTCAGACTCAGGAAGAAGAGAATCAGTGAGCTCGAAGGCAGTCCATTTAAAATTACCTAGCCAGAGGGGAAAAAAGAATAGGAAAGAGTGAAGAAAGTCTATGGGACTTACAGGACACCATCAAGCAAATCGATATAGACACTATGGAATTTTCAAAAGAGCAGGAAAAAAAAGAGGAAAGAAAGCTTATTTTAAAACATAATGACAGAAATCTACCCAGGATTACAGAAGGAAACAAACACCCAACTTTATGAAGCAAAAAGAACCTCAAGTAAATGTATCATAAACAGATTTTAAATGAGAAACATTATAATCAAATTCTCAAAAATCAAAGACAAAGGGAGAATTTCAAAAGCATCAAGAGAACAGCAGCTCATCACACACAAAGGAACCTCTGTAATACTGTAAGTGAATTTCTCAGCAGAAACTGCAGGACAGGAGAGAATAGGATGGGATATTCAAAGTGCTGAAGGAAAAAGAAATTGTCAACCGGAATACTCTGCCCAGCAAAATTTTCCTTCCGATATAAAGGAGAAATAAGGGCTTTCCAAGATAAAGAAAAGCTGAGGGAGTTCATTACCATTTGAACAATCTTATAAAAAAGACTAAATGGAGTTCTTTATATTGAAAGGAAAGAATGCTAACTAACAACATAAAAACATATTAAAAGTACAAAACTCACTGTAAAGCTAAGGATGTAGTAAAATTTAGAATAGTCTGATATTGTAATGATGGTATATAAATCACTTTAACTGTAGCACAAAAGTTGAAAAACCAAAAGAATAAAAAATAACTGTAGCCACAATAGTTTCTGAATGGATACACAATAAAAAAGATATAATTGTGACATCAATCACATAAAATGAGAAGGGAGGAAAAGTTAACATGTAGAGATTTTTTTAAAATATGGTTGAAGTTCAGTTGTTATCAGCTTAAAATAGACTGCTGTAACTATAAGGTGTTTTATGTAAGCCTCATGGTAACCACAAGGTAAAAGCCTGTATTAGATATAACAAAGATGGAGAGAGGACTCAAAGCATACCACTACAAAAATACATCAAATCACAAAAGAAGACAGCAAGAGGGGAAGAAAGAAACAAAGGAATGACAAAACAGTAAGAAAATTTTAACAAAGTAGTGATAGTACTTACGTCTCTATAATTACTTTAAACCGTAAATGAATTAAATTCTCCAATCAAAAGACAGTGGCTGAATAGATAAAAAGCAAGACCTAACTATACTCTGCCTATAAAACCTACCTTACCTTTAAAAACATATTGACGAAAAAAGATACTCCATGCAAATGACAATCAAAACAGAGCGGTGGTGGCTTTACTAATATCAGAAACAAATAAACTTTAAGTCAAAATTGTCGAAAGAGACAAATAAGGTGATATATAATGATAAAAGGATAGGTCCATCAAAAGGACATAACAATTGTAAATATATGATGCACCCAACATCAGAGCACCCAAAGATATAAGAACTGAAGGGAGAAATGAACAGCAATATAATAATAGTAGACTTCAGTACCTTATTTTTAATAATACATAGATCATCTGACAGAAAATCAATAAGGTACAGTAGACTAGAACAATATTATGGGCCAAATGTACGTAATGCACGTATGTGGGACATTCCACCCAAGAGCAGCAGAATGCACATTCTTTTCAAGTGCACATGGAATATTCTCCCAGATAGATTATATCTTAGGCGGCAAACAAGTCTTAATATATTTAAGAAGATTGAAATTATATCAAGTGTCTTTTGCAAACACAATGATATCAAACTAAAAACTAATAACAAAAGGAAAATTAGAAAATTTACAAATATGCAAAAATTAAACCTCACACACCTGAACAACCAATGGGTCAAAGAGGAAATTAAAGGAAAAAATTTAAAAATAAGTTCGACAAACCAAAAAAGAAAAACAAAAACAGAAACACACTCTGCTAAATCTTATGGGATGCAGCAAACTCAGTTTTGAGCGGGAAGTTTATATTGATAAACAGTTACATTAAGAAAAAAAAAGATCTCAGATAAACAACCTAACTTTATACCTCAAAAAACTAAAAACAAAAGGAACAAATTAAGCCTCAAATTACCAGAAGGAAGAAAATAATAGGGAAAAATACATGAAATAGAGACTAGAAAAACAATTAAAAAGATTAATAAAAAGGAGACATTGCAACTAATACCACAGTAATACAAAAATACAAAGTATTTTAAGAGACTACTATGAACAACTATATGCCAACAAACTGTATAGCCTAGAAGAAATGGATTAATTCCTAGGAGCATACCACCTATACATATTGAATAATGAAGAAATAGAAAATCTGAACAGACCAATAATGAGTAAAGAGATTGAATCAATAATAAAAAAATCTCACAAGAATGAAAAGCCCAGGACCTGAGGGCTTCACTGATGAATCTAGAAAACATTTAAAGAAGAATAAATGCCAATTCTTCCCAAACTCTGCCAAAATATTCAAGAGAAAGGAATACTTCCGAACTCCTTTTAGGAGGCAGCATTACCCTGAAACCAAAGCCAGACAAGAACACCACAAGAGAGAAAACTTACAGGCCAGTATCCCTGATGAGCATAGATGCAAAACTCCTCAACAAAATATAAGCAAACAAAATTTAAAGGATTATATAACATGATCAAGTGAAATTTAACCTTAGGATGCAAGGATGATTACACATATGCAAATCAATAAATGTAACACACCACATTAGCAGAATAAAGTATAAAAATCATATGATCATCTCAATAAATACAGAAAGGGAACTTCACAAAACCCAACATTATTTCATAATTTAAAAAAGTATCAACAAACTCAGTGTAGAAGACATGCACCTCAAAATAATAAAGGCTTTGCATGACAAACCCACAGTTAACATGCTCATTGGTGAAAGTTGAAAGCTTCGCTTCTGAGAGTAGGAACAAGACAAGGAAGCCCACTTTTGTCATTTCTAGTCAATATAATACTGGAAGTCTTAGAATAGTTAGACAAGAAAAAGACAAGAGTCATTCAAATAGGAAAGAAAGAAGTAAAATTGTCTCTTTTGCAAACAACATAATTTTATATATAGAAACCCTAAGGACACCACCAAAAATCTGTTAGAATGAATAAGTGAATTCAGTAAAATTATGGGATACAAAACCAACATATGAAAATTAGTTAGCTGTGTTTGCATACATTAAAAACAAACTATCCCAAAAATAAAGAAAACAATTCCATTTACAGTAGCATAAAAATACTTAGGAACAAGTTTAACCAAGGAAGTGAAAGATCTGTACAATAAAAGTCATAAAACATTGATGAAAAAGTTGAAGAAGACATAAATAAATGTAAAGATATCCTGTATTCAAGAATTGGAAGAATTAGTATGGTTAAAATGTCCATACTATCCAAAGTAATCTACAGATTCAATGGAATCCATATCAAAATTTCAATGACATTTTCCAAAGAAATAGAAAAAAATCCTAAAATCTGTATGAAACCACAAACCCCTCAAATATACAAAGAAATCTTGAGTAAAAAGAACAAAGCTAGAGGAAACACACTATTTGATTTCCAAATATACTACAAAATTAAAATAACCAAAATAACATGGTACTAGCATAAAAGCAGTCACATAGACCAATGAAACAGAATAGAGAGCCCAGAAATAAACCCATGCATTTACAGTCAATTGATATTTGACAAAAGTGCAAACAACATGCTTTGGGGCAAGGGTACAGTGCTCAGTTAATGGTGCTGGGAAAACTGGATATCTGCCTAAAAAATAATAAACTGGAACACTTTTGTCAAACCCATATATAAAAAATCAACTCAAAATCAATCAAATACTTGAATGTAGGACCTGAAACTAAAACTACTGGAAGAAAACCTGGAGAAAAGCTCCATGACATTGGTTTGGACAAAGATTTATTGGGTATAACCTTAAAAGCACCTTCAAAAAAAGTAAAAATAGACAAATTGAATTACACTGATACAAACAGGAGATAGGGAAATACTGGGTAGAAGACAGTGGTTCCCCAGCAAATGCCCCACCCTCAAGTCTGATGGGCAAAGGGCCTGAATAGACATTTCTCAAAAAAAGACATCCAAATGGCCAACAGATATGTGAAAAAATGCCCAACATTACTAATCATTGGGAAAATGCAAATCAAAACCACAGTGAGATACTGCCTCACACCTGTTAGGATGGCTGTCATAAGAAAGACAAAAGATTACAAGTAGTGGTGAGGGTGTGAAGAAAAGGGAAACCCTGGAATATAAACTGAGGTAGCCATTATGGAAAACAGTATGGAGGATCCTTAAAAAATTAAAAATACACTTACCTTATAATTCAGCAATCTCACTTCTGTATATACATTTGAAGTACATGAAATCGGTTTGCAAAAGAAATATCTGCACTCCCATGTTCATTGCAGCATTATTCATAATAGTCAACATATGGAGTCAACCTGTGTGCCAGTCAATAGATGAATGGAAAATGAAAATGTGGTATGTATACAGTAGAATATTATTCAGCCTCAAAAAAAAAAAAAAAAGAAAGAAATCCTGTCATTTGTGACAACATTGGAAGAACCTAGAGGACATTTTGCTAGGCAAAATAAGCCAGGCACAGAAAGACAAATACTGCATGGCCTCACTTATATGTAGAATCGAAAAGATTAGAGCACATAGAAGAAAAGAGTAGAATGGTGGTTGCCAAGGACTGAGGGGGTGGGGAAATAAGGAGATGTTGGTCAAAGAGTTTCAGTTATGCAGGATAAATAATGTGTAGAGCTAATGTGTAGCATGGTGACTATAATTAATAATATTATATTGCATGCCGGAAATTTGCTAAGAGAGTTAATCTTAAATGCTGTTACCACACCAAAAAATGGTAACCATGTTAGGTGATGGATATGTTAATTACCTTAATAGCAGTAATAATTTCACAATGTATACATATATCAAAACATCATATACATATATCAAAAATATATACGTAATGTCCCTTGACTTTTGAAGACAGCTATGACAGATCTCTTGAGTGTATAAAAAACAAAACAAAACATGACATATCCATTCCCCAGTCACCCTGGGCCAATGAGTAGCCTGTGGTGGGGTATTATGAAAAGTTGCACTATATCCAATCCCAACATAGCCAAATACCTTAGTGTATAAAAGGAAATCAGTTGACTCATTTTATTCCATACATATTAGAAAGCTGGATTTTAGAAATTATTCTTTTTAGAAAATAATGTATCAACATCAGGGGAAATAAATAATCCACATTTATATTATCTAGTCTCAAAAGCACAAATGTTCTTATGTGTTCAATGTCCTTACTATTAAGAAGGAAGGTTTGGAGTTAGAAGAGCTGAGTGTGTGTGACAGTGAGCAAGTTCTGGGTTACTTTTACTACTATTTGCTTAAAAAACAGAAATAATGTTGGTTATATCACAGGGTTGTTATAAAAATTAAATGAGATCGTGTGCTTGATGGGCATAACATAGTGCTTGATTATGTCCTAGAAAGTGTTCACTGAATTATTTTTATTTTTGTTTTCAAGATGGGGTCTCACTCTGTTGACTAGACTGGAGTGCAGTAGCACAGTCACAGCTCACTGCAACCTCAAAGTGCTAGGCTCAAGCCATGCTCCTTCCTCAGCCTCTGGAGTATCTAGGATTACAGGTGTGTGCCACCATGCCTGGGTAATTTTGTGCATGTGTAGAAATGGGGCTCTCACTATGTCCCCCAAGTTGGTCTTGAATGCCTGGCCTCAAGTAATCTCCCTGCCTCTCCCTCCCACAGGGTTAGGATTACAGGTGTGAGCCACCACACACGGATTTTTGTTTTTCTAATATCACAATTTTTATTGTAAAAATACACCAATATTTACAAAACTGGAAAAAGAATGAGCATGCAATTTTAAGAAGGTATTAATATTTTTCCTGTTTCAAACATAGGCTTAAATTTTATTATAAGCAGTAAAATTGGCACTTTCCGTGTCTTAATTTGGCTTATTGAATTGCTAATGATTATTGTAAGACCAAATTTCAAAACAATCTGCATTATAGTTTATCTAACTTACACATGGCCGCATGCATCGTTCTATGTTCCCATCTTCACAACAAGATTAATAATGCCTTGTTTTTTAAACTCCTGTGGAAATATCAGGAGTGGTAATTCCGTTTTAGAAAAAAATAAGCTATTAAGAGTGGCTAATTTCCAAGCAAATAGAAAATTGCTATTTACTTCTTAGAAAATACAACAAGGAGTCCAAACAAAGCTGAACTGTGCAATTTAATATCCATGATCAAAAGAGATTGGTATTTTGGATTCTTTGAATAGTGACTAGCCTTCCAAACAAAATAGTGTTTAGGGATTCTTGACAGTTTTGGAAATTTATATTCTAAGTGGCTTACAGTAAAAAATGTGAATCCAGGGTATATTTCATCTGAATTAAGCTTTTGGAAGTGATGGCATGATATGCAGATGAGGGAGAAGATATAGGCAGAGGAGCCTGGGCTGCAGTGGTAGTGCTGCCACCATGGTTGCTGATTGAGAGATAAGGGAAACAAATGGATCTTTCTTCCACTGAACTCATGGGGCTGGGTGGAACAAAGAAAGATTTTTTTTTCACCTTTCCCTCCTGTTTCACGTTTTTCTTTCTGACCTGTACCCAAGGATATCAGTGCTTAAACATATTAAGATACAGACATCAAGACTGACATCTCAATGTTGTTATCTTCACCAGCAAGCAAAGCCAGATGACGTCAGTGGTGTGGCTACACCCAAAGCATGTGGGGCCGTATCTCCTGGTGTCATCAGAAAGTGTCAGAACTGTGCTGTAGTTATTTGTTGAAGCATTAGGGAAGAGGCATATGAGTTACTCCTACTATTATCTCGCAAATCGATTGCTTATGAAAACGTTGATGGCATGATCTGCATGTGTACCTAAATAATGCTAAAGAGGCTGCTGCTGTGAAAGTTCCAGAGGCATCCTCTGACTGCTACTGAGATATCCAAAGGAATACATGTGGGGTATTAACATTATTGATAATGATGGTGATATTTTTAATTAAAATTTTTTACCTAACCCACGTACTTGTCAATTAATGGAGGAAATTCCATGTGTGGGAAATGTTAGGATTTCAGATTCTGTAGCAATGTGGATAATTATTGTGAACATGATACATAGAAATGTATATAGTAATCACATTTGGAAGTAGTTGAGAAATTGTTCAAGGCACTGATCTAGTGATTCCCTAAATCAAGGGTAAGTTGGAAAATTGAGTTTAGCTTTGAAAATCTTTTTGATTTTGTTGGTGCTGTGGAGTATGGGGCCTTGGTTTATATAGAAAACCACCAGCAGGTTAAGTAGTAAAATCTGGGGCATTATATCAACTAGCTTTTGCTAGATAAGAGTACCCCAAAACTTAAATGCTTAAGACAATTACAACTAATTATTTGCCTCATAATCTGTGGGTCAGAAGCTTAGACTGGGCTTCACCGGGTGGTTCTTCTGCTTTTGGGGTCAGCTCTATCACACGTCTATATTCAGCTGCTAGGTTAGCTGAGTTGGCTCCTGAGGATGGCCTTTAGCTGTGACAGTTTACTCCTGTACACAGTATCTCATCCTCCAGCAGGGTAGCTCAGGTTTCTCACAAGGCAGATGGGCAAGTTTCCAAAATGGCAAGCAGACACGTATAAGACATGTTATGGTCTTGGCTTGGAAGAAGCACTGCACCCCTTCTACCCCATGTTACTCACCAGAGAAAATCACAAGTCCATCCCAGATTTAAGGAGTGTGAAACTCGACTCCATCTCAAAATGGAAAACACCACAAAGTTACATTGTAAAGACTGTGGCTTAGGAAGGGAAATATTGTGGCCATTTTTATAGCCTATCAAAGGCCTCCTTCAGGTGACTGAAGTTTAGTTTGGCCTGTGTTGCCCAGGCTCTTTCATTTCTATTAAAAAGACAACCAACCTTTTGGGCTGACTTTATTATTAGTAGTAGTAGTATTTTTGAGTCAGTCTTGCTCTGTCACCCAGGCTGGAGTGCAGTGGTGTGATCTGGGCTTACTGCAGCCTCGACCTCCCGTGCTTGGGTCATCCTCCCACCTCAGCTTCCCCAGTTACTGGAACTACAGGTACATACTTTCATGCATGTCCCTGTGAAGAGACCACGAAACAGGCTTTGTGTGAGCAACATGGCTGTTTATTTCACCTGGGTGCAGGCGGGCTGAGTCCGAAAAGAGAGTCAGCAAAGAGTGGTGGATTATCATTAGTTCTTATAGGTTTTGGGATAGGCGGTGGAGTTGGAGCAATGTTTTGGGGGCAAGGGGTGGATCTCACAAAGTACATTCTCAGGGGTAGGGAGAATTACAAAGAACCTTCTTAAGAGTGGGGGAGATTACAAAGTACCCTCTTAAGGGTGGAGGAGGTTACAAAGTACATTGATCAGTTAGGGTGGGGCAGAAACAAATCACAATGGTGGAATGTCATCAGTTAAGGCTATTTTTACTTCTTTTGTGGATCTTCAGTTACTTCAGGCCATCTGGATGTATATGTGCAAGTCACAGGGGATGCGATGGCTTGGCTTGGGCTCAGGGGCCTGACATTCCTGCCTTCTTATATTAATAAGAAAAATAAAACAAAATGGTGTTGAAGTGTTGGGGTGGTGAAAATTTTTGGGGGGTGGTATGGAGAAAGAATGGGCGATGTTTCTCAGGGCTGCTTCGAGCGGGATTAGGGGAGGCGTGGGAACCTAGAGTGGGAGAGATTAAGCTGAAGGAAGATTTTGTGGTAAGGGGTGATATTGTGGGGTTGTTAGAAGAAACATTTGTCGTGTAGAATTATTGGTGATGGCCTGGTTACGGTTTTGTATGAATTGAAAAACTAAATGGAATAAGAGAAGGAGAAAAACAGGTATAAAAGGTCTAAGAATTGGGAGGACCTAGGACATCTGATTAGAGAGTGCCTAAGGAGATTCAGCATAGTCCTGCCAGCAAAGATTATTTATTTACTTCAAGAGTTAAGAGTGGCAGTTTGGGGATAGCACCAGGAGATATCAGCTGTGATGGCTTGGAGAAACAGTGTAAACTGGCAGTGTAAACAAGAGCACGGCATGTATGAGTAGTTGAGAATGGTGAATAGGAGTATGACTAGACAGAAGATGGTAGGGATGACAAGTTTTTTGGGGCACAGTCTGAGTTGGTCTG
Source organism: Nomascus leucogenys (assembly GCF_006542625.1). Classification (NCBI taxonomy): domain Eukaryota; kingdom Metazoa; phylum Chordata; class Mammalia; order Primates; family Hylobatidae; genus Nomascus; species Nomascus leucogenys. Next base: position 53,585,944 of record NC_044381.1, on the reverse strand, counting down.
GTGTCTGGAATGAGACTGGGGCCTAATAAAAAGGAGCGTCTATGCAGGAGCTCAAATGGGCTGTACCTTGTAGCATTCTGAGGACGGGTCTGACTTCTGAGAAGGGAAAGTGGTAAAAGTATTATCCAGTCCTTTTTAAGTTGGTGGCTGAACTTGATGGGGTGTGTTTTTAAAAGACCTTTAGTCCGTTCTACTTTTCCTGAAGATGGAGGACTGTAAGGAATATAAAGGTTTCACTGAATACTAAGAGCCTGAAAAACTGCTTGGCTGATTTGACTAATAAAGGCTGGTCTGTTATCAGACTGTATAGAGGTGGGAAGGCTAAACTGAGGAATTATGTCTGACAGAAGGGAAGAAATGACTGTGGTGGCCTTCTCAGACCCTGTAGGAAAGGCCTCTACCTATCCAGTGAAAGTGTCTACTTAGACTAAGAGGTATTTTAGTTATCTGACTCGGGGCATGTTGAGTAAAGCTAATTTACCAGTTCTGGGTGGGGGCAAATCTTCAAGCTTGATGTGTAGGGAAGGGAGGGGGCCCGAATAATCCCTGAGGTGTAGTAGAATCGCAGATGGAACACTGAGAAGTGATCTCCTTGAGGATAGATTTTCATGATGGAAAGGAAATTAGAGGTTCTAAGAGGCAGGCTAGTGGTTTGTACTATAGCATAGCCTGCCTTTGCTGATGTGTGGCGATTAGGTCTGGTGGAACTGCCATCAATAAACCAAGTGTGATCAGGGTGAGAAACAGGGAAGAAGGAAATGTGGGGAAACGGGGTGAACGTCAGGTGGATCAGGGAGAGACAGTCATAAGGGTCAGGTGTGGTATCAGGAATAATGTGGGAGGCCAGATTGAGGTCCGGGCCAGGAACAATGGTAATTGTGGGACTTAACAAAGAGTGAGTACAGCTGAAGGAGCCGGGGAGCAGGAAGTATATGCGTCAGGTATGAGGAAGAAAATAGATTCTGGAAGTTATGAGAAATGTAGAGAGTGAGTTGAGCATAGTTTGTGATTTTTAGGGCCTCTAAAAGTATTAAAGCAGTGGCAGCACACAGACATGAGGGCTAGGCTAAAACAGTAAGGTCAAGTTGTTTGGACAGAAAGGCTACAGGGTGCGGTCCTGGCTCTTGTGTAAGAATTCTGACCGCACTAACCATGCCTAGGAAGGAAAGGAGTTGTTGTTTTGTAAGGGATTGAGGTTTGGGAGATTAAACGGACACCATCAGCAGGGAGAGCACATGTGTTTTTATGAGAATTATGCCGAGATAGGTAACAGATGAGGATGAAATTTGGGCTTGACTGAAGTAATGGGGGCTGTCTGTGAAGCCTTGCGGCAGTACAGCCCAGGTAATTTGCTGAGCCTAATGGGTGTCAGGGTCAGTCTAAGTGAAAGCAAAGAGAGGCTGGGAGGAAGGGTGCAAAGGAATAGTAAAGAAAGCATGTTTGAGATCTAGAACAGAATAATGGGTAGTAGAGGGAGGTATTGAGGATAGGAGAGTATATGGGTTTGGCACCACGGGGTGGATAGGCAAAACAATTTGGTTGATAAGGTGCAGATTCTGAACTAACTTGTAAGCCTCGTCTGGTTTTAGGACAGGTAAAATGGGGGAATGGTAAGAAGAGTTTATAGGCTTTAAAAGGCCATGCTGTAGCAGGCAAGTGATAACAGGCTTTAATCCTTTTAAAGCGTGCTGTGGGGTGGGATCTTGGCATTGAGCGGGGTGAGGGTGATTAGGTTTTAATGAGATAGTAAGGGGTGCATGATCGGTTGCCAAGGAGGGAGTAGAGGTATCTTATACTTGTGGGTTAAGGTGGGGGGATACAGGAGGAGGACACAAAGGAGGCTTTGGATTGGGAAGAAGGGTGGCAAGGAGAGGTAGCTGTAGTCCAGGAATAGTCAGGGAAGCAGATAATTTAGTTAAAGTGTCTCAGCCTAATAAGGGAACTGGGCAGGTGGGGATAACTAAAAAGGAGTGCTTAAAAGAGTATTGTCTAAGTTGGCACCAGAGTTGGGGAGTTTTAAGAGGTTTAGAAGCCTGGCCGTCAATACCTACAACAGTTATGGAGGCAAGGGAAACAGGCCCTTGAAAAGAAGTTAATGTGGAGTGGGTAGCCTCCATATTGATTAAGAAGGTGACGGACTTACCTTCCACTGTGGGAGTTACTTAAAGCTCGGCGTCTGTGATGGTCTACATGGCTTCCGAGGCGATCAGGCAGCATCAGTCTTCAGCTGCTAAGCCGAGAAGATCTGGGAAGGAGTCAATCAGAGAGCCTTGGGCCAGAGTTCCAGGGGCTCTGGGAGTGGCTGCCAGGTGAGTTGAACAGTCCGATTTCCAGTGGGGTCCTGCACAGATGGGACGTGGCTTAGGAGGAATCCCAGGCTGTGGGCATTCCTTGGCCCAGTGGCCAGATTTCCGGCACGTTTAGCAAGCTCCTGGGGGAGGAGGTTCTGGAGGAACACCTGGCTGCTGCGGTTCAGGCGTTTGGAAGTTCTTGTGTGCTGGAGATGTGGCTGAGGTTTGTCTCACAGTGGAGGCAAGGAATTGCAATTTTTTTCTATTATTGTACACCTTGAAGGTGAGGTTAATTAAGTCCTGTTGTGGGGTTTGAGGGCCAGATTCTAATTTTTGGAGTTTTATTTAATGTTGGGAGCAGATTGGGTAATAAAATGTATATTGAGAATAAGACGGCCTTTTGACCTTTTAGGGTTTAGGGCTGTAAAGCGTCTCAGGGTTGCTGCCGAACGAGAAATGAACTGGGCTGGGTTTTTTATGTTTGATGAAATAGAGCCTAAACACTATCTGATTTGGGATAAAGAAAAAGGAGCATTAACCTTGACTATGCCTTTAGCTCCAGCCACCTTTTCAAGAGTAAATTGCTGGGCAGATGGGGGAGGGCTAGTCATGGAATGAAACTGTAAACTGGACCAGGTGTGAGGAGGGGAGGTGATAAAAGGATTATAGAGTGGAGGAGCGGAGGCTGAGGAAGAATTGGGACCTAGCTCGGTCTGGCGAGGAGAGGAGAGGTCAGATGGGTCTGTAGAAAAGGAAGATTAGAAAGACTCAGCGATGCTTGGGGTTGGGACTGAGGGGACAGGTGGGAGGGAAAGAAGGAAGATTTGGGATGAGTTGCATTGGGCAGAGACTTGGAAGGGACTGATGTGTAAAAGAATGCCTGGACGTCAGGCACTTCAGACCATTTGCCCATTTTACAACAAGAATTATTTAGATCTTGTAGGATGGAAAAATTCAAAGTGCCGTTTTCCGGCTATTTGGAACTACTGTCGAGTTTGTATTGGGGTCAAGTGGCATTGCAGAAGAAAATAAGATGCTTAGATTTTAGGTCAGGTGACAGTTGAAGAGGTTTTAAGTTCTTAAGAACACAGGCTAAGGGAGAAGAAGGAGAAATGGAAGGTGGAATCTTGCCCGTAGTGAAGGAGGCAAGCCCAGAGAAAAAAGTAGAGACACAGAGAAGGGGTGGGGGGTTCTTGCCCTCCAGAAAAGCAGAGAAGGGGTTGGGACACAGAAATAAGGGATCGGGGCACAGAGATAAGAGGTCGGGGTGCGGAAATAAGCGATTGGGGGTTCTTGCCCCCTAAAAAAGCAGGACTTGCCACTAAGGGTGAAGGAGAAAGGGTTGAGGGGTACTTGCCCTTGCCCCAGGAAAGCGGGACTTGCCGCTAAGGGTGAAGGACCAAGGCAGGTGTCCCTACGTGATCTGACACCTTTGAAACGTGGGTGAATAATCCGAGAGGCATCCCTGCGATGATTAAACACCAAGGGAAGGCTGCCTTCCCAGTCTGTGACTGGTGCCGGAGTTTTGGGTCCATGGATAAAATGTGTCTCCTTTGTCTCTACCAGAAAATGAAAGGTATTGAAATTAAGAGAAGGGAGAGATTGAAGTGTGGTCCCAAGATTGAAAGGAGAAAGAGGTTGAGGGATAGTGAGGGATGTTGGAGAAGAGAGTAAAAAGAGGCAGCTTACTGGATTTGAAATTGGTGAGATGTTTCTTGGGCTGGTCGGTCTGAGGACCTGAGGTCGTAGGTGGATCTTTCTCATGAAGCAAAGAGCAGGAGGACAGGGGATTGATCTCCCAAGGGAGGTCTCCCGATCCGAGTCACAGCACCAAATTTCATGTGCATCCATGTGGAGAGACCACCAAACAGGCTTTGTGTGAGCAACATGGCTGTTTATTTCACCTGGGTGCAGGTGGGCTGAGTCCGAAAAGAGAGTCAGCAAAAGGTGGTGGATTATCATTAGTTCTTATAGGTTTTGGGATAGGCGGTGGAGTTGGAGCAATGTTTTGGGGGCAGGGGGTGGATCTCGCAAAGTACATTCTCAGGGGTAGGGAGAATTACAAAGAACCTTCTTAAGGGTGGGGGAGGTTACAAAGTACATTGATCAGTTAGGGTGGGGCAGAAACAAATCACAATGGCGGAATGTCATCAGTTAATGCTGTTTTTACTTCTTTTGTGGATCTTCAGTTACTTCAGGCCATTTGGATGTATACGTGCAAGTCACAGGGGATGCGATGGCTTGGCTTGGGCTCAGGGGCCTGACACATATTACAATGCCCAGCTAAATGTTTTGTACTTTTTGTAGAGACAGGTTTTCGCCATGTTGCCCAGGCTGGTCTCAAATTGCTGGGCTCAAGCAATCTGCCTGATACACAGCTTCGCAAAGTGTGAGGATTACAGGTGTGAGTCACTGCACCCAGCCTAGCTAACTTTATTCTAATGATCTCCCAGGAATGGGGAAATACTAGTGGTCTAATATGGATCTCTAACAAAATCCATTAATGGGTGTAGAGGTCGTGTCCTTTGAGGTAGTATAAATCAGTTCCATGAGTCAGATATTTTGGAACAATCAAGAGCTTTAAGATGGCTCCAGAAATTGGAAGGATCAAAAACAAATAGTTAAATTGTAGCTGAAGCCAGCTGGTACTCTTGGGCAGTGGGGATGAGCTGAGCAAGTCATAATATATTCAGAAATACGAGTTGGGCTGGATATTGCCATGCATGATTCTCTTTTGAATCTGTGCAAAACGATTCATGCTCATTTCTTATTTTTAATTTTGCCTGCAAGCTAGGTAAAATAAAAAGCAGTGGAATGTAATGTTTTGAAATAATCCCATAGTTCTCAAGTGCTCTTGAGCAATAGAAAGCAACAGGGCTTCATGTGCTTTTCTCCACAGACTTAATACTTCTTGTTTATGCTGCCTAGAACAGTTTTCTTTAATTGATACTTGGCTTGATATCCTTTTAAATTATTAAAAATTGGAGGCACTCATTAAATAAGAGATTAAAAGACATGGTAGACACAGCTAATTATTAAAGGCCCAAGAAGGCACATGAAATGCATTTTATCTGAGGCTTTAGTGGATTGTTAAAGTAAATGAATGGTTTAGTGATAAACCAGTCAGAGTTAATCAATTGAGCAAAACGATAGGGAAGCTATTTGAGTCTAGATTTGAAGGGTTTATAAGTAATCATAGAGACTTACAGCTGCTCCCTACTTCTTTAATTTTAGACTCTTGAGCTGCTAATTGGTCAGGAAATTGGGTCTAAGCTCTAGAGTGGTGACTACAGGAAGGAGGCTTAGGGGTCTTTGTGGGGAAGGTCTGCATGGCTAACCATTAGCAGATCAGAAGTTAGAGTGAATTCTTTTGTGGCACACTGTGATTTAAAGGCTGTCATCATTCTGGAGACAAAGCTCTGAGGAGGCCTGTTTTCAACTTCTTCACTTCCTGAGCTTCTCAACCTCTCAACTGCTCCCTTAACTTCCAAATAATGAGCAGTGTATTATTTTTGCCTGCTTACTAAGAGGGAATGTTGGTTGTTGACATAGTCACTGCTGGCCAGTGAGATTAGTAACATGATACAGAGATTTTCACCACTTAGAAGTCACTGGCTCAACATGGCTCAGATAGGTAATGACTTAAAGTTATTCTGACCTGACAGCTGTTTAGAGGCCCATTTGAAGTGAACTATTTCTCAGTTCACTTCCAGACAGGGGACACATTGCTGCTGTGGATTGCAAAATGTCATCTCTGTTGGCATCTTACATAGCAGTAAGGCTCAGTGTTGAGTCATCATCACCAAGTCTAAAATAACATGTTTCCTAGAATTAGGAACATTTGGCTGGCTTTTGTGTAAAGGTTTGGAGCCCTGTGGAAAAATAATATTGAGTTAGTTTCTCCCCAGAGTCAGAGTCACTCTACTTACAAGCTTAATACCATTAACTAGTTCAAGACACCAGGGCACCATTTAATGCATTACCAACAATCGACCGAATCTTCAAAGAAGATACATTTAATGTCCTGTCCTTGGGCCTTCAACAATTAGCCACATCTACCATGCTTTTTAATCACTTATTTAATGAACATCTCTGATTAGAAATAAGTGTCTTCCAGCCACCTAAGGAGTGATTTAGGCACTAGAAAAGATAGGGTTCAGAGGTTTTAAATCACCAAGGACTCAGTAATTTCCAGCTTCATAAAATTCATGTTGAAAATGCACATAGTTCAAAGAAAACAGCCTAAGCAGATTGCAACAGAAAGCGTGAGAGTAGAATGGGATGATAATTAGGGAAATGGAATATGACACATTAGTTAATAATAAAACTTTGTTTAAAAACTGCTTGCATTTAAAGTGGCTATGACAGAAGGACATACTCTACCTACAGAGTTTCTAGTCTTTGAGTGTAGCTCTTCTATTCGTGTGCCCGCCTTTATGTCAAGGACTCTAAAACACTTTTTGCGACATAAAGTCTTTTTTCACTGTTTGGTGATTGCCATTATATCCAATGCATGTCTATTGTAAGAAACACAATAACTTGTTTCTGATTTTATATTAAACTTTGGGCTTTTGTTACTGCAAAGTATGCAAAGACTTTCACCTGTGTGGTTAATTTCTTATGTTTAATCTTTCTAAATTATAATCTTTCAAATCTTATTATGTATCCTCTTTTATGTATTCCTGTCATACCTTCACAGCTAATGTGTACTCTTTGGAAAGCAGTGCACATATTTTTTTTCTTGCCTTTTATACATTCTCACACTGCTTATCCACCTTCACACCCGGCACACATGTGCTGAGAATATGGTCAGTGGCTGATGAATGAATTTTTAAAGTCACTTTTGAGCTCCTTTGGACATAGGATTAAATTACTGTCAGGACTATTATTGCTATTTGCCACACAGCCCTAAGTTTAAGGCAGGAGCAAGAGACTATGATTCTTCTCAACCTCCACCCATCCTATTTATGGACACAAGGCATTGGTATAGAAAGCCTGTGCCCTGAGAGTTCTCATTTTGGGAGTCATCTGACTTCTTAAGGTTCTGAGAATTCATAAACTGGTATAAAAATTTTGTGAGGTTCGGAGGCCGAGGCGGGTGGATCATTTGAGGTCAGGAGTTCGAGAACAGGCTGGCCAACATGGTGAAACCCCGTCTCTACTAATAATACAAAAATTAGCTGGGTGTGATGGTACACGCCTATAATCCCAGCTACTCAGGAGGCTGAGGCAGGAGAATTGCTTGAACCGGAGAGGCAGAGGTTGCAGTGAGCCGAGATCATGCCACTGCACTGCAGCCTGGGCGACAGAGCGAGACTCTGTCTCAAAAAAAAAAAATTGTTAGCTAAACGTTGTACAAAATGAGTGCTTTAAACAGAGACTCATAGAGAAGCCAAAGGAACGAGACCTCATTTTAGTCATATTGCTTTCCCTAGGGAAGCCGATAATTTTCTCATTTATTTTGTTCCTTCTTTATTCAATACCTGTGTTGCAGCAGGGATTCTGTGCTGTGCTGAATGTAGAGTCCTGTATCTTTTGATGTCACCTTCATCTTATGATGCAATGATGTTTAATGTATTTCTGTCTTGTATTATCTGTGTTAACAGGATGTTTTCAATTTTCTTTTCTCTGGACTTCTATTCATCTTTTTCTCTTCCCTCCCACCCACAAGAAACCAAATTAGAACATAAAGACTTCTATCCATCCTTCAAAACTTTTCTCATACTTTATTTTCTTTGCAATACCTTTCCCCAGCTCTAATCAACAATTGTTCATTGACTTGCCTGTGTTCTAATAAAACTTTGGTTTTGGCTTTGCTATTGTAAATGTATCATTGACTCATAAATGTGTGCTTCTTTTACTACTACATGAACTTTTGGGTGGCAAAAATGACGTCTGTAATTGTCATTGTATCAATGCTTCCTTCTCTATTCTCTTCCTTCCCAGTGTCAGGGATATATACAGAGCCACGCAATACTCAATAAGCATTGTGAAATGTACTGAATTTGGGAAAAAAAAATAAGATTTTCTTTAAAAATTTCAGAGGAAACATGATTCAGCATTGATACCAAAATTTTAGTTTGTTTTCCATTGAAAATAATCTCACAGTTAATGGGAAATTTTAATGTGATTATTGCAGATAAACTAACGTGATATATAAAATGCCTCTAAATGTAATACTATTCTAGTAAATTTCACTGCAAAATTATATAATTAACATTGTCAGTTTTCAGAATGGTTAAGGAATAACAAAAATTGTAATGAACTTGTAATAATTTCATTAAGATGATGGTTCAGAAGCTACTCATATGATAAACTTATCTATCGTAAGATAGTTTTAGAGGATGAAAAACTAAACCCAGTAAAAATAAACCTAGTAGAACGGGCAAGGAATTGCTATGTAGGAAAAAGGCCAAGAAATAGGGTGTTTTGGTTATCATTAAATTCACTCCTAAGTTCATAACTGTAATACTTTGTTAGACAAGCAATGCATGAAGTTGGCTTGCTTAATTTCCTGAAGTCTACACTCTATAACATATCATTCATGAAGTGACTTTGGTGTCTTACTGACGTGCTGATGATCAGTGTGTTTTCCTGGACCACTAGCATTTGTATTCCCTGGGAGTTTGTTGGAAACACAGACTCTAGGGCACCTCTCCAGATGTTTGCATCAGTAGCTTCATTTTAACAAAAGTCCCGGGTGGTTCCCATGTACATTAAAACTGAGTCACACTTGTCTTAATGTATGTCATTGAAATATGCATGATAATTACGGAAGATTAAGTCCATTTGAACAAATAATTGTCATTGTCTTCCAACAAAGGAGAAGGACATACATATTTAACACAACAGCTTTCTGAATATCTTTTACTAGGATAGCAGTATTTATCTGAAAATCATTTTATATCTTCTGAAATTTACTGTGCAACTGCCAGAAGGGGGGAAAAAGGAATACCAAGTAGTCCAGTTAAAATAACAATTGTTTTCATTTCATTCTGTCAAGAAGTGATATTTTCAATCAAAAGTTTAAAAAATAGGAACATTTTTGGAAGCTTGCTAGCATCTTTAATTTAGGCATTATATTTTAGTCTGCCCAAGCAGTATTTCCAGAGCAGGTACTTTAGACTTGTGATATGCATAGAAAATCCTGCTCATGGGGTATACATATGTACTGGATTATCAGGGAAACTTTGGGAGTTAAAGTTCACTTTGACATCTGGGTGTTTTTGATTGACTGGTAAGGCTAAAACCTGAGTGCGTGGTCCACAGTTAGATCATGGTTTTCTTCTATTGTTGTAACTGTTAGTTCCATTCAGATTTCATTTGAATCCTAGGTTGTAAGTATTCCTGCAGTTTTCTAGACAAAAACCATATAAGACACAATAAAAACCAAAGTGTAGACTCAATAAAGAAACCTGATATAACCTACTTTTTTGCTTTCTTTAATTTTGCATTTTTTTTAAAAAAATGAGATTCTCTGTTGGAGAAACTCGCATGTGTTTTATTTGTCTCTATTGTGAAGCAAAGAGCAATATTAGGCAGTGTGATTCTAGGGCCTGTTAATGAGGGTAAATACCAATCGCTCAGCCCAAATGTAAAGATATTTGGCTTTAGAATTTTCAAAGAGTCAAACCAGTGGTGTTAAACCTGTTTTATTCTGATTGTTACAAAACTACTTCCATTCCCTGCTAGCAGCTCAAACAGCTTTCTCTGGAAAATCCTCCTGTCAAATACTTGTTTCCCCCCTCCCCCACCCAACCCTAAGTCAATCAAACACATGAAACTTCTTAGGTTCATCCCCTACTAATGTCCAAGTCCAACTCCATCTAATTGCAGTAATGGAGATTTACTTTTGAGCTATTCTGAGGGATGGTTTTATCTACTGGGCGGCAGAGACCCTTTCATGCAGCAGCAAAATATAAATATTCCAATATGCCCTTTTCATTCTCCTTTCCAGGGCCCAGAGCATGAGATCAGATCAACTCAAATCTCTTAGAAATAGTGCTTTCTACTGGTAGTTATTATTTTGCTCATTTTTAAAGTTACCTTAATTTTTTTTCTCTCCTTGTTGCACTAACAGCCTGAGGCATCGAGAAATACAAACCCATCCCAAAACACATCCAGACATTTGCTTGTCATGCCTTATGTTTGTATTTTTGACTGTTTGAAAATTAATTAAGAGATGTTGATTTCAAAGTGTTTTTTCTAAGTTTCTCAAATATTTAAACAATTTTTACACACTTTTTAAAATTTCCCCTTTCTCTGTTTGTAATAAGATTAATTATGTGAGGTGCACCGCTGCTTATCCCCATGAAAGAAAATCTAAAACGAGGGATTTCAGCTTCAAGAAGGCTATTTTGTCCTGTTTCCGATGTTCTAAAGGGATTAATTTACCATATCGTATAGCCCTGGAAGACTGTGATAATTGAAAACATCCATATTCATTGCATGTTCAAAGGGATCTGTCTGACTTTGTAATGTAAAAAGTGCATTTTTAACCTGAACGGGGACCTGCATCTGCTATTGCTTAATCCTATTAGTCCGACAGTTCCAAAGCTTTAGTGTATAATCATTAGCTCGTGTTAATCCTGAGACATGCCTCCAGCTTCAGCCTGCCAGAAGGAATCCCTGCAGGGAAAATGTGGAGGTGCTGATAGCACAACACCAACTAATCTTATCTTAAATGCTAGCAGCAGCCTCTATCTGTGATAGCCAGGGAATTAAAAACAAATTTTTTTTGGGTATTGGATAGCAGGGTGTTCCTAACCACATCCCCCACCCACCAGCCTCTCTCTCTCTCTCAGCTTTTCCTTGCCCTAGTTTCCCTAGATCCTTTCTTTGTTAGGGTGATGCTAGTGATGACAGAACAGGATGAATGGAAACGGGTTGGGCAAAGAAACATTTAAGATACTGTTTCAGCAGTGGAAGCTCCTTGCTAAATCACTTAGGATACTTGCCAGGTCTTCTATCATTTTTATTCCTTGATGTCAGAAAGTTAAGCCAATCCTGTCCTTTGCACTGCTATGGATTATAAAGTAAGATGACAAAATTTATCTTATAGTCATCACCCCTCCCATGCCATGGCCTCCTGAGAGTCTAAGATCTAGGACCCCAGATACTGATACAAGCTTGCCTGAGTAGAAAGGTAAGCTGCCATAGAGTGGTGAGGCTAGCAGGTGAGGATTTCATGGGTGGGGAAGGGGAAGAAAATGGCCATGGGGGATTTTGAGAGTAGGAGAAAGTGTGGGTTTGCGGATGCTGTAAGAGGTATATAGAAATGTTGTTACTGAGTAGAGTTGAAAGCTGTGTATTTTAGATACAGCTGAAATACAGTTGTATTGGGTAGAACACCAATCAAGGATACTGTCACTTTGGAAGGGGAGGTTTCTACAGAATGAAAGAGAATATTTAGTCATTTATGTAACCAGTGTTAATTTGGCAATCAATATATGCTAATCAGTGAGATTCCAACAGTGAATGTGGTCCCCCACCAGTGATTGTGGTCCTCACTCCCACAGAACTTAGAGTGGTGGTCCAGACACAGTTAGCAAACCAATAAACAAAAAAAATGGGCACAAAATAAACAATTACACACTATAATAAATTCTAAAGAGCTGTGGTCCATATCCTAATAGCTCTTTGCCTGGATGTCGTAAATTCAGCTTGGTCATTGGTAAAATGCCTCCAGGGAGGCTTGTTGACAGTGGCATGGTCCTCCTTTTCATATAATTTATCAAAGTTTATTCACCTCCTCAAGGGCCTGGAAATAGCCAGAGGTTACACTCTTCCTTTACCCATCTAAGTTTACCCTTTATTAATTAAAGTTTAGAGGTATTTCTAAATTCAGGCATTTTTCCAGTGGCATGAATTCTGGCAACATCATGTAGACCTAGTGCAACTGGCAATTAAATAATACGATTTTACTTACGGTGTTTTCTGTTGTATGGTGGTTCTCATACTATTGGTGGGATGTGAGAGAAACACTTTTTGCTTTAATATTTATATATGTCCTATTATAGATACCTTCTATTTATGACAATGATTTGAAGTTTCTCTTTCAAATTCATTGAGGTAAAGACAGTGAGTGATTTGTCTTAAAAATATTAAGTGAGTTATGAATAGTATAGAAGTTGTAAATGTATGGCAAAAATCTTGAGTATGGTACTTGGATATCTTAGTATATGAACAACTACACTGCAAAAATACAATTTTTCCTTTTTATAAACTAGTGATAATGCAGGATTTGTTGTTCCTTACCTCAGGTAGGTTTGGGTTCTTTTCTCATGACCAGGAAGAAGTAGACACAAGGATGCTCAAAAAGTGAGCAAGATGGGAAGTTTTACTGAGTGATAAAACAGATGTTAGCAGGGAGGGGATATGGGGGTTGTCCCTCTACCTGAAGGCAAGGCAGGAGAATTCTCAATATGGCTGAGCCTGGGGCTTTTTATGGGCTCAGAATAGGGAGTGTGTGTTGATTGGTTTGTGAGTATGCAAAAAAGGTCAAAGTGAAGATGCCACTCAAAGGTAAGCGTGACAGTGTAGAAAACCAATTAGGAAAGGGTAGGTATATGTAAAATAGGTAAAGGATGGAGATCAAATCAGAGCAAAGTACACCAAACGAGAAGGTGGGTTCTCAAACTGGTTGGAGGATTTAACATGTAGCTTGGCTTTCAGGCTTTAAACTGTCTTGGCTTGGAGGTGGGGTTTTGCCAGGGACCAGCTCCTATCTGCCTATGCATGTGACTGCCTCCTGTTGCTGTCAGTAAGGGTTGGTAATTCTCCAGTCACAACTGGGAAAGAAAGAGTTATTGCACTTTCTGCAGACACATACAGCTGTCTTGGTTGAGTAGCTGATCCATCAGGTAATATGCTGTTTGTTTGATTAGAGTTACCAGTTGCAATGAACTGAATGTTTGTGTCCCATCAAAATTCATACATTTAAATCCTAATGCACAATTGATGGTATTAGGAAGGGGGGAGTTTGGGAGCTAATTAGGTCATAAGGTTGGAGCCCTCATAAATGAGACTAATGCCCTTAGCATCCCAGAGAGCTCCCTGGTCCTCTCTTCTTCATGCGAGGACACAGCAAGAAGTTGGCCATCTGCAAACCGGAAAAGGGCCCTCAACAGAATCTAACCATGCTGGCACCCTGACCTTGGACTTCCCAGCTTCCAGAACTTAAAAAATAACTTTTGTGTTGTTTTTAAACCACCCCAGTCTGAAGTGTTTTGTTATAGCAGCCAGAACTGACTAAGACATCAGTATTGAGCTGTGTTGCAAGTAAGCTGCCTTGACAAGATCAAAGTTGGTAACAACAAAGAAGAGATTCTTGGATGTATAAATGGAAGGACAATTGAAAAAATAAGCAGCTTCTTTTTATTTTGGTTAATTTTAATTAATTCATTCATTATTTTTAGTTTCCTTAGCAAATACAATTATATATTAATCAGCTTTTTATTATAGTTCCCAAAGGACAAAAAAGTAAGTTTTTCTCTACCTCCTAAATACTGCCTTTCTACTCCTGATACTATTGCTTTGAAGACAACTGCAAACTTATAGCAGAACTCAACATACAGAATGTCTTAGAAGAAATCCACCATATCACTTATTTCTTTGTCTCCAAGAATATGCCAGGAAAGTCCCCTGTAATTAGATTTTAGGTGTCATCTAAACAAGAATTGCCAATTATTAATCTTGATGTTTCACTTTTGACTTCCTCATACATCCTTTCTTTGCTGCTCCATTGAAAGGGGCTTCTTAGAGTTTATAAAATTAAAATTCTGTAATTAGATTTACTCAGATGATCAGACAGTGTGCCACTCAATCAGTTATTACTTACTCAACATGATCCCTGCCATGTGCCTTGCTAGAAACTGAGCATATAAAAATGTGAGACAGAGGCTCTGCCCTCCAGGAACTTACTCTTTAATAGATGAGAGGTAGTATCTACACATCTACTTTTTATAAAGGGTAGAAAGTGTAAAACTGCAGATTTTGCAAAGCTGAATATTGTTGCTAGCTGGAGAGACAAGGAAGTGTTCCATTTCAGTGGTTGCCAGCCCTGATTGCAGATTAGAATCACGTGGGAGCACTGAAAAATTATCAGTGTTTGGGTCTCACTCTCAGAGATTCTGACTCAAGTAGTTTAGCCGGGGCTCCATTATCACCATGTTTTAAAAACTCCCTGTGATTTTAATGTACATCCAGGGATGAAAACCAGTCTTCTAAGTACTTATCAATAAGAACTGGATGGTTTTGAGAATTTTTAAGTGTAAGACATCATGTTTTCAATTAAAAAGAAAATGTCTTGATGGAATATCCTACATAGATTTTGTGTATTGTCAGTGTTGATATGGATCAATTTATTTAAAATATTTCATCAAACAAATGTTTTCCTTTGTGAGATTGTTTCACTGTATATTTTAACAAATTATAGTAATATAAGACTTGGTTCCTATAAGGCACTGCATGCAACAATAACATTGATTAGCACATTGAAACAGAAGGTAAAAAATATTGCTTATTTATAATAGATACAGATTTTATCTACTTTTGAATGTGAATTGGTAAAGAGGCAAAGTTTTAATATTTCTTCAATACTCTAAAAATTGATCAATATCATTTGAATTCTTTTCAACTTTACTTTTTCTTTTGTATGGAATCCTCTGCTCTTAACACATATCTTAGGCCTAATTTTCATAATGGAAAAGCTACCATAAAGAGTTTTTGAAGAGGAACTGTCCTAAAACTTGTGCATTATAATGGTAGAATATTTCAAAAACCATCCTTAAGTTATGAAATTGGCTTGCTTGCTTTCTGTTGGCCTGATGACTTCTATGAAGAGAAATTTGGATGCTGGGAACAAGTATTGCCAAATGGAGATGCGATGAAAAGGAGCTCTTATTTTCTCCTAAGGGCACCTCATTAAGCAGATAGCTTCCTGAGAATTCAGCCTTTAGCATTCTGGAGAAACTAATGTAATGCTCTTTTTAAAATTGTCTAGTTTATTCTTTGTTATGGATTTTCTTCAACTGTGCAAAACCTGGCTCAATTAAAGACTCTTCTAATTCCAATCCTTTAGTGGAATTAGAAGGGCACTCAAGAAGCTACCAAATTTAGGCATGATTGTGCATAAGGCATACAATACTCTATTTTTTGAATCATAGGAAATAATCTATGATTAATAAAGGAATAAATGAATGAACAAATAGATGTGAAAAGCACCAGGACCACTATATAGTCACCTTTCCCACATGAATAAATATTTCATTACTCATCCTATTCTCTGTGAAAAAAAACAATATCTTCTCAATAGCTCCACTATGGCTCCCATCTACAGCATAAACAAAGGGAAGAACTTGCTCCTCTTAATGAGAAAAGGCAGAAAAGCTCTGCTCTGGGGTATCCTGGGGAGTCAATCTAAGTCAAATATTGGGAAGAGTCATATATATGGCATTTGTGGCAAAAAGAGTATTGCTCACCAAGTTCTGTATTAATTGCCCTATATTTCCCAATGTGTTTGCAATAAGAAAAGGCTCATGGAACTAGTCTTGGTCAGGAAAATGTGAATACATGTGCGTCAATTGCACAGTGAAGTAGTGAAAAGCCTATGAACAATTTTGTCTCTTTCTCTTCCCCTAACATGGCGACTGAGAAAGCTACTTGTTACGGATGGCCAGCCACAAGACGGTAGGGCCTCTGTGTGTCAGGGAGACTGAGGCTGAGCCTTTCCCCCTGCTCTTCACCAACTAACATGGGTCATATAGTGTGCCTGAGAAATAGTAAACCATTGAGGATTTTGTCTTGTTGCTTCTGCAGCAGAGGCTAGTTATCTTGACAAATACAATTAACTAACACTATGATCAGCTATTAATACAATATAATCTTCATGAATCTTGGCTCTTCTCTGCATTCAGTGATTCTAATTCTGCATATCCTTTTTACTTTTTGGAAGTCACATAAAATAACAACAACAACAAACTATTGGTAGCTATTCAATCAGTCCCTCTTGAGCCAAGCCTCCGTTTGTTGGGGGAACAACTACAAGGAGCCTGGGGAGGAGGCCCATCTGCTCTGTACTCAAGGGAGGCATGTTGCTGATGCTCTCCCTGGGCTTGAAGGAAATAATTGGACTCATTAAGTTGCTTTTCAGTCTTCTTTTCTTTAGTCTAAATAACCCTTAGGTTAATTAGACATGGTTTCTAGCCTCGGGAAATTTTTCTGTGTGTGGTTAGTAATGGAGAGAATGGTCATAAACTCAATGATTAAATTTTCAGTTTTGCAAATGCAAGAGAATGGCAAGGTACCTGTAAGATGTCTTTAAAAATCAATAGTCCTTGTGAAACTAATATCTTATATCAATAATTCTGCAACTATTAGGTCATAATTGAGATGGTTCTGTTAGGGTAACAAAACAGTTAATCTCAGTGCATGCCTGGCCAAGTGTGCCGTTCATTAACAGACAGAATCACGTAGCGCACTTGCTGCCCAGCCCTGGCTACACATATATCTGACTTTGTTTTTAAAACAGTGTTGCCTGAGCCTAATCCCAGAGCAATGGAATAAGTATCTCTGAGTCATTCTAATATCCACCTGGGGTTGAGAACCACTGGTGAAGTGAACAAGAACGGTAATCTGGAGTCAGAATTTGAGTTTTGATACTGTATCTTTTAATTAATCATGTAACTTCAGACAAAGCATGTAGTCTCTCTGGACTTCAGTTTTTTTACCCTTACAATAAGTATAGTAATATTCTCCCTGTCTAGTTTCTACTACAATTTTGATGCTAGGAAAAATGTATGTATAGAAGTGCTTTCTAAATTATGAAGAGTGAAAGTATACTATTTTCCTTATTACCATGGACTCATAGTCATGATTCAATTCCATTTCTAATCATCTCATTAAAGTAGTATGAAATAAGTGAATTACTAAATTACCCACCTGAGTATCTGTGCCCGAGAGAACAAAAAATCCAAATTGAGTGATTTTGCTGGCAGACTTCTCCCTTCCACTTGGATGGCCTGTGTTTGTACAAAGGAGAAGCATTACAACTTTTTGATAAATTACCATTCTTTGGCTCCATTCAGGGCATAGTGGAGATAGTGATATTGTCAGAATTGCTGGTACCTTTGTGAGCTGACTCTTTCCCACTTTTCTCTAGGTATTTACTACTTTAAAGATCGTACGCCTAAACCCAGACCCTGTAAAGGGCAGAGGCAGGATGCGAGTGTAACAGAGGGGGCTGCTTTACACTGTGCATTTATATGGGCCTAGATTGTATTCCTTTTTTTTTTTTTAAGAGATGGAGTCTTACTCTGTTGTAGAGGCTGGAGTGTAGTGGCACAATTGTAGTTTGCTGTAGCCTTCAACTCCTGAGCTCAAGCAATCTTCCCACCTTAGCCTCCTGAGTAGCTGGAACTACAGGTGTGTCCCACTATGCCCAGCTAAATTATTTATTTATTTATTTACTTATTTATTTATTTTTAGAGACAGAATCTGGCTATGTTGCCAGGGCTGGTCTCCAACTTCTCACTTCAAGCAATCCTCCTGCCTTGGCCTCCCATAGTGCTGAGATTATAAGCATGAGCCACCATTTCTGGTCTAGATTTGATTCTTAACTTTATTATTGGCTAGTTGTGTAAACCCGGGTAAGTTATGTGACCTTCTAGAGCTTATTAAATCTTTATTAAGCCATTATTATTGCCAGACAATTTGCTTGGAGCAGAGAAGATCATTTTTTTTAAGCCCCTCCTCAAAGAGCTCACAATCCAGAAGGGAAGACCAACAACAAAGGTACCATCACGTTAACCTTCAGTGATGTTTTGTAATAAAACCAGCCCAGTGCCTGGCAGAGAAGCAGTTCAGTAAATGGTAATGAATATTGTTATTATCCATTGTCTTGGGCATGCTGGAGGCACAAGCCATGGGACATGAACTGAAGCCCTCAGCCTAAGCAGGTCTTGGCAGTGGCAGATCTCAGCTTATCTAAACTTTCCTACCCCTGGCCAAGCTCTGGGCTGAAGGAAAGCAGGAACTTCCTCTGAGTATAAAAAGGCCTTGCAGGGCCTGCCCTTGACCTCAGCCATCCCTGCTGTTGGACTCGTTCTAAAGCCAATCTATGGCTTTGGGTTTTCTCCAGGACTGTCAGGGCATGATTCCAGATCACGATTTCAGAACACATCCTGGCCAGCAGGGAGCTGCCTGAGTTATCCTCAGGAACACCTTGGCCTCCTGAGAATCTGCCCAACCAAAATTCCTGGGAGCAGGGCCAGACTCACTCAGGCGATTTCTGGTCTTGCTGGGGAATCAGTTTTGAGCCAGAACCTATTCCAAGTTGAGAGGTGAGTAGAAGTTCGCCCACCCAAATATCAACCAGCTCTCCCAGCCATAGCTGTCTTTTGTGGGTTCATTATGTCAAAATTTATGGAACATATTTTTGAATCACAGAGATTTATCTATGTGGTAAGAAAATTTTAATATCTGACCATTCACTTTAAAGAACATAACAATTGTTACCTTTTGACATTAATTAATGATATTCTACCATGTTATCAGGAGACACTGCCAAGCTAGAGCCTGAATCTGTTCATCTGCTGAAACCTACAAGTGTTTGTAGTTTAAACAAAAGCAAAATCAAAATAAGAAAATTCTCTCCAATAAAAGAAAAATCGAAAAATTGAGTCACAACTTAAAAGCATTTTTGTTTTATTTTTCTGTTTTCAAGCCTGACCTCAAACGTGCCCGTTTACTTATCTAAAGATAATCAGCTACATCACTATCAGCTCAAAATTGATGCTTTGAAAGATCATTTTTCATTATAGCTAATTAAAAATGCATCAAGGGTCAGCATGCTATAATAGGTTCTGAGCAGTTTAAAAGGGAAGGGCCGGCTGATGGAATCACCCGCCATGACATAGCACCTATTTACTTGTTTCTCATAGAGATACTTTCTGAAAAATACACCTGGGCTATTTAAGGTTGTGACATATAACAGAGGTTCTGTGCCAGACCAAACTTTATTCAGCCTCCTAAACTTTCTCCTAGGCCCATTAGTTCACTTCCTCATAACATGAAATCTTAGCAAAGAACCCTGCTAAGTTAGTTTAGCAAATACACTCCCTGCCAATATCTGATCATCCTTGATCTCTGATTATCCTTGATATCTGATCAGGTTTCTCATCCTCCACCGTCCCCCAAGTGATGTCCGAGCACCCTGGCCTGTCTTCAGCAAGTATGTCATTAAGTAGCTTCAGCCAGGATTCCCCCTTACCCTTGAGGATTCTCTTAGCAATTTTCCATCCACTGATGCCATGCTGCTCCTTGGGTATCAATTCCCATTTGCCTATGCTGTATTTGAAGTAGAGCCCAGTCTCTCTCTCCCACTGCAAAATGTCACTGTAGAGGTCTCTACACCTATGGTAATCGTCTAAATAAAGTCTGCCTTACCATACTTTAACAAGCATCATTGAGTAATTTTTTCTTTAAGACATACATGGGGTGAGATCATCTCAATAGCCTGCTTCTACATCGGAAAAGCTGTTAAAGTGTTCGAATCAAAATAGTGGCATTTGGTTGAAGATGTTTTCCTTCTTTCTCTGCTCATTTTTCATCTTCCCGGAGGGTCTTCCTTCTCTCCCTCCCCCACCTCCCCTCCTCTGCTATTCTTTACCCCTCTCACTTGTCTCCACTCACGACAAGGAGTGCCTCCACAGGGCCAATACATCAAGCCGTGACACCAGCAGAGTCTCATTCCCTCCGACAGACGTCAATTTAAAAGGCAAGAGAAGACTTCAAGGCAGGGGTGAGGGACGTGAATGAAATTAGTCATCATTACCCTGAAGCAACATGGGCTTGCTGTAGCTGTTCCCTCATCAGGCTTCTCATGACTATGCCTCGAGGATCACCCCCATCACTCTAAATAGTCATGACACTGCCAATGTATGGGTTAAAATGATGAGCAGGAGAGACAGGCCGATCCCAAAGTAAATAGACTGAATTAGAGGCATTACAACAGTTAATATGTCAGGTCCCTGTAGGGAGGCCATAGATCCTGTGTGGTCTATTTCCCCTGCATATTGAAATTGATTGTGCCTTGGGCAATGGCAGGGCTGATGGGGGAGGGGAGCTGACAATTCATCCTTCTCCTCACATGGATCAAAGAAAGAAGACAGTGTTATGTGAAATTATTTGCTCTGAAAGTGCTGGGAATAGAATTTAATAGTGAAAGAAGTCATGAGTGTTAGCCAGTGTCTCCCCAGGCCACACCATCCAAGGAGTATAAATAAGGTCATGCTCTCACCAAAATCATATTTCTCTGGCAGAACTGCAGGAACTATACCCTCCTTTTTCCCCCACCTGGCCAACTGTTTCTCGAAACCTCAAGGGATGCCTCCTGTATTTTTGAACACAGTCCTCTTGGCCCCCACATCTGAGGTTCTCCTCCTCCCCTTTTGCTCACTGTGGTGGTATCTATCAGGCAAGCCTACCAACTCCTGAGCTAGTCCCTGATGTCAAACACAAAAGACATTGGTGCCACTGTGATGTTGGCACTGACCCTGGCACCTATAATGCCACAGAGAGTCTCAAGTTAGTGCTCACAGGCCCAGCACCAACACTGTTAATCCAGTTGGTTCCTTCTTAAAGCAAATTCAATGCCACGATAACTTCAATGAAACTGATCTTTGTGTTTCTATTTCCTCACCACTGCCACCCACCTCTTCCAAGCTGTAGTCAAGAATGCACAGTGACTGGTTCAGAGGCTGGTCTGGGTAATTGTTAATGCCCTGGTTCAGGGTCTCCTGAGACAGACTTAGAAGGAGATTTGTGTGCAGGATATGTACTGGAGTACCCTCAAGACCAACAATTGAAAACAAAAACAAAAAAGAAAAAGCAAGCAAGCAAGAAAGAAAGGAAGGAAAAAGGAAGAGTGAGAGGAAGGAAGGAAGGAAGGAAGGAGGAAGGAAGGGAGGGAGGGTATGATGGCTCATGCCTATAAGGTAGGAGGATCACTTGAGCCCAGGAATTCAAGACCAGCCTGGGCAACATAGTGAAACTCCTGTCTCTATAAAAAAATAAGTTATTTTTTTTAAAAGACTGATGATTGTGTGAGGGGAGATGAAGAAGCTGATAAGGTAGAGGGAGAAGAAGATGAATAATCTGTGGGGGAGTGAGGCAGCAGGGGTTGGAGGAGGAAGCAGATTAATTGTGATGAGGTCGTAACAGGGGCCTTCTCCGATTGCACTGGGGAGATCTGGAGCTGACCTGTTTCCTCAGAGTTGTTTGACATTGAAGCAAGGAGCTAGAATTTGTACTCCCTCATCATGCAGTTATGAGATGTGGATTGTCTCAGGTAGGAGACATAAACTTGAGTGAGGTGGTTCTTTTCAACTGAAGGCAAGTCCCAAAGGATTCAGATGGGAGTGGTCTGTAGCAAACTCTGTGAAACTGGGGGAATAAGTATCTTGGTCTTCAAGGGGGATCTGGCTGGTACACCCTTGATCTCTCTCCCTCTTCTTTTCCCTATAGACTTTGTTTGTTGACCTTGGCCCAACACTTTTCCTTCTTAGGCTGAATTATTTTTAAAGAAGATCCTTAAACCAAGACAAGCCCCTTCACCTCAGTCCTCTTTGAGCCCTTGGATAAATGATTGCCAATGCTCATAGCCGGACCACTGCCATAAGCACAGTCAAAATATGTCTCATTTAAATCTGAGAAATAAAGGCAAAGAGCCTGTATAACACAAACCATGTGAGACCTGAGTTCCCCTCTGCCTGTCTTAGCTCTTAGGTGACATTGAACCATTACTCCACCCCACCACCAGGCTCTGCCTCTTAAATGCAAATTCAATCTAACTAGTTTCTAAGGTCATTTTCCAGTTTTAGATTTCTCCAACCATGTGCTCATGGAGACATAAAATAAGCAAATGGCATGATTTATGTCTTAGAGGATATTGAAACTGCAAATGAGGCAAAATAAAGCAACTAAGAAAAAACTAAAAAACTAGAATAATGAACCATAGTTAATACACTAAAATTCCAAAATATTTGCCAAAGGAAATTGATACAGGGGCAATTGATAATAAAGCAAGCCCTTTTTTTTCTGTAAAGGGATAAATAGCCAATATTTTCAACTTTAAAATCATACATGGTCTGTACTGCAATTAATTTTTATTGTTGTAATGTAAAGGCAACATACATAAAATGTTAATGAATGAGCATGGCTGTGTTACAATAAAACTTTGTTTACAAAAACAGATGACAAGCTGTGGTTTGCCAGTCTTTTCTGTAGAGTTAAAAAGAGGAAAGAAGCCTTAAAGATTAATCCCTTGCAACTCAAAGAGCAGTTCACCGGTGCTCAACATTGGCATCTTCTAGGAGAATATTAGAAATGGAGAGGCTCAGGCAGCACACACCAGACCAGCTGAATTATAACATGCATTTCAAAAATACCACCAGGTGATTTATATATGTACAGTACAAGGTAAATAGCACAAATCTCATCTTCTTTTCTCTTTTTTACAGCTGAATATACTGAGGTCCAGAGTGATCAGATGACTCATCTGAGGTCACACAGCTAGTTTCAGATCAAATTGAGATTAGAGATCTGAGTTTTTCTTCATTCTACAAATATTTATTGAGCATCTCCTACATGTCAGGCATAACTACCCACTTTCATGTGTAAATTTGTTCAACCATTGTGGAAAGCAATGTGGTGATTCCTCAAAGAGCTAAAAATAGAACTACCACTTGACCCAGCAATCCCATTACTGGGTATATGTCCAAAGGAATATAAATCATTCTATCATGAAGATACATGTAAACATATATTCACTGTGGCACAATTCACAATAGCAAAGATATAGAATCAACCTACATGCCCACCAATGGTAGATTGGATAAAGAAAATGTGGTACATATATACCATGAAATACTATGCAACCATAAAAAAGAATGAGCTCTTGTCATTTGCCAGAACATCAATGGAGCTGGAGGCCATTATTCTTAGCAAACTGATGCTGGAACAAAAAGACAAATACTGCATGTTCTCACTTATAAGTGGGGCCTGAATGATGAGAACACATGGACACAAAGAGGGGAACAACAGACACTGGGGCCTACTTATGGTAGAGGGTGAGAGGAGGAACTGGATTAAAAAAATAACTATTGGGTACGAGGCTTAGTACCTGGCCAGCGAAATAATCTGTACAACGAACTCCCATGATGTGAGTTTACCTATATAACAAACCTGTACATGTGTCCCTGAACCTAAGATACAAGTTAAAAAAAAAACAAAAATTACCCACCTTCATGAAACTTGTGTTCCTTTAAGAGGGAAACAGAATAAAAAAAATGGCAAATTAAAAATTATTAAATGTTTTTGGTGAATAATAAATCAAGGATAGAGAATAGGGAGTATAGGGAGGTGCACACTACAATTTTATACAAATTGGCCAAGGGAGACCTCATTGAGAAGGCGAGGTTAGCAGACAAAGGAGTACATAAACATGCTGAACTTCCTGTCTTATGAAAGTGATATGAATATTGATGTAATAAATCAATTAGAGAAGGTAAATATGAGTTTGAGTCTTAGTCTACAGGGAACAAACATGGGAACGAAAACAGAATGCGTAACTTTTACACAAGCCAAAGGAAACTCAGTCTATCCAATGGGCATTAAGAATTAGTGGGGGGAAGAGAATAAAACTGAAGGAATGAATAATAAATAGATGTAGAAAATGTAAAAAAATCTCAGATTGCATAAATTATACAATTCAACAATACATTTCTCAAGAAATATGCTTAAAACCAAGACAAAAGGAATGTTTGTGGCTAAAAGAGAGAATAAAAATATACTGGTGTGGGAATCATTATATCTGATAATATATAACTAAGGTAAACAATGTATTTAGAGCAAAAAAAAAACCCTTTGTATACTGATAAAAGAAATCATGTCAATAGTAAATTCTACGCCCTCAAAAATAAAGCCTAAAAGTATAATTAAACTAACCGACAGTAGTCTAGAGAAAAATAGCTATATCAAACAAATCCTTCTTAAAAACAGATTACAGAAACAGACAAAAATAGATAACAAATACTTGAACAATTTGAGGTTTAAACTATATCAAAGGTTTAAGCTATATTAAACCTATATTATTGCACATATATTTTGTGCATATGCATCATCTAACTCCATAATTCGTAAACAGAAAATGTACAATCTTGGGAATTTTTATAAAATTTGACTGTTAAGCCATAAGTGAATCTACAACCAATCTAAAACCATTTATATTATTCAGATTTTTTTACATAATGTAATAAAGTTGGAAAACAAATTGGAAACTAATCTTTATTTGTAAGCAAAGTAAAAAGTAGTAAATAACCATTGTGTTGAAGAAATAAACATATAATACTTAGAAAAGAATGATAATGGGTGGGGTAGGCAGAGATCTATAATGGCCCCTAAGATTCCTACCCCTGGTGTACACTGACTTTCTTCCAGTTAGTCCATCAAAGACAAATCTAGGCGGGGCTGTGAAGGGAATTGCAGGTGTAATTAAGAGTTTAAATTATCTGACTTGGAGGTAGACAGATTATTCTTGGTAGGGCTAATCTAGTGTGGCCTTAATGGAAGCTGGGCTCTTCTTGGTGAAAGAGATTTAAAGAACAAGAAGGAATATGTGCAAGGGCTTTTTGTTGTTGTTGCTGACTGTGAAGATGGAGAGGGCCAAGAGGAAAACAACGTGAGTGGTCTCTGGATGCTGAAATTAACCACTGGTTAAGAGCCAGCCAGGAAATGGGCACCTCAGGCCTACAACCACAAGGAACTGAATTTGCCACAACCATGTGAATTTGGAGATGATCCAGAGCTCCCTATGAGAACACAGCTGGCTAATAACTTGTTTTAGACTAGCCAGATCCTGAGCAGAGAATCTAGCCCACTGTACCTCAGATTCTGCCCTAGAGAACTGAGATATTAAAGGAGCCTAGAGTTTTTTATATTGAGAGATTTGGGAGGAGTTTACCATAAATTCATTTCTCTCTCTCTCTCATTTTTTTTTTTTTTTTTTTTTTTTTTTTTTTGAGGAGGCTGAGTTTCACTCTTGTTGCCCAGGCTGGAGTGCAATGGTGTAATCCCAGCTCACCCCAACCTCCGCCTCCTGGGTTCAAGCGATTCTCCTGCCTCAGCCTCCTGAGTAACTGGAAGTACAGGATGCACTAAGATGCCTGGCTAATTTTTTGTATTTTTAGTAGAGACAGGGTTTCTCCATGTTGGTCAGTCTGGTTTCAAACTCCCGACCTCAGATGATCTGCCCTCCTCAGCATCCCAAAGTTCTGGGATTACAGGCATGAGCCACAGTGCCTGGCCATTTCTTAAATAGATATGAAATAATTCAGGTTATCTATTTTTTTAAATGAAATTTTCTAATTTGTGTTTTTGTCCTCTATTTTTTTTGACAGATTAATGATAGCTATTTTCAAGTGTGTGTTTTATAACTCCATTGTCTGACTACCCTATGGGTCTGTTTTATTTTCTGATTTTTTTCCTTTGATTTTAGTTACTTCTTTTTGTATGTCTGGTTGTTGTTCTTTAAATTTGCTTATTTATTATTGATTGGTTGATTGATTTGTGTTTCCAGAATACCCTATTTTTTTTTTTTTTTTTTGAGACGGAGTCTCGCTCTGTCGCCCAGGCTGGAGTGCAGTGGTGCAATCTCGGCTCACTGCAAGCTCCGCCTCCTGGGTTCACGCCATTCTCCTGCCTCAGCCTCTCTGAGTAGCTGGGACTACAGGCGCCCGCCACCACGCCCAGCTAATTTTTTGTATTTTTAGTAGAGACGGAGTTTCACCGTGGTCTCGATCTCCTGACCTCATGATCCGCTCGCCTCAGCCTCCCAAAGTGCTGGGATTACAAGCGTGAGTCACCGCGCCCGGCCCAGAATACCCTATTTTTGTTTAATCAGGATGCTGAAGCTTCCATATGAAAAACCTCAGAAATCATTTGGGGCTCAGGATGACGTTTTCTTCCTCTAACGAGGTTTCACTTTATTTCTGACTGGTAGTTATTCTAGGGACACTAAGAATCTCAGGTCTTCTAAATCCCAAAGGGTTTAAAATTATTTGAACCTAGACTTTGTTTCCTGTTTGGGATGGTCTGTTTCTGGTTCAATGTTACCCTTAGAACCACCCAAAGGCATGAGTTTTTACAAGGACCCTCTGCCTAGGCAGGACCCAAGCTTCATTTTGGGCTCAGGCTTATGAGTCTATTGAAAGCTGTGCTTGCCTTCTCAACCTTACAGCCACTGCTTTTAGAAGTGGCAATCGTTTTGAGAGAAGCTGCCCCAAATGCTTATTGCTGTGCTGTTATCAAGCCATAGAGTAATATTCCATAATATTGATTCACCATCACTTAATATTAATATCTTGAAGAAAATTGAGGTTACTTATAACTTTTCAAAATACGCAGAAATCATATATCTTTCAGATGGAGTTTTTTCTTAGACATTTGACATTTTTGTTTTACTATCTCACAGTATGCAGTGTTGTCAAGGAGAAGCCTGATGTGAAAATGCTTCTTTCTGTTTTGTAGGGAAGCTACAAAAGTGATTTCTTTCTAGAATATTTTAGGAGTGGTATTCTTTTTAGTCTTGGCTTGTAGAAGAATCACACCTTGGTATATTTAGCTGTGACATTTTACTCATTCTCCAGGTTGGTAAGTTTGGGTGTTTTCAATATATTTCTTCTGCTCTGTAAACATTTTCTATTTCATTGATTATGTATTTTTCTCTGTTCTCTAGGTTTCCTTTTCCTGATGCTCCTATTAAATGGATTTTGGGTATACTGGATCTATTCTCTGCAACTATTTATTTCATTGTACTTTCCATTATTTTTTTCCTTTCACACTATTCTGTGAAATTATTTGCATGATCATCTAGCTCATTAATTTACTCTTCAGCCTAGTTCATTTAGTCATTCAACTCGCTTTTTGAATGTATAGTATTTTTATTTCCAAAATCTTCAGATTATTTTTTCATAAAAAGCTCTTTTATAGATATGATAAACATGTTCATATAATTTCATTAGAATTTAGTCTGCCTGCTCCATTAAATATTTTTTCACATTAGTTTTGTACTTTTTGAATGAGGGTTCTTTCTTTTGTGGTTTCGGTTTTCCTCAGATATTTGTTGATTTTCAGATATAATTCAAGCTTTAAACCATATTTATTTTAAAGTTCCAGACAGTTGAAATGCTGGTGATGCACGCACATGTTTATCATAGCACTATTACCTGTTTGTGGTTGCATGTTCTGATTGCAGAACCTGGTCTTTGGAGAGATAGAAATACTGTGGAATATAGTGTGCTGCAGCCTGCTTTGCAATTTTGAAGGTATCCTCTCCATCTCTCACTGGATCTTTATATATCTGGAATTCCCTGGCTTTATTGCTCCATTCACTGATACCTCTGGGAAGAAACTTATTTACCTTGTCCTCTCAAAACATTTGTACAAAGAAAGTAATAGCTCCAGTTGATAACTACCTAAGGCCTCATAATCATTACCTGTATCCTTTGGCTTTGAATATTCCCCCAAAACAGCAGTCCCCCAGTTTCGTGGAAGGCAATTTTTCCACAGACCAGGGTGCTGGTGGCAGAGGGGGCGGCTTGGGGATTAGATAGTTTTGGGACGAAACTGTTCCACCTCAGATCATCAGGCATTAGATTCTCATAAGGAGTGCCACCTAGATCCCTTGCATGCACAGTTCACAATAAGGTTCCTGCTCCTGTGAGAATCTAATGACACTGATGATCTGACCGGAGGCAGAGCTTAGTCAGTAATGCCAGCGACAGGGGGCAGCTGTAAACACAGATGCAGAGTTGCTGTGTGGCCCAGTTCCTAACAGGCCAGGAACCTGTACCAGTCCGCAGTCCTTGGGTTGGGGTCCCCTGCCCCAAACCACTGATTTCAGTACCATTTCTTTACTTTGTATATTTTCATTACAATTAGATGTAGCCTTCGGTTCTTATTTCATTCCTATCAGCTTTCTATTCTTCAGAAATTCATCAAACTTTTGCATTTATCAGAGGCAATCTTTTTTATTTTCCAGTAACATTATAAAATCTTTTAAAACAGTTTATGTTTCATTTCAACGTATTTTAGACTGGGGTGAAAGTGCTTATGCTCAGTCCACACCATAGTTTTTCAATGAAAATCGTAATGTTGCAGCAGCATAAATTGTAGAGAAAAAAGGCTCAGGAGAAGTTTACGCAGAACACGTAATGATGGTGCATGTCTACTGTGGGGGAAAGGATGAGGATACGAGGGTAAGCATGAAATTTCCAGAGACTGACTTTTATTCCAAGTTGAGTATGATTAAGCATTTCGTCCTTGGTTAGCCAAAACAGAGAGAGAGCAGTATAGTAAAGACTGAGCTAGAACTCAAATCAGAGAAATGCTTCAGAATGAGTCAGGGCACATCTCACACTAATCCTCTTTCAAAAACACAGGACACAGGTGAGTATTTGATGACAGAAAGGAGTTTGAAGGCAAAAACCATGTTGAAGTGCAGAATTGGGGTTGATTTCAGTATAGTGTTTATTGACAGTGATTGACATTTCATTGCAGCCATCACTGAAAGAGACTGCAATTACCTCTGAATTAAAGTACAGACCAATGATTTTTCTATAGCATGTAAATAATAATGATCATTATATTTCTTGAACTCTCTCGATGTATAATAATAAAGTAAAATTTTAACACATTTAAAATCAGGCATTTTTTAAATTATATGCTATTTATAAAAGCCTATTACCAAAGATGCACACAGAGGCATTGCACAATGTGGAGACAACACATTGAGGTCAACTCAACCATCTCTATGCATTTAAATTTGAAACTGAATATTAAGTGTAGTAGACTGTAGGTGGAGGGATCTGGAAACTTATTAGGCTGACATCACTAGCATTTTATTTTATTTTTATTTATCTTTAGAATCAGGGGGTATATGTGCAGGTTCGTTGCGTGGTGCTGAGGTTTAGGTTTCTATTGGACCCATCACCCAGATAGTTAACATAATACCCAATAGGTAGTTTTCAACTCTTGTTTCCCACCCTTTCTCCCAGCTTTTGGAGTCCCCAGCGTCTATTGTTCCAATCTGTATGTCCATCTATACCTAACATTTAGCTCCCATTTATAAGTGAGAACACGCAGCATTTGGTTTTCTGTTTCTGTGTTAAATTTACCTAAGATTAAGATAATGGCCGCCAACCGTAGCCACATTGCTACAAAGGACATGATTTCACTCTTTCTTATGGCTGCATAGTATTCCATGGTGTAGACGTACCACCATTGATGGGCACCTAGGTTGATGCCATGTCTTTGCTATTATGAATAGTGCCATGATAAACATGTGCATGCATCACCAGGATTTTAAATGTCTGGAACTTTAAACTAAATATGGTCTAAGGCTTGAATTATATCGTTCGTGATCACCAAACATGACTGAATGTTAGAATAATTTAAAAAAATCCCTGGGTGATATGGTTTGGCTGTGTCCTCACCCAAATCTCATCTTGAAGTTTAGCTCCCGCAATTCCCACATGTTGTGGGAGGCACCTGGTGGGAAGTAACTGAATCATGGGGGCAGGTCTTTCTCATGCTTTTCTCATGATAGTGAATAAGTCTCATGAAATCTAATGGTTTTACAAGGGGGAGTTCCCCTACACAAGTTCTTGCCTGCTGCTATCCATGTTAAGACATGGCTCTGCTCCTCCTTGCCTTCCACCATGATTGTGAGGCCTCCCCAGCCATATGGAACTGTGAGTCCATCAAACCTCTTCTTTATTAATTACCCAGTCTCGGGTATCTCTTTACCAGCAGTGTGAAAATGGACTAATACACTGGGTTTTACTCAGATTTTGTTTCAGTTGGTTTTTAGGGTGCCTTGGGAATTAACAGTGTTAAAAATATCTTAGATTATATACGACATGCAGCAAAGTAGTAGAATCACTGATTTAGAAAACCGAATTCTTCATGGCTCTTTCACTGTACAAATATGCACCTTATATATTTACATGTTCTCTCTCTCTTTTTTTTTTTTTTTACTAAAAGGTCTAGAATTTCTCTCAAAATGCTCCCAGATCTCAATTTTAGGTAAACATGGGCATAAAAATGAACTCTAGCAGGAAATCAGCCTATCTCCATAGAACCTAAGTGGCTTTTTTCCTTCCAACAAATGTTAGAAACACCACCCAACACAGAAAAAAAGGAAAAAAAGAATAACTTTCATTGTCAAAAACAGGAAACATCTGAACTTTAACAAATCCTTTGATGAAAATTTGCAAAACTAACTCATTCTAAAAGACAACGTAAATGAAACCCCCCATTTTCCACACATGGTCATCGACAGAAATCATTGCTGCTCTCTAACTAGGCACTATGAATCACCTACGAACTTTCATAGCATGATTTGTATTTATTACTGGAGTATCCAAATTTGTCTTCAGTCTTGATATTCATTTTCCATTCATTTTTAAACTTGAAACAGACCAGAAGCATCTCACATTTTTTTTAAACCAAGTGAATGAATGCCAATATGGAAAAATATGTGTCTTTAACTGCTGTGGTCTTATAAAATCTATAACAAAGAAGCCCTAGCTGCTCAATTTCACCACTTATCTCCTGTGATTAAAATCTTTCAAAGGCTTCTTATTTTTCTTAGGATAAAATACAAAATAGAATATACTAGTTATTTTCTGCTCACCAATCTTCCTCCCCCTCCTTTCTGTGCTCTGCTCTATGTTCAAAGAAAGTCGCTGGCCAGGAGACATTGGCAGGGTGGAAAGAGAGAGTTGAGAGGTGTTTCTGTCTTGCTGCCTCTCTGTTTCTGTGTTGCTTCTCTGCCAGCAAGGTGGGCAGCCTTCCCTCTACAGGTCCTGCTACCACTGGACTGTAATAGCCCTATTCCCCTCTCCTTCCTCCTAGGGACGAGGGTAGGGGGTGACAGCTCCCTGATGTTGTGATTCTCTAGATGCCTGAGTTCCAACCCTTGTTTGCCCCCTAAATACTGCCTACTCATGTGTAAGTATCACTTTTATTAAAGTAACTTTATGAAACCATTTGAGTGATTTCTGTTTCTTCCCAGGATCTTGACCAAGAGGCTGAGGTTGTGAAGCCTTTTATGCACTAACTTCCCAGCTGCCTTGCCCACATTCCACCTATATTCCAGCCATGATTTCTCCCACTCAAGGTCATGTGCTGCTGCCTTTGCTTAGACTGCTCTTCCTTACACTGCTACCTGGCTAAGTAAGAGTCTCCATGTATTTGAAATGATTTATAGATCAGTACCAAGAAGTTACCAGCAAATGTTTAACACCTAGTAAATACTTTGTGGTTGAGGATAGTACTCATGCAGATGCTTCATCATCAATTTAGTCCAGAGAAAGAGCTATTGACAATTCAGATGAATTTGCTTCTTTATAAAATTTTTTTCACTATTTGGTTTATTGGACATAGTTATAGCTTATCGGACGTACTCACAAAAATTATTTTAACCTGGTGGAAGATCAGTTAAGTCTGACCACAAGACTTTTCTAGAATGTACTAGATAAATTTCATTCTTTTGAAATTTTATAGGAAGGTCAGGGATGGTGGCTTGTATCTCAGCACTTCGGGACGCTGAGGCAGGAGGATCACCTGAGGCTTGGTGTTTGAGATAAACCCGGGCAATATAGCAAGACTCCGTCTCTACAAAAAGATTTTTTAAAAATTAGCCAGGTGTGGTAACACAGGCATGTAGTCCCAGCTACTCAGGAAGCTGAGGCAGGAAGCTCACTTGAGCCCAGGAGTTCGAGGCTCCATTGAGCTATGATTGTGCCACTGCACTCCAGCCTCAGTGACAGAGTGATATTGTGTCAAAAAAAAAAAAAAGAATGAAATTTTATAAGAAATACAGAAGAGGCTTAAGGAGGAGAATGTAAGTTTGTTCCTGTATGATATTGTTCAGTATATATAAGTAAAGTGAGAAAATGAGAAGTAAAAGAAATTGAATGGTCTAGCGTATTAATTGTTGTTATGAGTTGGCTTTAACCTGCTTGGTTCTGAAGAAAACCTTATGAATCAGGAACAGAAATTATTTAAACTATTGATGATCATCATAAACTGTAGGATATCACCAGCTGTAACTTTTTAACTTGGTGACACTTAAATTTGATCTCAGTGAGCATTATGAGTGTTTGTGAAGGTCACTTCCACTGACCTCATGTTTGGAATAAAAGCCCTGTCTGTTTTTTTTTTTTTTTTTCTTGAGATGGCGTCTCACTCTGTAGCCCAAGCTGGATTGCAGTGGTGCGATCTCGGCTCACTGCAACCTCTTCCTCCGGGGTTCAAGTGATTCTCGTGCCTCAGCCTCCCGTGTAGCTGGGACTACAGGTGCGCTCTACCAGCCTGGCTAATTTTTTGTATTTTAGTAGAGATGGGCTTTCACCATGTTGCCCAGGATGGTCTCGAACTCCTGAGCTCAGGCTATCTGCCCGCCCTGGCCTTCCAAAGTGCTGGGATTATAGGCATGAGCCACCATGCCTGACCAAGTCCTGTCTTTTTTTTTATGTTTGCATAGAATGTTATATCTTTCTAAGTTCCTTCACATGTCTTGTTTCTTCTTGACCCAGTGAGGTAAATAGAAGCTCAGAATGTTAAATACTTTGGTGAAGGCCACAGAGATGGAAGGGGGTAGAGTTTTAAAATCATCTCCTGGTCTTCTGTCATAAAGTCTGGCCTTTCTTCTACTGCTTCATGTTGCTGCTGCATATATTCCTGATTATAAAAAAAATGGACAGTCGTCTTTCCCTGTGCTTCTGAAAGGAGACTGATTTAAAAAGCTTAAGGATAAGGAACATTACAGTTGAGCCAATGCTAAGAAAGATGTCTTATTTTTAAAAGTGGCAATCATTAATATCTGGCAAATAGAAGATATTCTATAAATATTAGTTGCTCTTCCTCATGAAAAGAACTCTGAAAAAAATGTTCCTCTGGAAATAAACAAATTAATAATTGGGATCATTGTGTCTTGGCAAAAGTTTGTCACTGGTGTATGAACAAGGAGCAAAAGTTGCTGCTGTCCCAGAATAGACTTCAGCTATGCCTTCTCATGGATATGATGTCTTTCCTGAATCAGAACTTAAAGAAATTTGATCATTAATTTTAAGGTCATTGATTTAAAGAGAATCTGGCCACAGATTATCTGCTTAATGAAGGCCATTAGGCCAGGCGCGGTGGCTCATGCCTGTAATCCTAGCACTTTGGGAGGCCGAGGTGGGCGGATTGGTTGAGGTCAGGAGTTCGAGACCAGCCTGGCCAACATGGTGAAACCCTGTTTCTACTAAAAATACAAAAAATTAGCCGGGCGTGTTGGTGCTCACCTGTAATCCCAGCTACTTGGAGGCTGAGGTAGGAGAATCTCTTGAAACTGGGAGGCGGAGGTTGCAGTGAGCTGAGATCGTGCCACTGCATTCCAACTTGGGTGACAACAGCAAGACTCCAGCTCAAAAATAAAATAAAATAAAATAAAATAAAATAAAATAAAATAAAATAAAATGAAGGCCATCAAGTGCATTACGAACACAATTTAACACAGCAAATATATCTGTATGTCATTGCAGCAATCAGCTCCCCATATGGTCTGCAGAAAACAGGGTGGGAGCAGGACACAGGTGGTTGGGCCCTTTGCCTATGGCTGATTTGGTGGCCAATTCAATAAATTGATTGAATCTCCTTTGTATAGAAATATCACCTCCCATTTCAAGAGCAATCGTTAGCAATAACAGAATAAGATTAGCAGGTTTTGGCCAAGCTCTTTTTCTACCTGGGTAAACTGATGTACTCATGAGGCAAATGGATGAGTGAGGGGTAACTTTTTTACTGGATCATGGCTCAAAGGTGGTCCTCCAATTTAGCCCCTTACTTTTATAGTGGGATCAGGTGCTGTGTTTAAAACTCAGCAACTAGCGGTTCAATGAGAAAAGAATATTTTAAGTGTAGGATGGTGAATACCCCCAGTTCTCCATCTTCAGCCAATTGAGACATTTAGTTCATTCAGTTTCTTGAAGAATTGGAGGAAAAGAATAAGAGGATGGGGAAGAGGGAAAATCCTCTTGGATAAAAAAGCCAATCATCAGGTGACATCTCTGGCACTAATGTTTAGTAACTGATAATTGCTATAACTAGGGCCATTGAGCTTTGCAAATATTATCTAGTAAATTTTAATTAGCACCCAGGGGATTGAAGAGTTTCGGAATAAGCTCTTGGGAGAAGACTCCCCCGCTAGTGGTGATGTGTGCTGTTATTTTAGATCAGCTGGCCTGTCAGAGCGGATCAGTGTCACTGCACCACTTATCTGGAGGAAAATGCACCTGCTTCTACATGGAAATAAGGTGCATTATCTGCCAATTTGTGCTGCTTATTTCTACTGCTCCCCAGGTTTGACAAGTGGAGAGTGCAAGGGCTAAATCGGGAGGCTGTGAAGGAGAAAGGAAGGAGAGTTTTGCTGTCCTTCAAGGACACACACTGTTACAGGCTCCGGGTGGCTCCCTCTTCTGCTTTTGGTTGGGTTTGAGACCTTGCTTGGAGCTGTATCTAAACGAGAGGCATTTTGCTATGAAAACTGATGATGCTATTTTGCAATAAAATTATCAGTTTCTTATTTTTTTTTGTATGGAGAATTTTTGACTAATCCAAAGAACAGGGTGACCAATTAGGTATGGTGGGACACTGATCTCTGACAAGAAATCTGTTA
Organism: Nomascus leucogenys; assembly: GCF_006542625.1. NCBI lineage: Eukaryota > Metazoa > Chordata > Mammalia > Primates > Hylobatidae > Nomascus > Nomascus leucogenys. The sequence continues at coordinate 53,550,871 of NC_044381.1, read as the reverse complement.
AAGCCTAAATGAAAACATTGACTGGAAATGTTTAGAAACAAATAATGTGTACAATTATAAAATGTATGATTCGTTGATTTTTTTTTAATTGCACAGTACAGGAAACACCCCCTCATTGTTAAAGAGTCAATGAATGTAGAAGTACTTAGCTAATAGTTATAAACAAACGACTTATCAGGCACTATGAGAAGCAAGTTATGTATGCTACTTCTATTGTTCCCACTTATAGATAGGGAAAATGAACTCACAGGAATTAAACATCCTGCTTCAGGTCATTCAGGTATTATATGGCAGTGCCTGGATCTGACCTAAAGCAATTTAACCCAAGATCCCATGCTTTCAATAGTTCTGAGACGTACACAATTACACATCCACCTATACATACTTGTAAGACACACATGCAGTATAAACATGTTCCAATACGCATGTATACACACATGCATGCACATTTATATCAGCTTAGTGTATACATATACTCTCCTATTTCTATCTTACTGATTTAAGTATTTTAACGTTGAATTGAAAAACTGTAATAAATATGTTAAGGTGTACTTCAAGAAAAGCCTAGCATTAACCATCAGAGAAATGCAAATAGAAACCAAAACGAGATACCATTTCAGACCCATTAAAGTGGTGTATTAGTCAAGGTTCTGCATAATAAAAAAGACAGATAATAACAAACATTGGTGATGATGTGGAGAAATTGGAGCCCTCATACACTGCTGGTAGAAATACAACATGGTGCCTCCACTTTGGAAAACAGTTTTTTAAAAAGGTTAAAACATGAAGTTACCATATGACTCAGCAATTTTACACCTAGGTATATATCAAAGTGAAATAAAAACATATGTCTACACAAAAATTTATGTAAGAATATTCATAGCAGCATTTTTTCTAGTACCCAAAAGGTAGAAACAATCAAAATTACCATCAATTGATGAATGGATAAACAAAATGGGCATAATAAAATATTATTCAGCCACAAAAATAAATGAAGTGCTGACATGTGCTATGACAGGGATGAATGCTGAAAACATGCTGAATGAAAGAAATAGTCAAAAAGACCAGATGTTGTAGGATTATTTTATATAAAATGTCCAGATTAGGCATATCTATGGTGCCAGAGAGCAGACTGCCTAAGGCTGAAGAGATGGGGGAATTGGAATCTGGTGGGTAAATGGTGCAGGGTTTGTATTGAGGGTGGTGAAAATATTCCAAAATTGATTGTGGTGATGGTTGCACAGTTCTGTGAATATACTATAAGCTGTTGAGTTGCCTTGTATAATTTAAGTTGGTGAATTGTATAGTATGTAAATTACATCTTTAAAAGCTGTTTTAAAAAAAAGAGAAACCTACATGCATGTTGTGACTGAATGTTTTAGTTGGATGACATCGGTATGATGAGTTACATTTCCAACTCCCCGTTTCCCCGTTTACAAAATACGAAAAATCATATCTCCAATCCAGAGTTGTGAAAATTAAAGATAATACTTGTAACAGTTTTTATGAATATTGGATTCCATTTTGTTGCCAAAGAAGAACCAGATGCAGTGAAAGCAGAAAGTGAAGGAGAGTTAGCACTGAGAAGGTAATAGACAGAGAGACTCAGAAAGGGCGAGTGGGCAAAGGAGAGAAAAGTCACATGGACATTTAGAGAGTTCAGAGACGAGGCATGATGTGAAATAACCTGAACACAGAAAGCCAGTGGAAGAGCATTCTCTGAAGGAGGGCTGAAGAAACCTCCCTGTCACATGCTGCTATGTACTTTGTCTATGGACAGCCATGTTTTACTGCTGAATAGAATGTAGGAATTAGCTGATCGGCCACCATTTCGCTCTTCTTTATTCTTGAGGCTCTTAATACTCTGGGTTTTCATCCTTCCCTCCTTCCACTCCCATTTCCACCATGCCCAAGGTACACTTGTTATAATGTGATTCTCTTCTGGGGTCCATGAGCCAGACACTTGAGCCCTGAAGAGGGAATAACCACACAGTCTATACAAGATAAAACTAAGTGGCCTACAAAACAGGCGTGATAATAGATAACATGAAACCAAGGGCTAGACTAGGGCCAGTTGGGAATTCATCAATTCTCAGCTTCATTCATAATCCCATCATTTTCTTTCTTCTCACACAGAAGTGGAATATTAGTGGCCAACACTCAGCAGGCTTGGTTAAGTTGGTTTCAGGATGCAAAATTGAATAGTGATCAGAAAATAGACTCAGCAATTCGATTTGTGTGATCTTTGGAAAACTATTTAGCCTTCTCTGAACCTGTTTCCTCAAGGCCTATCATGGCTATTTCATAGGCTTGTTGTAATTTTACAGGGTAAAGATGTATATTGGCAGCCTAGTCCCTGATCATAGTCATTTCTTAAATGCTTACTTTGGTTTAACTTTTATTTTTTACTGGTTTATCATCCCTGCACATTTAGAATTTACATTTTATCAAACATGAATCACATAACTTATGCATCAAAAAAGGCAAGAATGAAATAATTCATTCAAATCAAGACTAAACTTGAATAGGCCAGGCACGGTGGCTCATGCCTGTAATCTCAGCACTTTGAGAAGCCAAGGCAGGCAGACCACCTGAGGTCAGGAGTTCAAGACCAGCCTGGCCAACATAATGAAACCTTGTCTCTACTAAAAAATACAAAACTTAGCCGGGTGTGGTGATGCACACCTGTAGTCCCAGCTACTTGGGAGGCTGAAGTAGGAGAATTGCTTGAACCTGGGAAGCAGAGGTTGCCGTGAGCTGAGATCGCACTCCAGCCTGGGTGATAGAGCAAGACTCTATCTCAAAAAAAAAAAAAAAGTAACTTGAAAGTAAAGAAAGTTTTTTTCGGTTTTGAAAAAACAATCCTACATAGTCACATGGTGATGTGCATTTGGCAGATATTTGTGTGCATGTAAATAATATGCTTTGTTTCCTCTTAAGTGTTGATACAAGAATAGAAATACAAAAATATCACATGGTATTTCCAGTCTTACCGTAAGTATCAAGAATCTTACAGGTTCCCATGTCAACACAGTGTGCTGTGATCCTTTATATCAGGTTTTATCCAATCTGTATATATTTTTAAAACATGTTAGCATTTCATAGAACTCATCAAATCTGCTACAGAAATTAATTTACTTTGATGTTTCTCAATCTGTGGCACACTTTGATTTGAATAAAGGCAAACAAATACACATTTACCAAATATCGCCTGTGGACTTAACCTCCTGTCATGCCTTGGAAAAGCCACAGAATATGAAGACCAGCCTTCAACATAATTTTTTAACTGGAGAGACAAAAAAACAAATTCATGAAGTAGCTGGGATACTGAAAATAAAATATATGACAGTTTTAGCATTTTGGAAAGAACAATTTTAGAGATGCTAGGGCAAGAGGGAAGCTGGATGGAAAGATTAGAGATGTTTGAGAAATGAAAGTTGGTGGTGATAGCATACACCAAGAGAAGGGGTTTTTGTACAGTCATAATGAGCATGATGGTATTAGTTTTTCTTTTTAAAAATAAAATTATTTTCTTAGCCCTTTTTTCCCTTCTCCCTTCCTTCTTTTTCTTCTATGCGACATATAAATTTTACAACACTTTAGGCTTTATCTAAGAACTTAGATTGAAGGCTGGGATGTTGTCTGTATGCATCAGACTACGTTCAGGTATGTATCTTTATGTAGACTTCCTACTGGTAGACATTTTGAAAGCCTGCCTCACTTTAATAACTGGCTTTAATTTACACTTTACTTGAGTTATATTAAACATACTAACTAATCTTTCAATAGCACTTAAAAGTTTACCTAGAATTCCCACAGATTGTCTCATTTGATCTCATAATTACTGTGTCAAGTAATTTCATATTAGCTCATTTTACACATAATATACTGAGATTTAGAGAGACTAAGTATTTTTCTGAGATCGTTTAATGATGAAATGAACAATTCTAAGGCCCGAGTATCCTTTAATCATTAAAGAAAAAACATGCAAGAGACAAAAGATTGTGAAATTTAACATACTGGGAATGGCACCTTTCTGTTATCTTGGAATTTCAGCAAAAGTTCTAAAGCTGTGACGGGTTTAAAGGGTTAAAAAAAATTTCCAACTTAATTCTATAGAATTTGTGGGAAGTGGAAACCCTGTTCAACTATGATCACTCCAACAGTCCAGGGATGAGAAGATCAAACATTCAAAAGTAAATTTGGTGAGGGAAATTTTCTTTGAAGAAAGCTGACAGTTCTTGACTGCCTCTCTTAGGAAGAGAAGGGACTGCTTCCTGCCTCTATGCCAAAGTGGAGCCCAGTCACTAAATATGACGCTGTCTGCAAGAGGGAGGCTAGCATCTCACTCTGGCTTGAAGACTGCTGAGACTTTTAGGCTACCCAGAGCTACTCCTGGAGTGCAGAAGGCAATAATTCTTCGGAGAATTTGAAATGCGTCCTTCGGATCTGAGGACAGGCATAAAGCCTCTCACATGGAAAAGTCTGCAAGCCCTCGGGGCTGGCTGGAAGAAGCTGTAAAGAAAAAAAAAAAAAGTACAGAAGATCAGTAGATTTAGGAGAGCCAGGATAGGTGTTTTGCTGTAAGACACTACAAGAGGTAGCCAGGCTTGGAAAGTCTTGAAAGGATCTTGACAAAGAGGGGCATCGCCAAAAGCCAATTCATATGCTGTACAGCAGGGCTATCTTTTAGAAGTTTACTGTAGTAGACAGAAGACATTTGCTGTCTAAAAAAGAACTACTAAAAGCTCTGGCCAGAAGCAGTGGAGGAGTTAGAAGAGAAAGCAAAGTGAAAAAGCCAGGAGTGATATTCAAACCATTTTACATTTGGTGGGACATGCAGGTTGGCCACCAGAAAAGATGCCTTCCAGGGCTACTGTGAAATGGATTTTGTTTCCCCTTCTGGGCTAGTGCTTGCCAAACCTCAGATCAGCCTTGAACTTGGGGAGCAGAGAAGCAACTCTACATTGGGTACGATGTGAAAGTTTAGGTGCAGACTAAAGTAGACCTTTTAACACAGAAAATGAGACTTTCCAAATGTATGGGACCTGCTGAAGATATTGTCTGGAGGAAAGACTGTTGCCTGCTACAGAGACATTTGAAACATTAAGACATTTGAAACATTGGAAAACATTTTGAAACATTAAAACATTGGAAAACAATTAAACTAATGCTGTTTGTACCCTAATGAGTTCAGCAAGTTGGCTAAATGATTTACATGTAGCAAAACCTTTTATTTTTATTTTTATTTTTTGAGACTGAGTCTCGTTCTGTCGCCCAGGCTGGAGTGCAGTGACGCTATCTCGGCTCACTGCAAGCTCCGCCTCCTGGGTTCACGCCATTCTCCTGCCTCAGCCAGTACTGGGACTACAGGCGCCCACCACCACGCCCGGCTAATTTTTTGTATTTTTTTTTTAGTTGAGACGGGGTTTCACCGTGTTGGCCAGGATGGCCTCGATCTCCTGACCTCGTGATCTGCCTGCCTCGGCCTTCCAAAGTGCTGGGATTACAGGCATGAGCCACTGTGCCAGGCCGCAAAATTATTTTTATAAAACAATCATGAACATAGAGGAAAAAAGTTTGAGGTGGACTTGGCTAGCGTTTTAAAGTGAATTTCAGAACTGAGTTTCATACAGGGGAAGTTGCTTGGCCCAGGTCATACATACAGTTTAACAGAACACTGAACCATGCGCAGGATGTTTGGAGCAAGGACAAACTTACCTTTTACTAATGGAATAACACGTTGCACTGGTTAAGGTTACACAACACACATATGTGATTTCTCCAATAAACAATGGGAAAGGATAATTTGTTGTAGGCCCAGGAGTACAGAGATATTTGGTAAGACTCCAAAGAAAGTAAAGAAAAAAGGAGGACAAGCTATATCTTATTACAAGTTGACTTAGTTTTGGAGAAATATTGAAGGCTAGAAAACAGCGGGCAAAATCCAATTATTAAATAAAGGAATTAAAGCCATACCAGAGAATTAGTGACCAGTTTCAATAACAATGATTTCTAAGCAACAGCCAGAGAAAATATTTTGAAGGATTCAGTATTGGAGAAAAAAATTTTTTTAAATCAAAATAGGCCAACATATGTGAAAGAATGTCTCGTGTATGGAAAATACAACAACTGAGAACACTTTTTTTAAAAATAATTGATTCAAAATATATCACTTTCTTCTAGTTTGTGTTCTTCCTATTGTGCTACACTTTGATACATGGCATCATCTCTTCTTATTAAACAAAAAATTCATGCCTTAGGGATAGATATCTCATTTTGGATAAATTTAGGAAGAAAATGTGATAATGTAAGAGATAACTAGGACCTTGGAGCTACTCTCGTGAAGTTCATATTCTGATGCAAATATAGAGTCAATCAAAAAATCATAATTAGTAAACTGTGGGAAAAAATAGAGAACAAGTAAAGGAAAATTGAGAGTTCCAAGTGAGTTGCAGGTAAGGAGATGGGTAGCAATTGTTAAGAGTAGCTGTTACTGTTATGAAAAACATTATGGCAGGTTAGGCTTGATTTGGACTGGCAACAACAGATACCTGTGGCATGCTCAGTTGTTGTATGTCTTTTCTGCTACATTAAAACAATAGCAGGTTTTCTGCTTTTAAAATACAAGTTCCTTTCCTCCTACTTCTCTTCCTACTCTTCTCTTAACATGTCACTTCTACCTGCTACATAGCTAGAGGCTGATAAAGTGGCATCCGCTCAGGTTTGCGTAGGCGTTGCTTGTTTCTTGAGTCAAATATGCAGACATGCCACTGCAAGTGGATGACTGCTTGGTTTGTTTGCTTGTGGATTTTTACAACTTCATCGGTGTTTTATCAGTCGAACTGTCGGTGTTTTTAACAGTTGATGGATATGATAAAAATTGGTACAGTGTAAGTCTGTGGTTCTCAACTCTAGCTGCATATGAGAATCACCCAGGGAGTTTGGAAAAATGCAGATGCCAGGGCCCAGGGCCAGAGATGTTGATTTCATTGGTCTCTATGAGGCCTGGGCATTAGTGCTAGGTGCTGGCCAGTGATTCTGAGAAGTAGCCAGGCTGGGGTATCTCAAGGTGTGCCAGGCAGCCTGCAGGTACTTTCAGAGGAATATGCCATGTGATTTAATCCTCACAACACTATAACAAAGGCATTGGGGTCCTCATTTTGCAGAAAAAGATCTATATTTTTGAGTGATGGCATGATTTTCCCAGAGCCACATCACTAGGGTGTAGAAGGGTGTATTTCATTTCTGACATCGTATTTGGAAATTGTGGGTTGGAAAAGCTAATTCAGTTCCACTCAAATAAAATGGTTTACTTGTGAAACGTTTTTCCACCATCTGTGCCTCTGAAAATAGAGTGGCAATTTCCATTATGGAATTGTAGAAAGTTTGACCCCAAATGTACAACTGATAAAAAGTGAAATTAAATAACACACCCTACTTTAGAGAAGGAATCCCAAAACAGGTATCTTAAAATTATTTCCATTTTTTGCTTTTATGTTTATACATTTCAAAGAAGAGATTCGGCCAACTTTTATTTTTTAATGTTTGAAACGGCATTTTCCCCTGTTATTTCTGAGCAAGATAAACCCAGGAAGCACTAGAAATTTCAAGCAATATATTTTTTTTTCTTGATGATAACACTTGAGTAGTGTAAAATATTGATAAAACAAAAAGTCACTTTTGTTATTATAAATGGTTTTGAATTATTACTTTAGTTATAAATAAATTCCAAATATAGAGGGTGTTGTTACAATGACTTTGACAAGCATGATTGCTTCCATATTACGCTCATACTACACCTCTGTACATATGTGAATCTTTGTACAAAATGTCCTTTTTTTCCCAATTGAAAGGCAATTTTTAGCATGTGATAAAAGATACAGAAGGTTAAAAAAAAGAGATTATCGTGAAAAGGCAGTAAACCTGCTAGCCGAGAGTCACTATCCTACTGTTTCCCAGAATCAATCATTTTTACCAGATTTTTGTTTTATTTTATTTTTATTTTATCCTTCTAGCAATACTACATGATTCTACAAATATAAAATACATATATTTACCTTTTCACATAAATAGCAGCATACTATAAATTCAGTTTTATATCTTGCTATTTTTACCAGCTAATACTTCTTTGAGGTCATTATATTAACACATATAGACCTACTTCATTATTTTTAGTGACTACATAGTGTTACATTGAATGGATGTGCCATAGTTTGTTTAAATGAGCACCCACAGGTGGGCGTGAGTTGTAATATTTTTTGTTTTACAAACAATACTATCAAATGCTCTATGAAGTGTTTGAACCAACTTACACTTCGGCCAACAATGTATGAATGTCTGTTTCCCTATACTTTAGTCAACTCTATATTATCACATTTTAAAATGTTTGCCTGAATCTAACGAGGGAAAATGCTTGCTTATTGTTTTAATTTATAGTTTGCATTCATATCTTAGAAAGCAATTCATGGTTTCTTCTGAGAAGTGCCTGGAACTGCTCATGTATATTGAATGATATAAATACAAATAACAATGCAAATATTCATGTATGTACCTCCTGGCTTCATGTGTAGAACATTAGTGATTTTCTTTAAAACAGCTCTGTGGATGGTTCCCATTTCTTCTTCAGCATTCAAAGATCATGATTACCCTAAAAGCCATCTTCTATTCTCTTGCTTTTTTCAATAGTTTAATGATATTTGATGAGTCCCTAAATGTTAGATCATTTAGCTCTGCATGCTTTTTAAGTTTCTACATGTGAAATCAAACTACATGTATATATTTGTGACATGATTTTTTTTTGCTCACTCAAAAATATTTTTATATATTTTTAATATTCACAAATATCTATACCTAAGAGTGTGTTTCTAGTGTTCTGAAAAATTCTCAGGTACTATCTCTTCAAAAGTTACATTCCTCATTCCAGAATTCCTCATCCTGATCTCCATGTCTCTTAACTTCTTTATTATTTCTATTTTATTTGTATTTTTTAAAATTTTATTTAGAGATAGGGTCTTGCTCTGTTGCCCAGGCTGGAGTGCAATGGCATGATCATAGCTTACTGCAGCCTTGAACTCCTAGGCTCAAGCAATCCTCCCATCTCAGCCCTAGAACAGCTAGGACTACAGGGACATAGCACCATGATGCCCAGCCAAGTTTTTTCTTTAATTTTAGATACCGGGTCTCACTATGTTACCCAGACTAGTCTTGAACTCCTGGACTCAAGCCATCCTCCCATCTTGGCCTCCCAAAGTGCTGGAATTGCAGGCGTGAGCCAACACACTTGGCTTCTTAACTTCTGTTCAATATTTTTCATCAATTTTGTTTTATGTTACATTTTAGAGAAAAAGTATTTATATCTCTGAATAAACTAAATATCTCAGTCTATATAATCTATGATTTGATTTATCTGTTAACATTTTTATATCAATTTTTTAACTTCCAAAATAAGTATTATTACTTTTTGTATCTCTTTTGTATTTTTATAGTCTTTTTTCCTTGCTTATATTTTAAGTCATTTTTATTTGAATGTAGAAATACAGTTATTTCACAGTTTCATTTGATAATGTTGGTATCTGAAGTCCTACTAAATATAATTCTGCTATCTGCTATTTATTTTGGCTATCACTCAAAGTGCCTTGAAATCTTTGCTATTATAAATGGTATCTTTTATACGATCCATCTTCCGGTTTTGGGTTACTGGTATACAGAAATAAAACTGATGCTCACTTTACATACTGATTTTATCCAGTGTTCTTGATAAATTCATAAATTAATTCTAATTTGGGTTCTTCTACATACACAATCACTTGTAAATAATGACAGCTTCCCAGTCTTCACTTATTTAAAACTTTATTTATACCTTTTATTTCTTTTCTTGCCTAACATCACCCGCTAAAATCTCTAGGTCAATGTTAACTAGAAATGACAATACTAGGCATTCTCATCTCCTTCATAATCTCAGGTGACTAGCTTTCAGTGTTTCATCATTGAGCTCTACGTTTGCTATAAGGTTTTTATAGATACTTTTTAATGGATTAAGGAAGCTTCTTCCATTACTAGTTTGCTAAGAGGGCTTTCTTCATTTATCATGAAAGGACATTGAATTTTATTAATTTTTTGCATCCTCCAAAACATGGAGTGATTTTCAGTTATTACTCGACATGAACCCATCTAGATTGTGATATATTATTATTTTTATCTAATGTTAGAGTCAATTTATTAATTTTAGTTTAGAAATTTTGTATCCATGTTCATGGAATTGGCATGTAATTTTCCCATCTTGTTATGCTCTTTTCAGGCCTACAAATAACTATTTAAAAAGCATTTCCTATGTTTATATTCTCTGTAAGAGTTTTTGTAATATTGGTGGTGTTTCTTTCTCAAATGTTTGGTAGAATTCACAGGAAAGCCATCTGGACCTGCAGTTTTCTTTGTGGAAACATTTTTTTAAAGCAGCTTTATTGAGACATAATTTACATATCATAGAATTCATCCATTTAAAATGTAAACCTTAATGATTTTTAGTAAATTTACAGAGTGGTGCAGCCATCAACAAAATCCAATTTCAGAACATTTTCACCACCTCAAAAATATACCTCATACTAATTTGTAGTTATTTTTATTCCAACCCCCAGTTCCAGACAACCACTAATCTACTTTCTATCTCTATACATATACTTCTTCTGACCATTTGGTATAAATATAATTATATGATATGTAGCTTTTGTCCCTGGCTTCTTTTATTTAACATAATAATTTTGAGATTCATCTATATCATAGCTATGGGATCAGCAGTTCATTTCTTTTTATTGCTGAATAGCATTTGACAATATGAATATAATTATCTTGTTTATATATCCACCCATTGGTGAATATTGGGTATTTTTATGTTTTAACTATTACTAATAATGTTGCTATGAACATTTATGTGTAAGCCTTTGTAAATACACGTTTTCATTTCTTAGAGTGGAATTGTCATATTGTTTGCTGTATCTATGTTTAACACCTTAAGAAACTGCCAAACTGTTTTCCAAAGTGGTTGTACCATTTTACATTTCTATATCCAATGTTACAGTGTCTTCATATCTCAATAATACTTATTATCTTTTTTGCTATAGCCATCTAGTGGGTATGAAGTGATATGTCATTGTGGTTTTGATTTGTGTTTCCTAATGACAGATGGCATTGAATATCTTTTCACGTGCTTGCTTGCCATTTGTATATCTTCTCTGAAACAATAATTATTCAAGTTATTTGCCGATTTTTTAAATTGGGCCACTAACTTTATTATCATTGAATTGTCAGTGTTCTTTATATATTCTGGATACATGTCTTTTATGAGACATAGGATTTGCAAATATTTCATCCAAGTGTGTGGCTTATCTTCTCATATTCTTAATAATTTTGAAGCACAGAAGTTTATTAGTTTGATAAAGTCAATTAAATTTTTTTTTGTTTATAAGCCATGCTTTTCTAGGTATTATAAGATACTATTATGTATTGTATCTAAGAAATCTTTTCCTAACCCTCAGTGTCAAAAATATTTTCTCCTGTGTTTTCTTCTAAAAGTTTTATAGTCTTAGAAGTAACATTCAGATCTGTGATCTACTTTGAGTTAATTTTTGTGTCTTATGTGAACGGTCTAAATTAATCTTTTTATGCATACAGGTAACTAATTTTGAATTAAAAAGAATAGCAACACTGGATGTTAGTGAGGATATGAAACAAATGAAACTTTCATAAAGTGTTGAGAGAATATAAAATGGTAGGATCTATTTAAGAAAATAGATGGCTGTTTATTATAAATTATAACAATTTATCGACCTTATGACCAAGCAATTCCATTTTTACCCAAAACAAATGAGAATATATGTCCATAAAATAAGTTATACATGATTAGTCATAGCAGTATTATTCACAAAAGCCACAAATGGGAAATGGCTGCAGTGTCAATAAACTGTGGTGTATTCATAAAATAGAATACACTACTCAACACTAAAAAAGGAAAAATAATGTTGTTACATGCAATAACATGGTGAATTTCAAAAACATTATCCTGAAGGTAACAAATCATACAGACAAGAGTGCCTATGTTATGATTCCATTAATATGAATTTCTAGAAAAAGCTACCATATGATTTTCTTTACAAAGCACTAGAATAAAGGGAGAAAATATCAGAACAATGGATGTCTCAGGGTTAAGGGGGATGAGTATTGCTATAGAGGGAGGGTGAGAAACTTTCTGGAATGATGGACTGTTATATATTGATAGCGGTTTAAAATACCAAGATGTAAATCCAAACTCAGTGGATACATAAGAATTCTGCATTTCGCTATGTGTACATTTAATTTCAAAAGAAGAAAACTATTGAAACGTTAATTAAACTGTTGTTAGAAATATATATGTTGAACTTGCAGTTTCACTAAAATATAAGATGATTGATGGTTGAATGCATAGATATGTATCTGTGGATGGATAGATCTGTAGTAAAGTAAATATAGCAAAAAGTTAATGGTAGAATTTAGGTGGTAGGTATATGGGTGTTCACTGTAAAATTCTTTCCACTTTACTGTACATTTGAAACTTTATATAAAAATACTTTGGTAATTTAAAAAATGTGTTTCATTGTTTCCTCAAACCCAAAATTATTTATTTTACTGTCACAGAAAGAAGGAAGAAAGCTTGGATTCACTTCAAGACATATTCTAGAGAAGGCCCTGTCTTCTCTTTATATATTTATCTATATTTCAAGTTAAGAAGATGTGAAACTGTAGTCTACATCTTATCTAAATTTATTCATCTCTTTAGGGTAGCCAAATTTGCTCCTTTTTAATCATGACAATATCCAGGGGACTTTAAAGAGTATCTTAGTTAATTTATTCATTTCGTGTACAGAAGCCAGTCAAAAACGTTTTTTGAGGAGCTTAATTTGATGTCTTTATTTAAAAAAAAACTTATTGGTTATTGAATTATGTAGTATGCACAAAAGTAGCCCATGATCCAAAGGAAATAAAGTTATTGTCTCTACTTTGTTCCTGATGGTTCAAATGATCTTATTCTTACCAAAGCGGGATAACCTTCATTTCATATTTACAAAATGTTTATTGAGAGCCTTCTGTAAACCAAGTTCAAGGGCCACAAAATCAAATAGATCATACCTCATATGATTTTGCTCTGTGTCCCCACTCAAATCTCGTCTTGAATTATAATCCCCATGTGTTGGGGGAGGGGTCTGGTGGGAGGTGATTGAATCATGGGGTAGACGTCCCCCTTGCTGTTCTTGTGATAGTGAGTTCTCAAAATATCCGTTTGTTTGAAAGTCTGTGGCACTTCCCCCTTTGTTCCTCTCTCTCTCTCTCGTGCCATCATGGCAAGACTTACCTTGCTTCCCCTTCCTTTTTTCCCATGATCATAAGTTTCCTGAGGCTTCCTTAGCCATGAGGAACTGTAAGTCAATTAAACCTCTTCTCCTTATAAATAACCCAGTCTCAGGTAGTTCTTTAAGCAGTGTGAAGCCGGACTAATACAATATCCATAATGAGTTTAAAGTCTACAGAAGAAACTTTCCCTTTCTTATGCTTTTCCCTTTAATTTATTGTTAAAATGTTGAGTTTTTAAATCATAGACTCTCCACAAAACTGCCATGCCAATGTTACTATTTTCATTTTGCCACAGTACAATTTATTTATGCCACTATTTATATTATATTTTTACATAATTTCTAATTTTTACATTTGACTTTATAGTAATCACATTTTCTCATGTATATTACTCTGGAATGACCTCTTGTCATAGAGCGTAAGAGAGACTAGGAAAGAGTATAATAAAGATAGGCACAAACAAGTTTCTTCCCAAGAAAAACGAAGCAATGAGGTTACTCTAGACTTTATTTTCCAGAAACTAGTAGCTTCCTCTCCCTTCTCTGTAGAAGAACTAGGAGTACTTGTCTTTCTTACACTCATTTTTCTACATTTTCTTGAAAGACTACAGATAGGCTGGGTTCGGTGGCTCACGCCTGTAATCCCAGTACTTTGGGAGGCCAAGGTGGGCAGATCACAGGGTCAGGAGTTTGAGACCAGCCTGGCCAATATGGTGAAACCCCGTCTCTACGGAAAATACACAAATTAGCTGAGCATGGTGGTGGGTGCCTGTAGTCCCAGCTACTTGGGAGGCTGAGGCAGGGGAATTGCTTGAATCTGGGAGGCAGAGCTCGCAGTGAAGAGAGATTGTGCGCCATTGGACTCCAGCCTGGGCAACAGAGCAAGACTCTGTCTCAAAAAAAAAAAAAAAAAAAAAAAAGAAAGAAAAGAAAAGCCTACAGATATAAAAAGATTTTGTCTTTATCAATAAAACTGTAAGCTCTGAAGCCAGATGGGATTTCTCATGCCTGTAATCCCAGCACTTTGGGAGGGGCAGGCAGATCACGAGGTCAGGAATTTGAGACCAGCTTGACCAACATGGTGAAACCCCATCTCTACTAAAAATACAAAAATTAGGCCTGGCATGGTGGCTCATGCCTGTAATCCCAGCACTTTGGGAGGCCGAGGCAGGCGGATCACGAGGTCAGGAGCTCAAGACCACCTTGGCTAACACAGTGAAACCCCGTTTCAACTAAAAAAAAAAAAAATACAAAAAATTAGCTGGGCGTGGTGGCGGGCGCCTGTAGTCCCAGCTACTAGGGAGGCTGAGGCAGGAGAATGGTGTGAACCCAGGAGGCGGAGCTTGCAGTGAGCTGAGATCGTGCCACTGCACTCCAGCTTGGGCCAAAGAGCGAGACTCTGTCTCAAAAAAAAAAAAAAAAAATTGTAAGCTCTGTGACTTTTCAGAAAAAGTAAGGCTTGTTTTAAACATCTTGATATATTTAAATAACAGTTTCTTTTAGCTAAAAAAACTAAAGAATTAAAAACTATAGCCTTCCATGTGAACATAGAGAAACTATTTGTCCTATTTAGTAAAATGTTGTTAGGACTTGTCTTTTGTTGATGCTCAAGAAAAGGACAGTAGAAGGAGAAGATCAGAATTTGTGAGTCAAGAAAGCACACATACACATGAAAGCTTGGGAATTGAGAATTTGTCTGGGAGAAATCTAAACACTTATAATAAATTCTTAATTACTTAGCTTCTTGTCTGTATTTGCTTTTTCTCTAAAACAAATGTTATTTACTCCAGAGATGAGCAGCTGGATTTGTGAAATATGTGTGAAGTGTTGCTTGAGTTGGAACTATTTTAGATGAAATAATATTATCACAGTATCTAGTGAACCAGCAGTCTTCTGAAATGGGGCAGGAGCGATGAATGGTTTTACCTTTGTAATTTTTGAAAAAATCAGAGTCATACCTGAAAGTGAGTCTTCCTATTAATTTATAGATACAGTATTAAATGTTATTAGTTTATAAGACAAAACTTTATCTGAACGCATTTGGTTGAACATAATTGGTACCAGGCTAGGTGCGTAGCAAAACTCAACAAAGAACTTGGCCTATTGGCAGGAAGGATTCTAAGACGAGAAAGAGTAGAGGTAATGGTGTGTTACAGAATTAGGCATAGCAGGAATTAGAAATAGGCATGTGGGTTAATTTTGAGTATGTCTTGGAGGACCTCGGTTAATTTGGAACCCATGAATTATACCAGGTAAGGATTCTTGAGTTTGGATCCAGTGAAACATTGAGGAGAATAAAGGCAGATCAGAGGAAGGAGAATAAACAGTTGCCATTTCGTTTATTCATATGACATATTTGTACTGGGAGCTTATGGCAATTAACACTGCACATTCAATGATGAGAAATATATGCATAGTCTTTGTATCAGTCAGAGTCTCAGCAAGAAAGAGAAAGTACACTCCAAATGAACAATTTGAGTAGGTCTTCTTTGAGAAGAATTATTTACATAGGTATGGGCAGGATTTTAGGAAACCAGCAAGGCACGGTGCGGGGTTCTAAGGCAGTTACAGTGGAAAACAGTTACCAGGGAAAGTAGCTGCTTTGAGAAACTGACAGAAACAGAGGCACTGGATACAAGTGTGCCATCTAAACATGATAACCCACTAAAACTAGGACGATTATCTCCATCTCACTTTGTCCTTGTCCTCCAGTCTCCTGAGAACGCCTCACATTGATCACACTCAACTGGAAGCGAGAGGACAATGAAGCCTGTTGATAGAGTGCATGTGAATCAGCAGCTTCTGGGGCAGAAAGAAGGGTGGAGAAGGTTGGACAGTCGATAAGGGTGGACAGTGGATAAGAGTGGGTGGCAAACGGAAGATAACCAGCAGAGCTTCTCTTCTCACGAAGCTTTCGTTTTAGGGCAGTGGTTTCATTTAGGGCAGTGAGGAAGATTTTGCTCCCTCAGAGGACATTTGGCAATGTTTGGTGATATTTTTTAAATTGTCACAACTTGAGGGAGGGGTGCTACTGGAATCTTGTGTGTAGAGGCCAGTAGAGGGCAAGGAGGCTGTGAAACATCATAAAAGGCACAGTATTGCACACGCCTCCCTCAAAACAAAGACTTATTTAGCCTGAAATTCCAACAGTGAGGAGGTCTGTTTTAGTGCAGGAAAAAATATTTGTCAAATGATCATATAAATGAATGTAGAATTGTAAACTATGCAGTATTCTGTGAAAGATGGTCACTTAGTGCTATCAAGTTGCAGGATCAGAGAGGCTTTTGTGAAGATAGGATGATTAATCTAAGGTTTGAAGGATGAATCAGACATAGGTAGAGCAAGGAAGAGGAGGGGAAAAATAATCCGGGCAGAGAAAACACCATATCAAACGCCTAAGGCAATAAGCAGAATGGAAATCTTCAAGAAAAGGAAGGAAGTCTGGTGGGATGGAATGCAGAGAAGAGAGAACTTGGTACAAAACTGGATTGCTGGGCCCGGGCCAGATGCAGCAGGGAATTTTGGACCATTTAAGAAGTGCAACGTCTTTGAGCACATACATAGGTGCAAATAGTAGACCAGCAGATACTTATCCTCAAAGGTAAATCAAGATACAGGAAAGCATAGCCACTTTTAGGATGTCCTTTTAGGACAAGATGGGGGTGAACAGAGAGTTAGAATAGCTTCCCCTCCACTGCCCCTCAAGAGGCAACATGGCCCATGATTAAGGGTATTCAATCTCTGGAGCCAAATTACCTGAGCATAAATCCTGCCTGACACTGATTAGCTGTTTGACTATGAACAAGATAAACTTTCTGAGCCTGTTTCCTCCTCTGTAAAAAAGGGCTAATAATGGTATATTCCTCATAGTGTTATGAGAAAAATTAAAAGTGGACACAATGCTAAGATAGTGCCTGGCACATAGTGAGCATCTCACATAGTAGTAGTAGTAGCAGTAGTAATATTCGTTGTTGTTGTTGTTCTAAAAAAAAAAAAAAGGTTGGGATATTGTTGCCTATTAGCCAAATTTAGTGACTGCCTGCTTTTGTACATGAAGTTTTACTGGAACACAGCCATGTTTATTTGCTTGTGTATCTGTATGTCTGCTTTCATATAATGATGACAGAATTAAGTTATTGGAACAGAGACTATATGGTCCACAAAGCTGAAAATACTTACTATCTGGCTCTTTACAAAATACGTTTTCAGACCCTTACTCTAGAGGGATTAAGCACTGCTTGTCCCATGGACCTGAGCCATGAAGGCTTCCTTCAACAGTTTTCTGAAGACATTGTAAAAACTCTCTTTCCATATTTTGAGTCTTATTCCACTTTCTAAAAGTGCACTTACCCTATATTCTAAACTAGCTCCCAGAATCTCGACTCTCTTTTTCAGTCTATCTTAATAAGAGATTCTTAATGGGAGCCTCTTACTCTACTAACCTCTCCAGTTCTTGGTTAACAAAATACTCATGACTCTGCTGTAGCTATTTAGAGCTGTGATACTGTAATCTTAGGCTTTGTCATTGTAAGATTGGTCCTAGATACCACCTTCTTCCCACCTAGTTGAAATTATACGCTACCTGGTGGGATTCACCAGAGGCTCACCAATTTTGCCCTGAAACAAGTCCTCACACTTGAAGACTGAAGTAAAATACAATATCCAGAGTTATAGAGGACTTACTGAGTTCCAGGCATTATTATAAAAATATTAAACAGATTATCTCATTTAGTCCTCAATCTGATAATCCACATTTTATTTTATTTTTTATTTTTTTATTTTTTTTTTTGAGACAGAGTCTCGCTCTGTCACCCAGGCTGGAGTGCAGTGGCGCGATCTCGGCTCACTGCAAGCTCCGCCTCCCGGGTTCACGCCATTCTTCTGCCTCAGCCTCTCCGAGTAGCTGGGACTACAGGCGCCTGCCACCACGCCCGGCTAATTTTTTGTATTTTTAGTAGACACGGGGTTTCACCGTGGTATTGATCTCCTGACCTCGTGATCCACCCACCTCGGCCTCCCAAAGTGCTGGGATTACAAGCGTGAGCCACCGCGCCCGGCCTAATCCACATTTTACAAATTAGGATTCTGAGGATTAAAAGAAGCAGCGCCTTCCCCAAGGTCTCCCTGCTGGTCAGATGCCTGAGCCCAGCCAGTGTGACTGTGGGGCCATTTCCTTAACCTCCTCCTCACTGTGAGAGCTGACGCCTGGCATTGTAGTACGAGTCCTTGAACCACAATCTCCACTTCATCTAAAGAACAGATGGAATGGGAGAAGCAATAAGAGCTCAGTAACACAAGGAGTCTGTCCCTGGAGGGTTAAATTCTCATGCCTGCAAGTATAGATATCCAGAAAATCCATCTGGACTGCAGATTAAGGGAGGAACACCAAGAAGGCCCTGAAAACTGAGGCAAATTTTTGTCTCAGTTAGAGAGATTTTTACATGCTTTTGGGAAAACAAACAAAACAAAACAACACAACAGCATAGCTAGCTTGGAGCCCAAAGGTTGAAGAATACAGGCATACCTTGCAGATATTTGATTCTAGACGACCACAGAAAAGCATATTACATAAATATTTGATTTCTCAGTGCATAATAAAAGTCACATTTACACTATAGTTTATTAAATGTGCAATAGCATTATGACTAAAAATGCAATGTACATATATCATAATTAAAAAATAGTTTATTGCTAAAAAATGCTAAAAATCCTCGAAGCCTTCAGTTAGTTGTAATCTTTTTGCTGGTGGAGTATTTTGTGTTGGTGTTGATGGGTGCTGATTGATCAGGGTTGTGGTTGTTGAAGGCTGGGGTGGCTGTGGAAATGTCTTAAGAGAATAATAAAGTTTACCATATAGATTAATTCTTTCTTTCATGAATAGTTTCTCTGTAGCATGCAATGCTGTTTGACGGCATTTTGCCCAAGGTAGAACTTCTTTCAAAATTGGAGTCAATCCTCTCAAATCCTGACACTGCTTTATTAACTAAGCTTATGTAATGTTGTAATTCTTTTGTCATCACTTAAACAATGTTCACAACATCGTCACCAGGGGAAGATTCCATCTCAAGAAATCACTTTCTTTGCTCATTCATAAGAATCAATCCTTATCCACTCAAGTTTTATCATGAGTTTGCAGCAATTCAGTCATACCTTCAGGCTCAACTTCCAATTCTATTTCTCTTGATATTTGTACCTCATCTGCGGTTACTTCCTCCATTGAAGTCTTGAAACCCTCAAAGTCATCTATGAGAGCTGGAATCTTCTTCCAAACTCTGTTCATGTTGATATTTTGACCTCTTACCATAATTCACAAATATTCTTAATGACATCTAGAAAGGCAAATCTTTTCTAGGAGGTTTTCAACTTATTTTGCCTACATACATCAGAGGAATCATTATCTATGGTAGCTATAGCTTTACAAAATGTATTTCTTAAATAATAAGACTTGAAAGTTGAAATTACTCCTTGTTCCATGGACTGTAGAATGGACATTGTGTTAGTAGGCATGAAACAACATTAATCTCCCTGTATATCTCCATAAGAGCTCCTGAAGGACTAGGTTCACTGTCAATAGCAGTAGCATTTTAAAAGAAATCTTTTTTTCTGAGGAGTAGGTCTCACCAGTAGGCTTAAAATATTCAGGAAACTATACTGTAAATAGATGTGCTGTCATCTTGGCCTTGTTCCATTGATAAGGGCACAGAGTGGATTTAGCATCGTTCTTAAGGGCCCTAGCATTTTTGGAATGGTAAATGCACATTGGCTTCAGCTTAAAGTCATTAGTTGCATTAGCCCCTGACAAGAGAATCATTGTACTCTTTAAAGTTTTGAAACCAGGGACTGACTTCTCCTCTTTAGCTATGAAAGTCCTAGATGGCATCTTCTTCCAATAGAAGGCTGTTTTATCTCATTGAAAATCTGTTGTTTAGTGTAGTCGCCTTCAATTATCTTAGCTAGATCTTCTGAATCACTTGCTGCAGTTTCTACATCAGCACTTGCTGCTTCACCTTGCACTTCTATATTATGAAAATGCATTATTTCCTTAAACTTATGAACCAATCAGTGCTAGACTCAAACTCTTCTCCTGCAGCTTCCTCACTTCTCTCAGCCTTCACAGCATCGAAGACAGTTAGGGCCTTGTTTTAGATTAAGCTTCAGCTTAAGGGAATGTTGTAGCTGGTTTGATCTATCCAGACCACTAAAACTTGCTCCATATCAGCAATAAGGCTATTTCACTTTCTTTTCATTGGTATGTTCACTAAAGTAGCACTTTTAATTTTTTTCAAGAACTTTTCGTTTGCATTTGCAACTTTGCTAACTGCTTGGTGCAAGGGGCTTAGCTTTTGGCTTATCTCAGTTTTTGACATGCCTTCCTCCCTAAGCTTAATCCTTTCTAGCTATTGATTCAAAGTAGAGACTTGTATCTTTTTTTCTCACTTGAACACTTGTTGGCCACCTTAGGGATATTAATTGGCCTTATTTCAATAGTGTTGTGTCTCAGGGGATAGGGAAGCCCAAGAAAGGGGTGAAAAACAGAGGAATGGTTGGTCAGTGGAGCAGTCAGAACACATACAATATTTATAGATTAAGTTCTTCATCTTATCTAGGTGAGGTTCATGGCACACCAAAATAATTATAATAGGAACATCAAAGATCACTGATCACAGATCACCACAACAGATATGATATCGATGAACAATCTTAAAGTATGTGAGAATTGCCAAAATGTGACATAGGGACACAAGTAAGCACATGCTATTAGAAAAATGGTCTCAATAGACTTGCTCAAGGCAGGGTTGCCACAAATTTTCAATTGGTAAAAAATGAAATATCTGTGAAGTACAATATAGCAAAGCACAATAAAACAAGGCATCCTGTATCTACCACATTTTATTTATCCATTCTTCCACATATGGACATTTGGGTGGTTTCTAGCTTTTAGATATTGTGAGTAATGCTGCTATGAACACTGATGTACACATATCCATTGAAATCCCTGATATCAATACTTTTGGGCATATATTTGGAATTGCTAAATCATGGTGCATTTGATGGATTTTCATATATTGAACCAGCTTTGCCATTCATAAATAAATCTCACTTCATTGTGGTGTATAATATTAATATGCTGCTGAAGTCAGTTTGTTCATATTTTATTGAAACTTTTAAATTTTTTATATCAGTTTTCAAAAGGGGTATTAATCCGTAGTTTTCTTTGTCTTGTAGCATTTTTTTTTTTTTTTGAGACAGGGTCTCCCTTTTTCATCCAGGCTGGAGTGCAGTGGCACAATCTTGGCAGCCCCGACTTTCTGGGCTCAAGCAATCCTCCTGCCTCAGCCATTCAAGTAGCTGAGACTATAGGTATGCATCAACATGCCCAACTTTTTTTTTTTTTTTTTTGTAGGAACAAAGTTTCACTATGTTGCCAAAGCTGGTCTCAAACTCCTGAGTTCAAGTGATCTGCCCACCTTGGCCTCCCACAGTGCTAGAATTGTAGACATGAGCCAATACAATTGGCCAGCATTTTTGTCTGGCTTCAACATCAGAGTAAAGCTGGCCTCATAGTATTAGTTAAAAAGCTATTTTCTCCTCTTTAAATTTTTAGAAGAGTTTGATTGAGAAGAGCTGACATTAAGTTACTATATAGCATCCTTCCATTTCAATATGAGAGACTTCTTTTGTCATTTCTTGTATTGCAGATCTGGTGGTAATGAACATGTCAGCTTTTGCTTATCTGAAAATGTATTTAATTTTTCCCTCATTATGGTGGACAGTTTTGCTGGACATAGAATTATCAGTTCACAGTTTTTTTTCTTGTAACACTTTAAATATATCAGCCCACCAATTCTGGATTCCAAAGTTTCTACCTGATAAATTGGTTGATAATTGTATTAGTCCATTCTCACACTGCTATAAAAAACTGCCTGAGACTGGGTAATTTATAAAGAAAAGAGATAAATTGACTCACAATTCCACATGGCTAGGGAAGCCTCAGGAAACTTATAATCATGGTGGAAGGGGAAGGAAACACGTCCTTCTTCACATGATGTCAAGGAGAAGCGATTAGTAAAAAGGGAAAAAGTCCCTTATAAAACCATCGGATCTCATGAGGACTCACTTACCATCATGAAAAAGTATGAGGGTAACTGCCCTCATGATTAAATTGCCTCCCAAAGGGTCTCTCCCATGACAGGTGGGGATTATGGGAACTAAAATTCAAGATGAGATTTGGGCGGGGATGCAGCTCAGCCTTATCAATAATCTTACTGATGATGACTTGCACATAATGAGTCAATTTTTGTTGCTGCTTGAAAGGTCCTCTTTTTGTTTGTGTCTTTCAACAGTTTGGTAACAATATGCTTCAGTGTACTATCTTTGGGTTTACCTTACAAAGCATTTAATGAGCTTCTTGGATGTATAGATTCATATCTATCATCAAATTTGGAGATTTTAAGACATTATTTCTTCAAATAATCTCTTTGCCCTTTGTTCTCTCTCTTTGCCTTCTTGAACTCTCATAGTGCACGTGTTGGTCCTCTTGTGGTGTGCCACAGGTATCTTAATCTCTGATCTCTTTCTTCATTCTTTTTTCCAGGCTTTCTCAAGAAGGGTTTCTGTGAATTTATTTTGTTCCCTTAAATAGATCATGTTTTCTTATTTCTTTGCATGTCTTATGATTTATTGTCATTGTTGAAAGTTGGGCATCTGGAAACAGCCACATCTTCCAGTTTTTGAAGACAGACTCTGTCTAGGACAGTACTTCACTGATTAGCTGGGTTGGCTCTGAGTCTAGGGATCAGCTGAAGGTGGAAGTTTAACGTGTTTTTGGAGTATGTGTCTTTCCTGGGTCTGAAAGTGGCCTTCTCAACTCTACTATATACATGACTTCTCTCAACTGTCTTAATTTCCCAAAGAGTCTCGCCCTAGGTTCTCCTTGGGGCCTTAGATGGTCTATGCTATGTTTCCACCTGTAATCTTTTATCAGAGATATCATCAGGTCTAAAGTCTCTCTGCAGCTTGTACAAGCATAGACTGACACTTTTACTACCCAAGATGTGAGTTATTAGTAACAGAAACCAGGCCTTTAAGCAGCCCTCAGACAGTTTAGAACATTGCAAATAAGAACTCCACTCTCCCCAGTTTGAGAGGGGGAATTGGCAACTAGGCTGCCACCTCTTCCAGGCCAAGACTGTGATGATACACAAGAAGAGGGATTGGAATTTGGGCAAAGGCAGGTGAAAACACCACAGAAGTTCCCACCATTTGAAGGTAGCTTTCTCCTGATTGAGCACACATTCATTTGCTGTAAATCTTTTCTTCAGAGCTTTTAGAAGATTAGTTAAGTCAGTTTCTAGTTATTCTTTGGTGTTTTTGGTATTTTCAAAGCTTGGAGATTCTTAGTCTGCCATCTTGCTAATGTCACTGTTGTCAACTAGTCTTTCCATTGAACCTTTCAATGGGTCCTCTACATTCATTGATAACATGACAGAGACCATTCATTCTAACATGCCACCTATATACATTTCAAAAGTCCTCAATGCTATTATTTTCCATCCACATTCTACAGGCAGTTTCTACCATTCTACCAAAAATAACTCTCAAAGGCCACTTGATGACACAGAAAGAGCTTGGAGTTCTGAGTTCATCAGGATTTGGTTGTAATTTTTGCCCACAATTAGTTGTTTTATATCTTGGACCATCATCATAAGCTCTGCAAGTCTCAGTACAGTGAGTTATGTCGTTACTTCATCTGTAGTATAATCACTTTGCAAATTTGATTTAAAAACAAGATTAGGCCCAAAGCTAATTTCCTTGTAACTCATCCCTATAGATTAACTCAAAAGCCATCTTTCCCTTTTTCAAATGGTTTCTCCTGTGGAAACCCAATAAGAACTTTTGTGCCTCCTTCGAATTGCTGTAGCACTTGTTATCTGTATCATTTACATGTCAGCTGCCACTCTGTGCCTGGAAACAAAATTTTTCTCTTTGCTCATGTCTTGGCACCTTTTAAAGAATGTGTTCATCTGGAAAGAAAGTCATGCCTCTGTTAATTTATCTGTTGCCTATTTATTGACTGTTTTATAGACATCATATTAGGTTCTGATTACAGATGTGAGTGAAATATAGTTCTACCTCAGAAGCTTAGAGTCTTTGTGGAAAAAGAAACAGCTTATTCCTCAAATAGCTTTACTTTTTCCAAAGAGAACACAATTATTAGGTACAATACATTCATGTATTACAGGTAAATATATAAATACTTATTTGATATGAAAACCCTGTTAGTCACTTTTCTATTTTGAAAAAGAAAATTTCTCTTTTCTCCTTGGTTTGCTCCTTGCTATCTGGGATAAACTTCAGATACCAAGGAGCAAACCTAAAAAGGTTCAGAATGTTAGTTCAGAGAAGCATTGAGAAGTTATTATCTGGCACTTATACAACATGGTTGACATGAAAATAGAGCTGGAAATCTCACAAAGTTAGGTGATCTTTCAAGAATTTCAATACTTCCTGCTGTCAGTTGGAAGACCTATAAGAATAGCCTCCTTTATAACGTAGTTAAGGTGGGAGGCAGAACAATATAGTGGAATAGAAATCTCCACTGATTGTCTACATCACAAGAACCTGAAGTTAACAACTGTCTACATGGAAAAAACACCTTCATAAGAGCCAAAAATCAAGTGAGCAATTTCATATCGCTGAAAGAGACACTGAAGACATGGAAAAAACAGTTCTGAATCACTGATGCCACCCCTCCCCAACCCCAGCCAGCAGTGGCTTGGTGTTGGGAGCCTCTCTTGATGCTGGAGGAGGGAGAACACAGCAATTGTGAGGCATTGAACTTACTGCTGCCTTGTTAGAGTAGAAGGGAAACCCCAACCAAACTCTGCTGACGTCTGCCCAGAGAGGGAGCATTTAAAGCAGGCCTAGCCAGAGAGAAAAGCAGATCTCATGGGTGGGAACTTGAGTGCCTGCAAACCTCACTACTGAGAGCTAAAGCACTCTGTGTCTGCAAGTAAACTTGAAAGGCAGTCAAAGTTATGAGGACTGCAACTTTTAGGTGAGTCCTAGTGCTGAACTAGGCCCAGAGCCATTGCACTGGGTGGGGCATGTGACCTACTGAGACACCAGCTGGGATGGCTAAGGAAGTGTGGGAATCACCCCTCCCCTAACCCTAGGATGCACAGCTCCTGGCTTCAAAAGACACGCTATTCAAAATAGCTTTTCTGCTCTGGTTTCTCCCCATCTTTGTGGTTTTATCTACCTTTGGTCTTTGATGTTGGTGACCTACAGATGGGGTTTTGGTGTAGATGTCCTTTCTGTTGATGTTGGTGCTATTCTTTTCTGTTTGTTAGTTTTCCTTCTAACAGTCAGGTCCCTCAGCTGCAGGTCTGTTGGAGTTTGCTGGAGGTCCACTTCAGACCCTGTTTACTTGGGTATCACCAGCAGAGGCTGCAGAACAGCAAATATTGCAGAACAGCAAATATTGCTGCCTGATCCTTCCTCTGGAAGCTTTGTCCCAGAGCGGCACCCACCTATATGAAGTGTCTGTTGGCCACTACTGGGAGGTGTCTCCCTGTTAGGCTACCCAGGGTTCAGGGACCCCCTTGAGGAGGCAGTCTGTCTTTTCTCAGAGCTCAATCGCTGCACTGGGAGAACCACTGCTCTCCTCAGGGCTGTCAGACAGGGATGTTTAAGTCTGCAGAAGCTGTCTTCTGCCTTTTGTTCAGGTATACCCTGACCACAGGGTTGGAGTCTATAGAGGCAGTAGGCTGTGCTGAGCTGTGGTGGCCTACGCCCAGTTCAAGCTTCCTGGCCTCTTTGTTTACCTACTCAAGCCTCAGCAATGGCAGACACCCCTCCCCGAGCCAGGCTGCCATCTCGCAGTTTGATCTCAGACTGCTGCGCTAGCAATGAGCAAGGCTCCCTGGGCGTGGGACCCGCTGAGCCAGGCACGGGAGAGAATCTTCTTGTAGGCTTCCAAAGGTCAGTAATAACAAACTTTTCTGAGCTAAGGCAGCATGTTCAAACCCATCGCAAGGAAGCTAAAAACCTTGAAAAAAGGTTAGACATATGGCTAACTAGAATGAACAGTGCAGAGAAGACCTTAAACGACCTGATGGAGCTGAAAACCATAGCATGAGAACTTCATGATGCATGCACAAGCTTCAGTATGTGATTCGGTCAAGTGGAAGAAAGAGTATCAGTGATTGAAGATCAAATTAATGAAATGAAGCGAGAAAACAAGGTTAGAGAAAAAAGAGTAAAAAGAAATGAACAAAGCCTCCAGGAAATATGAGACTATGTGAAAAGACCAAATCCACATTGGATAGGTATACCTGAAAGTGATGGGGAGAATGGAACCAAGTTGCGAAACACTCTTCAGGATATTATCCAGGAGAACTTCCCCAACCTAGCAAGGCAGGCCAACATTCAAATTCAGGAAATACAGAGAACACCACAAATATACTCCTCGAGAAGAGCAACTCCAAGACACACAATTGTCAGATTTACCAAAGTTGAAATGAAGGAAAAATATTAAGGGCAGCCAGACAGAAAGGTCGGGTTACCCACAAAGGGAAGCCTGTCAGACTAACAGCAGATCTCTCAGCAGAAACTCTACAAGCCAGAAGAGAGTGGGGGCCAATATTCAACATTCTTAAAGAAAAGAATTTTCAACCCAGAATTTCATATCCAACCAAACTAAGCTTCACAAGTGAAGGAGAAATAAAACCTAAAGTATAATAAAAAAAAGAGTAAAAAAAAAAAGAGAGAAGATCCAAATAAATAAGAAATGAAAAAAGAGACATTGCAACTAATACTGTAGAAATTCAAATGATCATTAGTGTCTAATATGAGCAACCATATGCCAACAAATTGAAAAATCCAGAAGACATGGACAAATTCCTAGATACATACAACCTACTAAGAGTGAACCAGGAAGAAAACCAAAACCTGAACAGACCAGTAACAAGTAATAAGAGTAAAGCCATAATAAAATGTCTCCCTCTAAAGAAAATCCCATGGCCTGTTGGCTTCACTGCTGAATTCTAGCAAACATTTAAAGAAGAACTAATATCAGTGCTACTCAAACTATTCCAAAAAACAGAGGCAAGGGAACTACTTCCAAACTTATTCTAAAAGGCCAGTATACCAAAACCAGACAAAGAGACATTAAAAAAAAGACAAAAAAAAAAAAAAAGACAAGCAAAGTAAAGAAAGAAAACTACAGGCCAATATCCCTGATGAATAATAATTCAAAAATCCTCAGTAAAATACTAGCAAACCAAATTCACCAACACAGTAGAAACATCATTCATCATGATCAAGTGAGATTTATCCCTGGGATAGAATGAAGGATAAAAACCATATGAGTTTAGCACTGGTGATGAGCCTCAAAAAAATCACATGATTATTACAATTGATGCTGAAAAAGCATTTGATAGAATTCGACATCCTTTCATGAGAAAAACTATCAAAAATTGGGGATAGAAGGAGTATACTTCAGCATAGCAAAAGCCCTAAATGACAGATCTACAACTAGTATCATACAGATGGGGAAAAACTGAAAGCCTTTTCTCTACGATATGTAACATGACAAAGAGCCCCCCCGTCACCACTGTTACTCATCATAGTACTGGAAGTCCTAGTTAGAGCAATCAGACAAGAATAATATATAAAGGGTATCCACAATGGAAAGGAGAAAATCAAATTATCCTTGTTTGCAAATGACAATCTTATATTTGGAAAAAGATAAAAACTCCACAAGAAAACTATTTGAACAGATAAACAAATTCAGTAAATTTGCAGGATACAAAATCAACATATACAAATGTAGCATCTCTATATGCCAGCAGTGAACAATGTGAAAAGGAAATTAAAAATTAATCCCATTTACAATAGCCACACATAAAATTAAATATCTAGGAATTAACTGGGGAAGTGAAATATTTTTAGAATAAAAACCATAAAAGACAAATGAAATTAATCAAAGAGAGGACCAAAAAAATGGAAAAATATTCCATTTTCATGGATTGGAAGAAATCAATACTGTTAAAATGTCCATACTATCCAAAGCAATCTACAGGATCAATGCAATCTCTATCAAAGTACCAATGACATTCTTCACTGATAAAGAAAAAAACTATCCTAAAATTTATATGGAACCACAAAAGACCCAGAATAGCCAAAGCTATCCTAAGCAAAAAGAACAAAACTGGAGGAATCACATTACCTGACTTCAAATTATACTATAGAGCTCTCATAACCAAAACAGCATGGTACTGGCATAATAACACACACACACATAGACCAATAGAACAAAGAGAGAACCCAGAGACAAATTTACATACCTACAGTGAACTCATTTTCAACAAAAGTGCCAAGAACATACACTGGAAAAAAGACAATGGTGCTTCAAGAAATGGTTCTGGGAAAACTTGTTGTCCATATGTGGAAGAATGAAACTAGACCCCTATCTCTAGCCCATATACAAAAAATAATCAAAATGGATTAAAGACTTGAATCTAAAACCTCAAACTATGGAACAATTACAAGAAAAAAACATTGGGGAAAAAATACATTGATCTGGGCAAAAATTTCTTGAGTAATATCCAACAAGGACAGGCAACCAATGCAAAAATGGACAAATGGGATCACATAAGTTAAAAAGCCTCTGAACAGGAAAGGATACAATCAGCAGAGTAAGAGGCAACCCACCGAATGGAAGAAAATATTTACAAACTACCCACTTGATAAAAGATTAATAACAAGAATATATAAGGAGCTCAAACAACTCTCTAGGAAAAAAATCTAATAATCTGATCAAAAATGGGCAAAAGTCTGAATAGATATTTCTCAAAAGAAGACATACAAATTCCAAGCAGGCATATGAAAAGGTGCTCAACATCACTGATCATCAAAAAAAGGCAAATCAAAACTACAATGAGATATTATCTCACCCCACTTAAAATGGCTTATATCCAAAAGACAGGCAATAACAAATGCTGGCAAAAATATGGAGAACAGGGATCCCTTGTATACTGTTGGTGGGAATGTATATTAGTACAACTACTATGGAGAACAGTTTAGATGTTCCTTAAAATCTAAAAATTGAGCTACCATGTGTTTCAGCAATCTCACTGCTGGGTATATGTGCAACGAAAAGGAAATCAGTATATTGAAGAGATATCTGCACTCCTATATTCGTCGCAGCACTGTTTGTTTACAATAGTTAAGATTTGGAAGCAACCTAAGTGTCCATCTACAGATGATTAGATAAAGAAAATGTAGTCCCTATGAAAAATGGAGTACTATTCAGTCATAAAAAGAATGAGATCCAGTCATTTGCAACAACGTGGCTGTGAGTGGCCACACCTATGGTCTCCCATTCACAAAGAGCACCTGACGCCCACCTGGTACACACAGGTGCTGCGATGAGGGACAAATAAGAAGCAAATCTCCCTCATGTGATCCCTAGGAGGGAACTTTGTCCCTAGAGGAAGGGGTTCAGTCCCTTTAAGTTAAACTTAAGCTGCTCCTTCCCTTTAGAAGACAGAGGCCCAAAACCTCAATGGGGGTGTGTGTGTGTGTGACTGTGTGTGTATGTGTGTGTGTGTGTGTTTTGGAGGGCATGAGGCCCCTGTGGAGAGTAGAAGAAAGAAGAAGCCAGCATGTGTCAGCTATGCTCTCCCTGACTTGACTGTTAACGTGGCTGCCCCAAGCCCCCAGCCAGTTCTCTAGTCTTTGAAGTGGCAGGATGCCCACTGCTGTTTACAGGTGCTACTTTCCCCCTTGCCCATTTCCACAATGGGCCCATATCTTTCCCCATTGTGTGTATTAAAACCTTGTTCTTGCTAATGTGCCTCTGCTCATGTGTCTTTGCTCTTTGACTCAACTGTGGAAAAAGAATTCACATGCATGAGGGGTGATGTATTGAGACAGACTTTGTGCAAAATTTTCTGTGTCCCAGGGAATAGGATCTGGAAGCAACTACCTTTCTGACTTCACATGCTGATTGATGCCTCTTTGTGAAGTTTGAGCATCAGGGATGACAACGCAGCAGGACATGACTTTCATACCGGAGAGATATCAGGTGGCTAGCCCTTGCCTCTACCCTCTCTCTGTTCATCTCTCCAACCACTCTGACTTAATTGGAGTTCATATCCTCCCAAATGGGTGTTAGGATACTGTACTTTCTGATTTTTGTTTTTAAAACTGTTTAAATGTCTTGTGTGTGCGTCTTTTTGTTTAATTTAGACTTAGGCATGTCATCCTTACAGATTCCCGCTTCACCCAGAGAGGTTGGGCTTGGCATCCAGCTTCTTGCATGTAGAGGAAGCAAGAAAGGAAGGACTCATGCCTACTCTGTAATTATTGAAGATTAGTGTTTACTTAGAATTTATCATGCTGCTTAAAATGATCGAAAAAGATTCTCTTTAATAACTGTGCTGCCTCTAGTCTAAATCACTAAGATATCAAATCTCAAGAGTTACAAATACACCCAGATCTGGCTGACTCTAGCATTCTGCTAGGTCTCCAATAGACTGAATTGCTGAAAATACAATCTTTACTAAGGTATTTCGCAATCCAGGAGAACCATCTCAAGATGGGGAAAACAGAAAAGTACAAGCATTCTTCTCAGCTTCTAGCATATTAAATATTTGCTAGTGATGACTTTATAGTAAACTCTGTGCTAGGCCCTGGAGATACAGAGTTGAGACATCTCTTGTCCCAGAAAATTTACAATGTAGTAAGGAAGGCAGATGACTAGACCAAAAATTCAACGAGATAGGTAGGTGCTGAGATAATGGGAGCAGGTAAGAAGAATATTAAATACTTCTGGGGGTAACGAAACATGAAATTCCCCTACAAGTAGGAAAAGGGAATAGTTAAGTGGAGAAGGACCACTTCTAGGTTAAAGCAATGGCACTGAAAAGTTAGGGAAAGAATGGAGATGACCAGCCAGTGGGACACCAGACAGGTGGTCAGGTGTGGCTGAAGAGTGAAACCAAAGCTGGGAGATGCACCTGCAGCGTCCAACAAGGGCAAAACAAACACAAACTTAAACACCACAATGGGGCACCCGTCCATTATTCTGAAAGCATGAGAAGTCATGAAGGGATTGTAAGCAAAGATGTGACAAGATTATATGTAGATTTAAGAAACCTCCCTGTGACTGTGTGAGAAAGAAGAAGTAAATGATGCCAGGGCAGAGGCAAGGAAGCTTAGTGACACTGCAGTGAGCCAAGCAAAGATGAAGCAATGAGTTCCTGGTCTAAAGGACCTGACAGCAGGGATGGTGTGGAGGTCAGAAAAGAGAAGAAAAATGGGTGACAGCAACGAGCCCCAGCCTATCCTCATCATCTGGCTTGAGTAAACAAACATGAGTGACTTTGGCAAAAATTTAAGTTCTACCTTTCATAGTGTGAGATGATGATGGAAGATCCAGATTCTATTTGGAAAGCAGTTAATTCACTCTATCAATTTAACATATCTGTCGAGCATCGGGGATGTGCTGTGGACTATTGTAGGTAATAGTGTCAATTACAAGAAAGGAAAAATTCCTGACTTTGTGGACCCTACATTCTAGTTGAAGCAGATAAAGGAAGCAACAAACATGCAACTTATCTGGTAGGTTAGCCAGTAACAAATGCTATGCAGAATAAAGAAGTACATGGAGTATTGTGATTGTGGATAGAGAGAAGCAGGGGTTTCCATTTGAACTGTGGACAAGACGAGCCTCACTGGGAAGGTGAAATGTGAACATCAGAGGCAACCGAGCCAGATATCTGAGCAAAGAGCATCCCAGAAAACAGGAATAGTCACTTTAGAGCCTCAAAGGAAGGACGTCTCTCAGGTCCTCAGGGAGCAGCTAGTGAGGTAATGTGGCTGGAATGGAGTCAGTATGAGGGAGGGAGGGAGGGATAGAAAGAGGGAGGGGAAAACAGAGAAGATGTGGGGTGAATTCCTTGCACCACCACTTATTAACTGTTTAATGACAAACAGTGGAGTCAACCTTCCAGAGTCTCAGTGAAATCAGTTCTACTATGGACTGTTTACCTGACAAAATTTCTAAAAGGATAAAATGAAATAAAATAAGGATATGACTTATAAGCCATTATTGTTATTGTTCTATACATTTGGATGGATAAATGGATATATGGATGGATGGATGCATGGATGGATAGAGATGATAGATAGATATGTAGATAGATAGATGATAGATAGATAGATTAGATAGATAGATAGATAGATGATAGATAGATAGTTATAAACTGAAATTTGTGTCCCCTCAAAAATTCATATTTTGCAATGCTAACCCCCAATGTGCTATTAATAGGAGGTGATGCCTCTGGGAGGTGTCTAGGTTTAGATGAAGTCATGAAGATGAAACCCTGTGATGGGATTTGCACCTTTATAAGAAGAGCAAGAAACATCAGTGCTGCTTCTCACTGCCATGTGAGGACACAGCAAGAAGCTGGCCATCTTAAGCCATGCAAAGGGTTATCACAAGAAATAGAATCTGCTTTCATCTTGACTTCCCAGGCTCCAGAATGGTAGACAATAAATGCATTTTGTTGAAGCCACGAGTCTATGTCATTTTGTTATAGCAGCCCAAGCTGACTAATATAGATAGGTAGGTAGGCAGATAGATAGATCAACAGATAGACTGATCGATCAAAAGATAGATAGCCAGACAGATGATAGACAGATAGAGAGTATATATATATGTATGCTCTCTATCTATCTATATATGCCTGAGGAACTCACTCATGGAGTATATATTTGCTTTCTCTCTATAGTTATAGATATATATATACACACATATATACATTTACATGTAGGTATGTATATATACATATATACATATTATCTATATACGTATATATACATATATACATATTATCTATATACGTATATATACATATATACATATTATCTATATACGTATATATACATATATACGTACATATCTATACATCTATATACGTATATAGATATATATAGATATATGTATAGATATATGTATAGATCTATATATCTATATACATATATATACATATATACGTATATATCTATATATCTATATACATACATATCTATATACATATATATCTACATACATATATACGTATATATGTATATATATCTATATATGTATATGTGTATATATATATCTATATATGTATATATACATACCTACATGTATATGTATATATGTATATATATGTATGCTCTCTCTATATATATCTATATATATCTATATAGATATATACACTCATGGAGTATGTGTATATATATGTATGCTCTCTCTATATATAGCTATATATCTATGTGTATATGTATGTATGCCCTCTATCTATATCTATATACAGATATATAGATGTATAGATATATAGATCTATATAGGTATACAGCTATATATAGGTATATATAGGTATACAGCTATATATAGATATATATAGGTATACAGCTATATATAGGTATATATAGGTATACAGCTATATATAGGTATATATAGGTATACAGCTATATATAGATATATATAGGTATACAGCTCTATATAGATATATATAGGTATACAGATATATATAGATATATGGAGAGAGCATATATATACATAGAGATATATATAGATAGATAGAGAGCATATATATATATATATATATATATATATATATATGTATATACATACACACACTCCATGAGTGAGTTCCTGAGGCAGTGGTCCTCTGATTGCCTTTACTAGGCAATGCAAATAGAAGAACCCTATTTTAAAGGTAGCATAAAAATGCTTACTTTTATGAAATGAACACATATAAAAATATGATAACTGAAAAAATGCACACCATTGCCTAGTGCAATGTTTATGAGATTAGCGCTGTAACAACAAAACCATCACAAAGAGACTAGTGGGCTCCTCCTGGCGCCCTGCTGCCCGATTCCTTTACTCTCAGTTGTTTAGTACAGTTCCAGAGGGTCAAAGTCCCTGCTCACTGGCTGCAGAAAATCACCTGCCTTCTGTAGTCAAAACTGCCTCTCAGAAGCAGGGTCAAAATCTGTTTGCTTCTAATAGTCCTGCACCCTGTCTCTACCATGCCTGGAATGTTACCAGTGACAAATTTTAAAAAATCATATTTCTTGACATTTTTTAAAAAGGCCTTCAGTTATAATTCTGATGAGGCACATTTTAAAGAATACGTGAGAGATATGGAGATGATTTTGATATTTATGTTTTGATTCACTTACACAGCTAAAACTATTTCTAAACAAATAGAAATATTTTTCTGTTTATTAAAATAATATATGAAGATGATATCATTTGAATAATGCTAAAATTCAACCTTTCCTACTTTAGTTCCAAAGACAGTCTTCAACCACTTTACTTTTACTCCCATAGTTCTAAACTTTATGATTATTCTGCTCTATCGTGACATACCCATTTTGGAAAATATTTCTACCACCCTAACATAAGGGAGGATGATATACTCCCCCTCCCACTCATATTCCTCATCTCTTCCTTTCCAATATGTCATGTTCATTTCACTGATTTTGCTGCTTTTGTTTTATAACTTCATGTAATTTTACTAGTTTTATTGATGAGGGAAAGTGGTTAAAAGCATTGGTTCTTTTTTTTTTTTTTTTTTGAGACAGAGTCTTGCTCTGTCACCCAGGCTGGAGTGCAGTGGTGCTATCTTGGCTCACTGCAAGCTCTCCTCCTGGATTCATGCCATTCTCCTAACTCAGCCTCCTGAGTAGCTGGGACTACAGGTGCCTGCCACCATGCCCGGCTAATTTTTTGTATTTTTAGTAGAGACAGGTTTCACAGTGTTAGCCAGGATGGTCTCGATCTCCTGACCTCGTGATCCACCCGCCTCGGCCTCCCAAAGTGCTGGGATTATACGCGTGAGCCACCATGCCCAGCCAAAGCATTGGTTCTTGAAGTAGACCTCTTGGTTTGAAATCCTTGTTCTTCAGCTTACCAGCTTTGCAACCCCAAGTAACTGATGGAGCCTTTCTATGGCTCTGTTTCCTCACCTGTATATCAGGGAAAAGGCTAATATCCCCTGCATGTGGTTGCTTGTAATGCTTAAGTGGAGCAATGCATTTGCAGACTTTAGCATCCAACACGTAGATGCTCTTCAGTATTTTCTATTATTATCAATTTCTTGTTTTATCAACATTCACTCTAATCTTATGACTTTATGCACAAACCTGTTTTCCCATGGCTCCTCTGTCTTTCCTTTCTCCTTGCACAACTCAACTCTGTCTATAATGTTTACTTTTGTTTGTCTTCCCTGTAAACATTTACATTTTGTCATGCACTGGCAGCAAAGTATCCCATGTTTTATCCATAAGCTGAATGTAAGGGTTTGATATAGTTTGGCTGTGTCTCCATCCAAACGTCTTCTTGAACTGTAGTTCCCACAATTCCCACCTGTTGTGGGTGAGACCCCATGGGAGGTAATAGAATCATGGGGGCGGGTCTTTCCTGTGCTGTCTCATGGTAGTGACTAAGTCTCATGGGATCTGATGGCTTTATAAAGAGGAGTTCCCCTGCACAAGTTCTCTCTTCCCTGCCACCATTTAAGATGTGACTTGCTCCTGCTTGCCTTCCGCCATGATTGTGAGACCTCCCCAGCTGTGTGGAACTGTGAGTCCGTTAAACCGCTTTTCTTTATAAATTACCCAATCTTGGGTATGTCTTTATCAGCAGTGTGAATATGGAGTAATACAGGGTTGAAAACTAATAAATTGTATTGACCATTTAAGTATTGTTCAGTCCTGGAGAAAATAGTGGGATAGGATTATATTTCCTTCTCTGCAGGTGGAAGGCCCCAACTTGTGTCTTTTCTATCAATTATTTAAAATTGTACTATATTTTAGTTTGCTTTTTACTTCAACTATTATTTTCTTATACAGATCTTACTGCTTTTCATACCATTTGAATTCTCTTCCTCTTTTTTCTCCTTGCATTCTTTATCCATAAAAATGTATTTTGTATTTTTAAACTCAATATTGCTTATGTGACTACATCCTTTACTTTTCCTGAAACCTTGTGCCTTCCCAACTCCATTGGAAGCTCTAGAACCAAAGTAAGGACATGGTCTCACAAAAAAGAGGGCCAAAGCGGCTACTCAAATTGTTTTTAGGCAAGGCCAGAACTGCTCACTGATTACTCATTACAAAAAAAAAAATGTCCAATTCTGGCTTATCATCCTAACTCCTTAGATCTGTGGTAGAGCCAAGAATCTGCACTTCAACCAGCATTCCCGGTAAGTGTGATGGAGACAGTCCACATTTCATATTCCTCCAAACACTGCTTCAGGCCTTAGGTGAAAGCTTGCCAGAGGCCCATTCATTTTGTCAGATAAATAATTATATATAGGGAGTGGGGCTAAACCACTAGTTATTAATAAGCAGAGTATCTCTTCTGCATCTCCTTCTCAGGAACTAGAAAGCGGCTTGTGGGAAATGTGAGAATTTCAGAGATGTGGATGCATGTCTTTCTGGCTCTAAATATTTTCATTTTAGAGATCTAGAAACTGCTCCTGGCTGTAAGGAGCATTCCCAGGCCCTCCCTGAAGCAGTCACTGCTGTGACCCCAGGGCGATGTGATGCAGTGAGGGCCTCCTGAACAACAGCTCATTCTTTTCCTGAGATAGAGCTGGGAATGACTCTGCCGGAAGTCCCAGGACAGGAGTGTCATCTTCAGGAGTGCCTTCTGGATAGGGAAACCGAGGATTCTAGCATCAAACAGCTGCTAAGTGTTAGAGCCATGATCTAGATCCTGGATTTATTCAAGGCAGGGTCAGGGACATGGGAGGGACCAGAAAAACAAAACCAAACAGAACATCAGCAAAAAAGGGTTTGTCTTAGGTAAATAGCACCTTTTCTTTAAATCCATACTATGTTTTAAATGACTGGTATCAGAGCGTTTCTTGGAAATAGGTTTCATAAGATGGAAGGCAAATGAAAGTTTATGGGCAGTGAACTTTTGTCACTTGGCTGTATCACCTCACTATAAGCCATGTGTAGGGAAAGGACTAAATTAACAAGAATCTGAAGTAAGGGCAGAAGAGGAAAATGAGAACGTGAGTGATGCTGGAACCTGGGGAAAATTTAAGTTCAGAAGTTCTCAGTGATGAGACCTGGGAGGGAGCATGAGACGTGGCTGGAATATTAACTTGGGATGGCATTGGCATCTAAGTCCCCCGAGACAGGACTCTGTTCTCCTTAAAGTTCAGAAAGACAGGTTGGATGAAGCATAATGGAAAACAAGGTAGAAAGGAAAAGAATAATGTGACTTCAGTGATGAGCAGTAACATTTTTCTTTTAAGTAATAGGAGAAGAGATGGTCTCTGGGGAAGGAAAGACCTCTTGCTGCCAGGTGTCTAGGTATTTATTCCCCCGATGAATACGGGGAAAGGTGGCAGTCATTGTACTGGTTTCAGAAATCCTTTAAAACCAAAGCTTCAGTTCCCCAGACCAGTGTTAACAGCTGTGTCAGGTTCTTCACTGTGTCTGCAGTCGCATGTTTTCACTGGAGTAACAGTTCCTCATAGGTATGCGTAAGTCTCCTATGGCCGCCACAACAAATTACCACATACTTAATGGCGCGAAACAAAATACATTTATTCTCTTACAGTTCTTGAGGTCAGAAGTCTGAAAGCACTTTCACTGGACTGAAGTCCAGAGGTGGCAGGGCTGTGCTCATTCTGGAGACTCGAGAACAGAATCAGTTTTAGATGAGATAGCACCTACAACGTAAGCTGAGAATGCAATGTAAGTTGGTGGAAGTCAGCGATACTGAATATGAAGGCAGTACAAGTTTAGAGAAAGAAATCAGAGGATAAAGGTTTACTTGTTAATATTTGGGAAGGTTTTAATTTTATACAACAAACATTTATGGAGAAAAGGTGACTGGAGAACAGGAATGTGCACAGGATTTGGTAATTGGTAGTGGGGTATCTGCTATGACACTCATGAATCCACATGCTTTTTCCTCAAATGGCAAGTGGAAGTCTGTCCTCCGCTACTGATGTTGTCAGCTAGAACTGGATTTTGGCATTTCATTGGCTCAAGTCACACTTTTGGTGTTAGAATCTTCCTGTATTACAGTTCTACAATCTTGTGTTCTACTTAGGTTATTTTTTAAATGTTAAATTCCAGCACAGGCTGAGGTTTTACCTTCAGAGTCTCTGTCATAGGTGACACCATAAACATCCTAGAGCGTCCAATTCAGTCAAGTTGTCAGAAGTGGGCAGGAAGCTGGAAGACAGCTTGTTAATTTGCAAAGGGAAAGCTAAACCTTAAAATGGGCTATGAGAAGGCTGCCCTGTGACACAGTATATTCCAGGACTTTTGAATCCACTAGGTCCCCATAGCTGAGCAAACTGGGAGCTGCAGGGCTTCTTAGATGAGAGACCTTCTTTGTTACTTAACCTCTACCATGTACCAGACCTCAGAGATTCTTGAGGCAACTGCTACTTTTCAATCTAGAAGGAAATCGAGAGAAACAAATTTTTCAACACAGAACTTTATACTCTCAAAAATAAGAACTAAGGTTTCCTTACCTATTATTTATGAAAATCATGATCTGTTTTTAACAAAAATTTTTAAAATGTAATATTAAATTATGTGTGAAATTCAGCATCTGTTCATGTTTCCAAGCTATTTGTATTTTTCTCTAAAATGTATTTCTTCTTAAAGCAAAGCAACTAAAACTATGTCCTATAATTACATAAAATAATAAAGTCATTTGCTTCCTTAAAAATATTACTCTATCTTTTGATAAAAAGCAATGAAACACTGATCCAAGGATAAAATTGACAAACCTTTATACCTGCAATTTTTTAAGGCCAAATATCTTAATGTGAAAATTTTAAAAAAGGAAAAAAAAACATATTTGCAGTGCATACCATTGTGTTTAGAATTATACTCCTTATAATTTGAAGAGATATTATAAATTATTGACGAAAGAGTAAATAAATCCATAGGAGAAAAGGGAAAGAACAGGAATAAATAGTTTGAACAACAACAAAAAAAACTTACAACATCTGAACAAATGCTTAGAAGCATCCATAATTTTATATTAAAACAACTGTGAAATACCATTTTAACTTTTATATTCACCAGAAAAATTATTGTTGAAGATGTGGAGAAATGAACATTTTCAAGCAATTTTAACAGGAATATACACTGGGATATCTGCTTGGGAGCATAATTTAGGAATATCTTTCCAGTTTTTCAACATATATACTACTTGACCTGACAATTCCATATCAAGGACTCTCTCCTATGGATATGTCTACTGTGTAAGCAAAGATGCATGTCCATTGTTATTAGTAGTAACATTCTAGAAATATTTTAAAAGGCTCATTAATAGAAAACTGATTAAAATAATTATAGTGCATTCATAAATGGATCACGTTGCAGCCTTTTTAAAAATGAGATACCTCTGTATGTACTGACATGTTGACACAGACTTTCTCTAAGATATATTGTTAAGAGGAAAAAAAGAAAGTTGTTGAAGAAGGTAACACAGGGCACAATAATATTCATAGAAAATTTGAGAGAATATACATAAGAACTTTTAAGCAGTAGTTCCCTGTGGCCTGTTGTAGGATGACAGAAATAATTATTTTCACAGTCTACTTGTTTTGCTACCTTGCATGTACATTTCCTACCTTAATGATAAAATTTAGCTAAGGGTAAGTAAAGTATACCGTGTCAGAATAGTCTGAGTTCTATAAGCTTTTTAATATCTCTTTAAGAAAAAGAGGAATTGGGAGGCTGAGGCAGGTGAATCACTTGAGGCCAGGAGTTTGAGACCAGCCTGGCCAACATGGTGAAACTCTGTCTCTACTACAAACACAAAAATATTAGCTGGGTGAGGTGGCTCATGCCTGTAATCCTAGCTACTTCGGAGGCTGAGGTGGGAGAATCGTTTGAGCTTGGGAGATGAAGGTTGTAGTGAGCCGAGATCGTGCCACTGCACTCCAGCCTGGACAACAGAGCGAGAACCCATCTCAAAAAAATAAAAATAATAAAGGAGGAAAAACATTCAGCTTAAATATGTCAAGATGCCGGGCACCATAGCTCGTGCCTGTAATCCCACCATTCTGCCAAGGCAGGCGGATCACTTCAGCTCAGGAATTTGAGACCAGTCTGGGCAACAACTAGAGGCAGCACCACCACCACTGGCTAAGTTTTGTGTATTTTAGCCAGGTGTGGTGGGATGTGCCTGTAGTCCCAGCTACCAGGGAGGCTGAGGCAGGAGAATTGCTTGAGCCTGGGATGTCGAGGCTGCAGTAAGCTGTGATCATGCCACTGCACTCCAGCCTGGGTGACAGAGCAAGGTCTCACTACATATACACATATTAGATAATTTACATAGAAATTCCAGAAAATATACATAAGAACTTGTAAGCAGTAGTATATATGTAAATAAAATTACATATATATTTTGTATATATGTAATTTTGTATAAAATTACATATAAATTACATATATGCAAAATACATATGTAATTTTATTTACATATATATCTCAAAAGAAAATTACATGAACAATGAGTATATATGTGAGCATCCAGGATGCATTTCAGTTTCAAATCTAGGCAGATAATTTGTACACTAGTCTCACTGGCTAGTTCACATTTTATGTAATTCATGCAATTCTTCACATTAGGTTCAAAGAACACAGTTGTACCTAAAAGATTAATAGAGATACTACTAAAATTTTTGTAATTATAAAAGAAAGATGCCTGCCCTGGGCAACATAGCCAGATCCTGTCTCTACAAAATATATATACATATATATATACACACACATATACATACATATACACATACACATATATATATAAACACACACATATATACACACACACAGGCACACACAGACATATATATTTAAATAGCTTGGCATGGTAGCACACAACTGTGGTCCTAGCTACTAGGGAGGCTGAGGCAGGAGGATCACTGAAGCCCAGAAGTTTGAGGCTGCAGTGAGGCAT
This sequence comes from Nomascus leucogenys, assembly GCF_006542625.1. NCBI lineage: Eukaryota > Metazoa > Chordata > Mammalia > Primates > Hylobatidae > Nomascus > Nomascus leucogenys. The sequence continues at coordinate 53,509,468 of NC_044381.1, read as the reverse complement.
GATCATGCTACTGTCCTCCAACCTGTCTCAAAAGAAAGGGGGTGGAGGAGATGCATAAAATTCTCTCCCATATTGCCAAATCATTTTTTAGTTCTGGTTTATATGATTGGGTAGTAATTTTCCCAGCTGCCATCAATTGCAATGTGTTTTCTTTTATTCACTGTAATAATACCTAGCTATTTGTTAAGATTTTCATAACACAGGCTTAGCATATGGTAGGTACTTGATTTACTTGACATTTTGCTTAAGCTGTTTAAAGGTTGGTAGTTGTTTTTCTGAAGTAGCACTAATTTGTGGGAGTTGAAACATCCCTGTGGCTTCATGGTTTCTGCTTTCCTCCCGACTGAGGTTTCCACTGAATTCATAAGAACCAGCCACTTATTGAAAGCTCATGACTGTATACGCAAAATATACACTGCTAGTGGACTTCTAAAGAGATCTTGTTGAAATGAAATGCATTTTAAATGCATCCAGATTAATATATGTAGGTTGCATACTTCTCACTTATTTTGCTCTCTGTCAATTTGTAAATTAACGTCAGTTGGTTTCCAGTCCATAGCCTGTAAATATAGTCCAAATTCTTCTTTCTTTTCAATTTTCAATGAAGACAATAAAACCAATTCATTTGGATTTTATGTTCTAAGGCTCTCTTACTGGACAAAATTTGAGTTGAATATTCCCAGCCTCTAGAACTTTCCCTCTCACTCTCTTTCTCATTCTAACAGAAAGTTATATGCCCAAGATGAACTTCATGAACAATCATGTACCTAATGAATATTTTGAAAACTTTTTCTTGCCACAACACTGCCTTTTGATATTACAGTTGTGTTTAGTCTCTCTCTCTCTCTTTGTTTCTCTCCATTTTGGAATTCAATATCACAGTTGATAAAGGATCATATCTAGTTAATATTCTTTGTGTAGAACCTAACATATATAACTTAGTATCCATTTTCAACCACTATCCTTGTAATCGTCAGCTAAAGACTAATATATTGATTTTAAGTATAGTTCTAGTTGCAACCAAAATGTGGAAGGTAAAGTAATACATTGAGAGCAAAAAACACTTTATTTTAGAATACACCTAGGAAGATAAGAGATTATTTTTTCTTTTTTCTTTTCAAGGTGGTTATTATGAGTGGGTAAGATTCACGCGCACCATGTGATTGCAGTGGAATAAATGAGAAACAAGGTGCTGGCGTATGCATTGGGCATAGCTCAAATAAATAGCATTTCTTTTTACAGATCCTTTGCTGAAATTTTCAACAACAAAGCCAAACATTAAATGTTCTTTGAATAAATATGCCCCTAATCACAAGGAGTAGCCAAGTAAACCACCATGAGGCATTGTCCTAACAGCATCAGAAAGGCTGTGTGGCCACTGTCCACTGTGGATTTGTTGTGTGATAGACTCTAGTGCTCTCCTTCTGCTGATTTTTTTATGAGTATGCAAATTGAAGGCTAAAGTAAAAATAAAAATAGCATAAAATAAAAACCCAAACAAAATCTTCCAGGGGGAAAGAGTGTGAATGAATGAGCAACAACAATAAGAACTGCTTACTTAAGTAGAGGCAATTTTTGAAAATCACTTTCTGCAGTCTTAGAAAATATCCACATTTTACTTTTTTGGGGTTCATCCTTATTTAAAACTGATTTGGCTGGCTATGTTTTGAAATTCATTTCCTTTTCATATTTTCCAAGGTAATACAGTCTGTGCACTCACATGCGCGCAAACACCCACACACATGCACGCACATACACACACACATGCACACACACAAACATTTTATGTTATGTAACAGCCTTCAGTAGTGTCTAGGGCAACTCCCCTTTATAAAATACATTAAGATTTCTATAATAAAAATCATCAATATTTACACTAAAGGAAATAAATCGATTTCAAATAGTCTCATATCAGTTCGTCAGATTTTCCCACTAAATAAATATGGTGCTAATTGTAAAACATAAAACAAAACATTTTTAATTTTTAGACTTTCTGTTCTTTGCATTTGTGGTTAAGGGATAACGGATTTGTACTAAACTGGCACTATCCAGTATGCAAGAGTATGTAAAAGACTTTTTCAATGACATCAAAATTAATTGCCTAGTCTTTTCCTGTAACTTGGATAAAACACATCGGTAATGAGTTAGAGTTCAAGAACACAATGAATCACAGGCTTTGCCACCAAATATTTAAGCTTACTATTCAAGCAGAATTCGCTGTTCTGGAAGCCTGAAAAACACATGAGATTAAAATAAAAAAGCCCCTTTAAGGCCGTGCGCGGTGGCTGCCGCCTGTAATCCCAACACTTTGGGAGGCCGAGGCGGGCGGATCACCCGAGGTCGGTCGGGAGTTGGAGACCACCCTGACCAACATGGAGAAACCCCGCCTCTACTACAAATACAAAATTAGCCAGGCGTGGTGGCGCATGCCTGTAATCCCAGCTGCTCGGGAGGCTGAGGTGGGACAATCGCTTGAACCCGGGAGGCGGAGGTTGTGGTGAGCCGAGAACACGCCATTGCATTCCAGCCTGGGTAATAAGAGTGAAATTCTGTCTCAGAAAAAAAAAAAAAAGTCACGTTAGATGATTCGAACCAGGTATCATTTCTGTGAAAAAGTGAAGCCCAGTGCTTCTCACTGAATTAGTAAGCTTTAACTGATATAATTTAACTTTGATCTCGAGGGTTAAGCTGTGGTGAAGGCACTGGGGATTATGTTGCCATTAGGGATTTTTATCCTAGTTGCTGCCTCTCTGACATTTCTGAAACTATTACTGATTTAGAATGGTTACTATTTTAATGAGAAATGTTGAAGTCAATGTTTCTGCTGACCCAACTGATTAAAAGGCATCAACTACATGATAAAAACTTATTATTAATTGGTGTAAAATTGTTTTAAAAGAACATTGGTTTAATAAACTCAGAACATAATTAAAGTTATATACAGAAATAGGCTGACTGAGGATAAGAAAAAGGAGAAGACTTCACCTGCCTAGAAAGTTTTGTAAATTAAATTTATATTTTTTCTTGACAGTTTGAATGTGTTGAATGTTGCCTTCTGGTAGTGAACCAAACATTTTAGACTGCAGTGGAAAGCCCTGTTCAGAACACAGAGTACTTTTAAGACCCAGGGGAAGTGGAGAACTTCTCAGGTAAGAATGCTTGGGAAGTCCCCACCTGCCCTTGTGACAGGGATCAATGAACCCTGTCAATGAAACCCGCCCTTTTCCCCCTTTCAGCTCTTACATAGATGTGCCTGACATGCAAAGCTATCGTCCTTAGATCTTCTTTTAGACTTTCCTGACAAACAACCATAACTTCCTGATATTCAACCCTGTGCTTTGTTTCTGTATGAGTATCTAACTCCTGTCTTCCCCACCCTCCCCACCCACATTAGCTTGATCTGGTTATAGAGCATTTGATATCTCCAAACTTATTTTTGCTCAAACGAAAGTTTTAGTCCTTGTCAACAAAGTCTTTCTATTGTTCCCAAATATCTGCTTTAATTCCCATATCAAAGCCAAACACACTAGACTCCAGGTGAATTTCATTAGCATCAGCATCCTCCTCAAAAAGAGTCAGCTGGGAGAAGAGCAAAAAGAACTTTCAATAGAAGCAGAAACTCTTTCACTTACCAGTTGTCTAATTTTGAGCAAGCCACATTACTTCTCCAGAGATGAGATTCCTCTCTGCAGAAATGGAAGATAATTAAATTAAATGACTGCCAAACCTTGCTTTGACTTTCAACGCTTATTAAACTTTGATTCTTCTGTTTTTGGCAGACTCTGCTATCCCCGCCTTGGGCCAGTCTTACTATGAAGTAACAGAGCTGACTTTTCTGAATTTCTTCTTTTCCTTCCCTGTTAAGCTATTATCAACCTGCTCTTTCATGCTAGCTATTAGTCCTTCCTTCATTGGCCTCTCCCTCAGATTTATTAAGTGAAGATTGTTTGCACACGTGCTCAATATGGATTTATAGTAGACGAAATTGTGCATATATTTTTCCCAGGCCAGAAGCTTGAGCAATAATGCTCATTTGTTTCAGGCTTACACTTGAGAATTGGTCAAAAGAGTCATTTATCTGGCAAAACCATAACTCAATAGGCAACCGCATTCATTTAATGTTTTCTAAAAACATTTCTTGCCTCTTGGCTCTTAATAGCATAATTTTGTTTCCCTGATTCTGACGAAAAGAGTAATTACTGGCACTTGGTGGGCATACTTTAAAAAAAGAAAGAGTACGGGAAAAAGAAACACATAAATATATATTTTGTTCTCCGGAATTATCATAAAACTGTGTAGTAACTGACAGTTTAGTATTTAATGTTTGCAATTTGTTTTCTTTCTTTTTTTCTGCTTCTCCTGTGCCTACATCATACTTGGAAGGAAAGTAAATGGCAACTAAAAACAAAACATTGGTATTTTAACAATATTTACTAATATTAATTGCATGTGAAATATGAAATTTAAGCAAAATAGATAGATGTTACTTATGTAAATGAACCCCCGATAGCACTAGAATCTGTGATTTTGTTATACAATTTTATTTCTCATGTTATCCCTGAAGTATTTATTGACAAAAAAGAATGCTCCCACTCAAGGAATCTAGGAAAAGAGAGATCCCATCTGATGTATCTTCTAAAGAAAGAGCCAGTTGAACATGGGGTGCAGAGAAGCCTTAAGGCAGAAGAAAGGAAAATAATCACAGTCAACTGCATCTTAACAGAAGTAAAGCCAGATGCCATTTTTAATATCTGAATAATTAGTCTCAAATGAGCTGGTTCAGTCCTTCCCAACTAGAATCTGGGACAAAGCAGAATTAAGACTTGACAACTGCTAGAACATGTTAGGATCAAGAATTTGTACTTAGGGAAAAATAACACACAGGTTTAGAATTTTGACCTTTAAAAGGTTTATTAATCTCTGCAGTACTCCATTTTTCAGTCAATGAAATGAGATAGTTGCCAACTACACCACATGAAGTTTGTAATATGACTGTGAGTAAATGTTTTAGAAACATAGAGAAAAAAATGAGTGCAGCAACCACAGTCATTTCCTTTTAATTTATTTTGTATTGATTTAAAAAATTAAAAGTGGTTCATGCTTATTAAAGACAATTTAGAAAAGAGAGGCAATAGATATATCCCAAGATTTACCTTTACCAGAACATCTCAAGTCTAAATGGACGTCTTTTACTCTTTTGATGAGAGGAAATCCAGTTGTCCCTAGGACTCTATTTCTAAATAATTCCCTCCAGGAATCTCTGCTATGGATGGTTGGTAAGTAGAAAGAGGGTTTTATTGTACAGCTCCCTGTTCTCTCTGCTTTGGAATCTGGTGATCTATTGTTTTGTCTTCCTGCTCCTAAAATCACCACTACTCAGCTGCTTGCAGGCTCTTGTCTCCCTCTTCTTCCCTTCATCCACCAGCACCTTCGGGGTCGTTTCCTCTGGAGATTCTTCTTCCTAGTATATGTGCCTAGAGAATCCAGGGTGTTGCAGGATTGCGGCTTGGTGGTGATGGTTGTTCTGAGTCTCCCCAGCCTCCCCATGGGACATCACTCACAATAATTTTATCTCAGGAACTCCATCATTTTTTATTCCATCCCAGCCTCCATTAAATTAAATGACTGGTGCAGCCTGGCCCATCCAACAGGAACTTTGGTCGTGTGATGGCCGTTGAGGGGAGGCTGTTGCCCTGGAGTGCAACTGAGACACCTAAGCGACCCTGGATTGTTTTCCCACATCCTTCTGAAACTGGAGCCAGTTTGACTGCCTTTCTTCCTTTTAATCTATGAAAAACGCATGACCTGGCCCTACTGAATCTAGGGTGAAAGATGAGCTGAATAACTTTCTGTGAGGCTGAATTTCTCCCTTGCAGTGGTCCTAGACTCAAGTAACTGTTTGTGTGACAGTTAGGACATTTCCAGGACAGCCTTTAGGGGCATTATATGGCTGTTTCCCCTGGAGCATGTGCAGCTTTGCCTCCAGTGCTGATCTAACATAGTCTCTCCTCTAACAAAGCAAGGGCCTCTAACTCTTTTAAATTTCCACCTTCCATATCAGAGATCTAATGTGAAAGTTCCTTACAGCTTTTTCTTGAGTTTTATTCTTTTCTCTCTCCTCACTTCCTCTTTAACAGATCTCCTCTATTCCCAAGGCAATCAAATGTATCAATTTGCTGGTGACTCCATAATTTGCGGGTAACTCAAGGCAGATCTCCCTTCTGATCTCCAAGGTGGGGTGTTTTGAAGAATGGGGGTGATAGAAGTATAAAGTGTGTCTGGGTTCTTGATCTATTTTGAGTATACAGACAATGAAATGTCTTGGTTGCTGTAGAAAAAAGAGAAATTGGTTGGGTGAGGTGGCTCGTGCCTGTAATCCCAGCACTTTGGGAGGCTGAGGCAGGCAGATCGTTTGATCTCAGGAGTTTCTGACCAGCCTGGGAAACATGACAACACTCTGTCTCTGCAAAAAATACAAAAAAAAAAAAATTAGCCAGATGCAGTGGTGCACACCTATAGTCCCAGCTACTCTGGAGTCTGAGGTGGGAGGATCATGTGAGCCTGGGAGATCGAGGTTGCAGTGAGCCGTGATCATGCCACTGCCCTTAAGCCTGGGTGGCAGAGTGAGACCTTACCTTAAAAAAAAAAAAAAGAAAAGAGGAATCAACAAGAATCTTAAGCTTTTTGCCTTGAGTAAATGATTGAAAAGAGTTTCCGTTTGAGATGAGGAAGATTGTGAGATGAGCAAGTTTGGCAGAAAGGGTCAAGAGTTTACTTTGAGATGCCTAGTAAGTCATCTAAGAGGGCTTGAGAAGGCAGGTCTCTATTGGAATAGAGAGAAAGGAGAGAGGTCTGACTGATGGTGGTCAACACAGAATTCATGGAACAGGACAAGGTCAGGTCACCAGTAGAATAATATAAATGCATTAGGTATATTTGTATTATGTTTGTATGTTTCAAACATTATATACCATTTATTTATAATATTCACATAGATATGTATATAAGTCTAATGTAAATTCATGTAATCTATGTTAGTAATATTTCCGAGTCTTTGGATCATATTGCATCATTACTTTTAAAAATGGTTGTATGATTTACACTCTCTTTGTTGGTCTATAAATATGTCCATTTCTCTCTAGAACAGTGGTTTTTACTTTGTTATCACAACCCAAGTGGGTTTAAGATACCCAGAAACTGGTGAAGTGTTGTATTTATCTGCAGGCCAAAAGATGGCACTTCTCCAAGATTATGAACAGTTCAGAGATGTTTAACTTCATATATATGAGATGGGCTCAAGGGATTTTTGCCTTGAGTTTAAAAGATTAACTCCAAGGAAACTATCCTTGTTCAAATAGCCACTGTGAAAATCTGATGGAGATCGGGATGACACACTTCTCCAGGGTTAAAGAAGAGAATCAGTCTCCCTGATACTGTTGCATGCTAAACTGTGAGCAGCAATAAGAAAACCAGAAAATACACTATTTTAAGACGATGGATTTCCACTTATAAATAGGTAATGGAGTTTCTTAAGTCAATTTTTTTGTTATCATTATACCAAGTCATTATAAGCCCATATTTATGACTGATACAGATTTGGTAAATAGACTAGTGTCCCTTTGGCTAGCATTTTCTCTGCCCTGTGCCCCAGTTATCCCATTCCTTTACATTTACCATGCCTGGGAGTTAGGCTGGTTTCCTATGAGCTTGGGAAATGAGTCAATGATTGTTAAGTGATCATTCTCTCCAGGACAGCATTTTCAAGCTTGGGGAAATAGTTGAAATTTATAGTAATACTATACCTTTAGAGAGCATCTTTCTCTTAGGAGCTTGCTGTATTTTACAGGCATTCATCTGGACTCTCCCCAGGACCCAGGAAAAACTGGTAACAGTAATGACATGTACAAATACCTATAAACTTTAATGATAGGGGCAGCTACTGTCCTAGGAAGGAAAATGTCTACTTTGAGTGTAATATTTCTGTTTGATGCAAAACCGCTGAGAGACTCCACTGTTGCAGCCTGAGCGTCTCCCCCAAACCCTAGAGGCTGAGCTGCATTGTGACACTGAGTGGATTTCCCTTTGCAAAATATTAGAGGGAAAATTGTTCTCATCAGTGCTTTAATGTGGGGATATCGCCATACAGATTGCAGGTTCAACAATTCAGTTCAACAATAATTTATTGAGGGACTCCTAAGCCGGGTCCTTTTGTGACAGACCTAGTCCACGGCCAAATGCCTAGATTCTAAGACATGATTCCCAACCATGCACCCACAAAGTCTTGCTAGGCGGGCTACATGACAATTGACTGAGGAGGTAATGTAATAGAGATTCCAGAGTCCTGCCTCTAGTAGGTCTAGGTGGGTTCCAGGGTTTTGCCTTCTTAACACAATCCATTTAATAAAAAAGTGATTTTATTGGGCTATTGTATCCAGGAGTTCTTATTGATTTGTTACATATGATAGCATTATACTGTCAACAATTTGGAAAAAGTAAGCTGTAGAAGTACCATATTGCTGAACTGGCAGGAGGTAGTATTGTACAGTGGTAAAAGTTAGATTTTGGAATTAGACCATTTGAATCCCTCCTTTTCCTCTTACTAATATGTGACATTTGGCAAGCCACTCAAGAGCCTTAGCATCAGCTTTAGCATACAGTTATCATTTCTATTTTACAAGTTGTTTTGCTGATTAAATAAGATATTGGATGAAAAGTGTGACAATGAGTAGTCTATTAATGGTGGTTATCATTGTTGCTATCATTCTTGGTAACTCAAAATAAAATCAAACCATCCATATGCATCTCCTAATTAAAATATGGGCTTCTCCGTTATCACCCCATAGTGGCAGATATCAATCAGACATATACACACTCATACTTCCATAAGTGGAAATTATGACCAATAGCTCATCTCAAATAGCATTCTTTTTTTAGTCTTGGTCTAATTTTTTTTTTGTTTTAAGACATAAGTTAAAAGAAGACAATCTTGTTCACATATGAGTTCCTAGGTTATATTTCCTCTGAGAAAATGTTGACATCATTAGCTTTGAGTTTTTCTGAGCAAGTGCATACAGACCCTATTCATGATTATATCCAATGTTAGCATGGAAACACTGATCAGACAATATATTCTATTCTAGGACCCTAGATTTTTCTCCTGAGAAAGACAGGAAAAGTGATGAGCCACTTCCTGAAAAATCAATGGACACCACGTAAAAACTGCAGGAGAAAGATCCCTTAAGATTTTTTATGATATGTGGCTTGCTGCCTATTAGTTTTAGCCAGTACCAGTTAAAACAACACATGCCCCCTAGGGGAGAAAAGGAATGTAAGTTCCAAGACAAAATGCAGAACAGAGCCTCCTCCACTGAGCCAGGAAGGAGATGGTTAACAGAGCTAGGATTCTTTCCCTGTTGACATCTATGAGGATGTTTTATAGACCCAGCAAGAAAAACAGGCCAGGTTCCCTTTAACACAGCTGAGGCTACCAGCCTCTGGAGGGATTCTACAAATCATCCCTCTTAGTTCTACTTTCTTCAGAAGGCAGAAGGAAGGGGGCAAAACTTGGAGAAAGCAACCAGGGAGGAAAGAGGTGGGGAACAGATGTAAACAGTAAGAAAAATGCACCTAGCATTTATCAACATATTTTAAAGACTGGTTTCACAGATGTCTGATCTAAAAAGTGTGCAGTAGGCATTTTCTGCTGTTTCTGTCACCATGTCACCATGTCTGTCACCATGATTTTAGCATTTTAAAATTTCTACCATACTGTATTTAAAAATGTTCAATATTTCATTTATTCATTCACTCACTCATTCATTCACCAAAAATTTCTTGAGGCATTTTCTATAAGACAAACAATGAGACATTAGAGCACATACATGCCCCTTATAGATCACAGTACAATTGGGAGGTGGAGACATGGCCAGATAATTATCCTGTGATTAGATATGTATGAGAGCAGAAGCTGCCAGGCCTGGAAACAGAACTTAAATGTTTTGGGAAAAGTGAAGAACATTTCCATGTTGATGGGCCGTTGGGCCATTGGGTGGGCAGGAAGGGAGAGGGCCACTCACTGTGATCATGCTGGGGAGAGTGGACTTTATGTCATGCAAATAGGGGAAATAGTGCATTTTCTATTTGTTAGGCAGAGAAATGGTATGTTCATTAAGTAGTTTATACATGTTTAACAAAATAAAGAACAGAGATGACGGGGACAATGGTGAAGAAGAAATCAATTAAAAGGACACGAACATTAACTAGAAACCTGCCAACCTGCAGGCAGAGTGCTGGGTGTTTCCATAAAGAAAATTATTTATGAAATTCACACCCCCCCAACCCCAAACTGCTATGTAGCAATAATTCCTTCCATATCCAGATAAGAGAGTTGAGGCTGGTCAAGGTTATGCAACTGGCCCAAGCTGCCAAGTTAATAAACAGCTGCTGTAGAATCCAAACCTAAGGGTCTCTGATGTGAAAAGCCATACTCCTTACCCTCTCAACCATGCTGCCCCAGGAGTAAATTGCACCAGGTCAGGATTTCACAGGGTTTGAGGGATGATGAGAATCTGTCAGTAACTTAAAAGAAGGCTTGAAACAACAAAGTGAAATACAGTCTAACTGCAACAGTTGAATAAGACTCCAATTCTTAATCTTCCTGTCACAGAAGACAAGGAAGGATGGTCGGGATTAACACAGTTGGCAATCTCAGCAGCCCGCCTTCAGCTGCACACTCCAAGAACACACAGAACAGCACTTAGTCCTACCCAAGCCATTGTGACTGACAAGAGAAGCGCTCTGTCTTCTGAGCATGCACAACACGGATGATTTTTCCAAATGAATTATTCATTCAAAGCTTCCAACAAAAAAATTTCATTGCTTTTCATTCAGCAAGGGGGCTGTGAGGAGGGGGATTAGAAGTGTGGAGGTGATGGGAAGGATGTTGACGTTACTTAACGAGGAGAGGTGCTATAATAATAAGCTTTAAGGCAACAGTTACTAAATAAAGGAAAGCCTACTCAAATATGCAATTTAAAAAGAGTAGATATTGATTGGTGAAAAAAAAGTCAGGGATCACAAATGCAAGTTGGTTTAGTACCTAAGGTATGAGAAGAATGTAAAGAAGAAACAACTTTCTGAAAATAGTCATGGTTTCTTAAAAAGTCAAATAATTATTAAAGATTCAAATGAACTCTTTGATGAACACTGAATTGCATGCCATAATATCACTGGGAAATTTACTAGCCATAAGAAATCTCAGGCAGATGGTGTTTTAAAATTGTTTTCCTCCCAAAGGAAAGAGGCAATTCAGGAATTGTCTTTCAAGGATATCTTTAGGACACATAAATAAAACAGACAGTAAAACACAAATCAGAAAAATTAAGGACTTATACGACATAGGGCTTAATATATCAAAATCTTACAAATCTGTTATAACACTTTAAACTTCTTAATTAAAATGGGGTAAGGATATTAACGACTCACAAAAAGAGGTTATCTATTGGACAATATAATTTTACATGAAAGAATTCCCAAAAGCAATAATCACAGAAATTCAAATGAAAAGAATAATTTCAGATACTACTTATTTAGGCAATTCAATTGGCAGTTTTTATTGTATTATTATTTATTTTAATTTTAGATTCAAAGGGTACATAGCAGGCTTGTTACATGGATATATTGCATGATGCTGAGGTTTGGGCTTCTAATGATTCTATCTCTCAAGTAGTGAAAATAGTACCCAATAGCTAGTTTTTCAATCCTTGCTCTCCTTCCTTTCTCCCTTTTGGAACCCCCAATGTTTTATTGTTCCAATGTTTGTGACCATGTGTCCCCAGTGTTTAGTTCCCACTTTAAGTGAGAACATGCAGTATTTTGTTTTCTGTTTCTGTGTTAATTTGCTCAGAATAATGGCCTCCAGCTGCATCCATGTTGCTGCAAAGGACATTATTTCATTCTTTTTTATGGTTGTGTAGTATTCCATGGTGTATATGTACCACATTTTCTTTATCAGATCTACCCTTGATGGACATCTAGGTTGATTCTATGTCTTTGCTTTTATGAATAGTGCTGTGATATACATACAAGTGCTGGTGTCTTTTTGGTGGAATGATTTATTTTCTTTTGGGTATATATACAGTAATGGGATTGCTGGGTTGAATGGTAGCTCTGATTATAGTTTGTTGAGATAGTTCTATTTTTAGTTATTTGAGAAATCTCCAAACTGCTGTCCACAGGAGCTGAACTAATTTGCATTCCCACTGATACGGTTTGGCTCTGCATTCCCACCCAAATCTCATGTTAAATTTTAATTTCAATGTTCGGGGATGGACCTGATGGGAGGTGATTGGATCATGGAGGCAGATTTCCCCCTTGCTGTTCTTGTGATAGTGAGTGAGTTCTCATGAGATCTGGTTGTTTAAAAGTATATAGCATCTCCCCTTTCACTCTGTCTCCTGCTGGCCATGTGAAGATATGTTTTCTTCCCCTTTGCCTTCTACCATGACTGTAAGTTTCCTGAGGCCTCCTAGCCATGCTTTGTGTACAGCCTGAAGAACTGTGAGCCAATTAAAGCTCATTTCTTTATAAATTACCCAGTCTCAGGTAGTTCTTCATAGAAATGTAAATGGACTAATATACCCATCAACAGTCTGTAAGTGTTCCCTTTCTTCCACAACCTCATGAACACAGGTTATTTTTCTTTTGACTTTTTAATAATAGCCTATGTTAACTGGTGTGAGATGGTATCTCATTATAGTTTTGATCTGCATCTCTCTGATGATTAGTGATGTTGAGCATTTTTTCATGTTTGTAGGCCAGTTGCATGTCTTCTTTTGAGAAGTATCTGTTTATGTTCTTTGCCTACTTTTTAATTAGGTTATTTGTTTTTTTCTTGTTGATTTGAGTTCCTTATAGGTTCTGGACAGTGTCCTTTGTCAGATGTATAATTTGCAAATGTTTTCTTCTGTTTTGTAGGTTGTCTGTTTACTCTGTTAATAGCTTATTTTGCTATGCAAAAGCTCTTTAGTTTAATTAGGCCTCAATTGTAGTTTTATTTTTGTTGCATTTGCTTGTGAAGATGTAGTCATAAATTTTTGACAAATGGGATTTGACAAAAAATTGACAAATGGGATCTAAGTATGGACATTTTAATGATACTGATTCTTCCATTCCATGAGAATGGAAGGCTTTTCCATTTGTTTGTGTCATCTATGATTTCTTTCAACAGTGTTTTGTAGCTTTACTTGTAGAGATTTTTCATCTCATTGGTAAGATGTATTCCTAGGTATTTTACCTTTTTTGTGGCAATTGTATATGTGATTGTACTGTTGATTTACTTCTCAGCTTGAACCTTATTGGTATATAGATATGCTGCCAATTTTTATACATTGATATTGTATCCTGAGACTTGCCAAAATTTTTTATCCGACCAGGACATCTTTTCAAAAATCTTTAGGTTTTTCTAGGTATAGAATCATATTGTCAGTGAGGTGAGATAATTTGACTTCCTCTTTTCCTATTTGGATGCCTTATATTTCTTTGTCTTGTCTGATTGCTCTGGTTAGGACTTCCAGTACTGTGTTGAATAAGAATAGTGAGAATGGATATCCTTTGTTTCTTCCAGTTCTTAGGGAGAAAGCTTCCACTTTTTGCGTATTTAGTATGATGTTGTCTGTGGGTTTGTCAGAGATTGTTTTGATTATATTGAGGTATGTTCCTTTGATGCCTAGTTTGTTGAGGGTTTTGATTGTAAAGGTATGTTGAATTTTATCAAAAGCTTTTCCATGTCTATTGAGATGATCATACATTTTTTTAAAAATTAGGTTTCTGTGTTGAATCTTATTTATGGATTCATGTACATTGAACCCTCCTTGCATCCCAAGATTCAAGCACACTTGATGGTGGTGAATTAACTTTTTGATGAGCTGCTGGATTTGGTTTGCTAATACTTTACTGAGGATTTTTGAGTTTATATTCATCAGGGATATTGGCCTGTAGTTTTCTCTATTGGTTGTGTCTTTGCTAGAATTTGGTGTCAGGATGATACTGGTTTTGTAGAAAGAGTTAGGGATGAGTCCTTCCTCCTCAATTTTTTGGAATAGTTTCAGTAGGATTGGTACCAGTTCTTTGTACATCTGGTATATAGAATTTGGCTGTGAATCCATTTGGTCTGGGGCTTTTTTTGGAGGGTAAGTTTTTTATTACTGATTCAATTTCTCATTATTAGTCTTTTCAGTATTTCTGGTTCTTCCCGGTTCAATCTTTGGAGCTTGTGTGTACCCAGGAATTTATCTATTTCTTCTAGATGTTTTAGTTTGTGCACATAGAGAAGTTCATAGTAATCTCTGAGGATGGTCTGTATTTTCCATGGGATCAACTGTAATGTCCCCTTTGTCAGTTCTGATTGTGCTTATTTAGTTCTTGTCTCATTTTTTCATTGTTAATCTAGCTAGAAGTCTATCAATCTTGCTTATGTTTTCTAATAACCAAGTTTTTGTTTTGTAGATCCTTTGTATGGATTTTTGGGTCTCAATATCATTAAGTTCTGCTCTGGTTTTAGTTATTTCTTTTCTTCTGCTGGCTTTGGGATTAGTTTGTTTTTATTTTTTTAATTCCTTTAGGTGTGAGGTTAGGTTGATAATTTGAGATCTTTCTGTCCTCTTGATGTAGGCATTTAGCACTATAAACTTTCCTCTTAACACTGCTTTTGTCAAACGGCAATTTTTAAGTGATACAAAATATTATCACTTTTTTTAAGGAAATGGACACTGTCATACATTGTAGGCAAAAGTGAAATGAGTATATATTTCTGGAGAACATTTTGATAATACCTGTATATAAAATTAAGAGAATTATATACACTTGCATTCAGCAATTTATGTGTAGGAATTTACTTAAGGAGCTAATGAAAATAGTATGCAAATATTTGTGATTTATTGACTGGCATGCAATGAACATCTTTACCTGCAAGAACGATGTTAGTACTGAACTTCCCACTACACTGTGAAGTAGATATTATTTTAATCCTCATTTGACAAGAGGAGGGAACAGAACATCTTAGACACTAATTAATTTGCTCGAAGTAACCTAACTTGTAAGATATGAGTGAGAATGAATTAGAACTGATGTCTGCCTGCAGAGCCTGTGTTCTATTGTTTGAAGCAGAGCAGAAGCTTTCTTCAAAAATCTTCCACTTAATTGGTTTACCGGATTAATGGACAATCTTCATTCCCTCTGCAAAGCACACAGATGAATGCTCCCTGTATGCTATGTGTCTGTCACTGGTTGGCATTCCTCTGATGAGCCCAAATTCTCTTGCTTCTCCAGCTGAGTCTGAGTTCTGTGCTTACCAATAGCCAGTTGTGCTTCTCCCCATGCATTTATCGCAGGTGTAATTATCACTATCATTATTTAATTAAATATTGTATAAATTCTCAGCCCCAGGTGAGTGTGAAAAGACAAGAGTTTTTTTTCCTATGAAAACTAAGTTAAATACTTTAAACAGACTCATACATTTAAGCTGCTAAGAAAGAAAAAAAATAACTGTTGCTTTGAATTAAGTGGAAACAAGGCAGCTGTAAAATATTAAGGAGATTTTATTAACTCAATATTAATCATTGTATAAGTAGTGACTTTATATTGTTTTAAAATTCCTACTCCTACTAATAAATAGCAAATACTTATGGAGCACTGTGGTAGGCAGAACAATGCCACCCCAGAAGTGCCGACCTCCTAATTCCCAGGACCTGTGAATATGTTAAGGTGCATGGTAAAAGGAGAATTAAGGATGCTAAAAGCTAACTATAAAAAAGGGAGATTATCTTGGCTTATCTGGGCCCAATGTAATTAGTAGAAGGGTCCTTAAAAGTGGAAGAGGGAGACAGAAAAACAGAGAGTTAAAAAATGTGATGACAGATGCAAGTTCAGAAGTATACTACTTAAGGACTGAAGCTGCACTGATGGCTTTGAAGGGGCAAGAAGGGGCCACAAGCCAAGGGGTGCAGACAACCCCTAGTGGCTGGGAAAATCAAGGAGATGTGACAACAGATTTCCAAAACATACAAAGAACTCTTAAGACTCAACAATAAAAAAAATGAACAACTCAGTTAAAAAATGGGCAAAAGTCCTGAACAGACATCTCTCCACAGAAGATATACAGATGACAACTAAATGGAAAGATGCTCACCATCATATGTAATTGGGGAATTGGAAATTAAAACAATAGTTAGATACTTCAACGTATCTACTCAGAATGGCTAAAACACATAATATTGACAAAATCAAATGATGACGAGGATATGGAGCAATAGGAACAGGAATTCATTGGTAATGGGAATGCAAAATGTTGTAGCAGTTTTTGATGACTATTTCCTACAAAACCGATCCAGCAATTGCACTTGTTGGTGCTTATCCAAAGGAGCTGAAAACTTATGTCCACATGAAACTTATACACGTATGTTTGTAGCAACCTTATTCATAATTGCCACAACTTGGAAGGAACCAAGATGTCCTTCAACTGATAAATGGATAAATAAACTGTGGTACATTCATATAATGGAATATTATTCAGTACTAAAAAGAAATGAGTTATCAAGCCATGAAACAACACGAAAGAAACTTAAATGCACATCACTAAGTGAAATAAACTAGTCTGAATAAGATTCGTACTATATTATTTCAACAATATGACACCCTGGAAAAGGCAAAACTATGGTTAGAGTAAAAACATCGGTGGTTGTTCAGGGTTAGGAAGAAGGGATGGATAAACAGGCAGAGCAGAGAGGATTTTTAGGGTAGTGAAACGACTTGGTGTGATAGATAGATGTCATCATACAACTGCCAAAACCCATAGAATATACATCACCAAGAGTGACCCTTAAAGTAAACTATGGACTTTGGGTGATACGGATGTGTAGGTAGGTTCATCAATTGTAACAAATGTTCCAGTCTGGTGCTAGATGTTGATGGTCAGGGAGGCTGTTTGAGGTAGAGTAAGGGGGTGCAGGCTGGGGCTATATGAGAACTTTGTACTTTCTACTCAATTTTTCTGTGAACCTAAAACTGCTTTAAAAATACTATATATGTATATATATATATATATATATATATGTTTTATATATATGTATACACACACACACACACACACACACACACATATATAATATTATTAGGAGACCTATTCTCTTAATATCTTATGCAAGGTTCCCTGGAGTACTTGCCCCTTTAATGCATAAGTAAAAAGATCACAATTTATCATTTTTCTTCTGCCCTTCCTCATCAGCATCCTCCATGAATTGAACAATTTTAAACCTTCAGTCTTTACGATCAGTTTTGCCCATCAATGACTGAGAATTAAATAAACGACCTTTGGGTTTTCATATCCCATTGCTGAAGAGTTTCTTGTTTTGTTCTTAGAATACATTTTCAGGTTTTTAACATGGCCTGTAAAAGCCTCTGTGATCTAGCACCCGTCTGCCTCTCTCGCCTCTTGTCCTTCCTCACTTTCATTCTTTGTGCTCTAACTTTAAAAATAAATGATTCTGTTACTTGAGAATGCTACTTTTATTTTATGTTTACCCCACCCGGGCTTATGCACTTGCTGTTCCCTCTTTCGGAACTATTCGCTCCCTCAGCAATTTATTTTGCTTTGTTTTCTCAACTTCAAATGGAGCTGGTATCTGTCCAGTGTATTTCCCAGGCTATTGAGAGGTTTAAAGTCAAATACATGATTACAGATTCTCTGGGGGGAAAAAAAGTGCTAATTTAAAAAACTAATTGTAGACTTTAGTCCTGGAAACCCAACTTACTCCGTAGGAACAGGAAAGTCACCCTGAAGCAGTTGCACCATCCAAATACGAAACACCACTAGGAAGAATTAAGTGAAAGAGGAAACTAAGGGTAGTCAGCATGGGAGTGGTGATAAACAACATCGACTCTAGGCAGGTGCACTTAGGTCCAAATCGTAACTCTTTGTGAACATTTGACATTTGACAATTAACCTCTTTAAGCCCTAGTTTCCTCACTTGTAAAATGGGGAATATGACAGTCTCCTACATGTTAAGGTTTTGGTAAAGATTTTGAGAATAAACATTAAATGCTCATTCAATATTATCTGCATTATTACTGTTATTATTATGAATTCTATTTTGCATATATTGAATTTAATTGCCAGTAGGATATCTAGTGTGCAAGAAGAAGCTGAGTATTTGCCTCTGAATTTCAGGAGCGAGATACGGGTGGGTAATTTGTACTTGTGAGTCATCAACGTATACATAGAACTTGAAATCTTGGGCATCAGAGAGATGACCTGAAGAGAGTGTGAAGACTGAAAAAGAGGTGTGGACACAACATCTAGGTGATGGAATTGAAAACGAGGCCAAGAACATGTGACCTTTGGAAAAAAATCAGGAGTCTGAGATGTCACGGAAGTCAATGCATTTTATATTTGAAGAAGACAGACAGTTAATTTGGAGAAATCAGTAATTTAGTGACTCACCTCCACATTCTAGATCTGCCATGCATGTGAACAAAATTATGCCTGGGGAAAATGACAAATGATTACATATTATGGACCTCGAAGAGTTTCTGGCAAAGTCAAATCTATGAATAATCCATCTGTGAAAATCAAGAGTCTCATGAACTTTTGGGACCCCTGATATGATCTGTATGTCTCTTGAAACACAACACTTAGTCATTTTTGTAGGACAACACTGTTCATGACATCACTGATAATAAAACTATCCAGGCATTAAAAATAAATTTAAAATATGGAATTTTTCTTGACTATTGGTTCCCTCAGCAGTAAAATACACACTTTGAGTTACATAGAGTTGTGGATGGTTTAATTAAAAGCTACCACTCCATGAATATTAGAGAGATAAGAAAACTGCAGCCAGGGGTAAGGTGCCTTATCTGAAAATGCAAACATAACAAAGTGGTAATGTTATCTTCTGGATTGGATTTTTAAATAGAGTAGCTGTAATGCCCCATAAAGCAACACTCCTAATTTGTGATGTTAAATTGTACCCCTCCGTTGCACCCCTTTGCTGGGTTCTAGTTCTGCCTGAAAAAAAGAGGACATGAAACTTGAAATAAGATCTTTGCATAACAAACACCTATGGTTCATACCTGATGTGCAGAAAATGGCCATCTGCTAACAAACACATGTGAGCAGCCTGGCTATTTGCTGAAATCTCATGGGTGGACCTAGGTTTAATCATACATAGAAGAGCAAAGTGTTTCTGTTCTCAAAGGAATCACCAGTCTCCATGGGCTAATGCGGAAGATGCTGGCAATAATGTAGTTACTGATAATTGCCATTTTACAGAGCTTGGATGGGTGGGGTCATTCAATTAGAAACGCCATGCTGCTTCCAATTCACCTAGTTGGGATCAAAAGGTGCTTTAGCTTGAAGTGAAATGAGAAACAGAAAACCAGTCTCTCACCCCTCCTGGGCCACTAACCCTGCTTTCCTAAGCTTGCAGTGTTTTGAAAGCTGCTCTGTCTGGCCTTTGAAATTACATTCAAATCCTTCTCTGAAAGTCCTCAGACAGTAACCAATCTCATATGGTGAGGGCAGCTTGAGACTGAAAAAGGAACACATGACTGTGATGGGTCTATTGAATATACTAGAAGGCATCTTAAAGTGAAATAATACTATTGGTTTCAAAAGCTACACTTCCCCCCAAAAGTCAGCAAGTGTAAATTGGATGTGAATGCGTAAAAATTGAGTTCCTTGGGCTTTTTTTGTGACTTGGTACCAGTAAATTTTCCTCAATCTCTTTTTATTTCCTAGCTTGCTAGCCTCCCATTCATGTGCTACAGTAGAATGTAAACAGCTGGTTCATTTGCAATCCATTATGACATTTATAATACTGCCATCCTCATAAAGACAAGGATTATTGTTAGGGATATGCTATTTCTAGAGTCTAACGACTTGTTATCTGACAGAGTGTGTATCCGGATTTTAAACTTATAATTAATCACAGTTTGGTCCACTTGAAACTGACCCAAAAAACACAAACACGAGAAGCTTTTTCATTGCTTGTAAGAATAACAATTGAAACATGACTAATTTCTTGAAACAAACCCGCTCCTTTTGTCTCTTTGGGGTGAAAATATTATTTTTAGCCAGTTCCTAGATTTACACGAGCTGTACATTTTGACTCTGACACTTCCCTCCTGGTATTTATACTTTTTATTCATAAACTTGGACATTGACAAGGTACTGTAAATAGTCTTTCAAGGATTCCTATTTTAGGACTGGTGCACTAAAGAGGGAAATATCAGTTGTCTCCACTGCTTTAAACCTTAATAGGTTTAAACCTCAGTCAGGGGAGAGAGAAAAAAAAGTATGTCTTTTTAACTAATACCCATGTCATCTTCTTAATCATGCTGATTCTGAATAATTCAGCCTCTGTGGAAGTTGCAGAGCCAGAATCTATAGCTCTGTCTCTCTCAGGGGTGGTGGAGGGAGGAGTTTATTATTACCAAGCTTGACAGGAGAGAGCTCTGGCAGGTTAATTGCTACAGCAGGACTAGCTGGGAGTTTGCTGGTGATATATAGCGACGAAAGCGAGTGAAGGAGATTGACTATGCCTGTTACAGCACAAATATCTTCATGCACCTCAGGTTTCTCAGAAAGATATGAGAAATAAATGTTCGCTGTTCATTTTCTGTCTGCACAATAAAAATAGCCTCCAGCTAAACATGGCGACTACAGCACAGAGACTTAAAAAAAAAAAAAAAAGGAAATTTGCAAATTAACATTATTACAAACATTCCTGCCTGAAAGTGCTGAAAATCAATTTCAATATATTTTGCATTTTAATGAATTGCCAAAGAGATAAATCAGACAGTGTTTGAGGAATGCTTGCTTGGCAATGATGTTTTCTTATGGCATCTTGTCTTAACTGATAGCATTTAAAATGAAACCAGTGTTAATTGAAGGCGTGGGAAATGTAACTGCTAGTTAATGAAGTAAATGCATGCTAGTTATGCAGAATTAGAAATCTGCTTTAATGTACTAACTCTAACATTGTCCCCTTGTTCTGTACCCTCCTCATTCCAAGGCAGTAATACTCAGTATTATAAATGGTTGAAAGGCAGAGCCCAAGCTAGAGCTAAGGGCCATTGTGTTTTAATCCCCCAGTGGAAACAGGATGCAAATACTGTTGTTTTTACTTTATACAGTAAACAACAAATTTCAACTCCTGAGCCTTTGGGGAGCTTCAGGGGGAAGGCCGAGTCTCCCACTTCTTTTCCACAAAGAAAATAAACAACATAACTTTTCAATCTAACAGCTGTTTGCACTGTTTAAAATTAGGCAGCTGAAAGAGGATGTCAGTTTGCTAATGTTACTGAGGTTGTAGCTTTCTCCATGTCTTATCTGTCCATGCTCAGCATATAGTATGTGCTCATTCAAATTTTACTAAATGAATGGAAGGATGGATAATTGTCCTCTTTTAATCTCTGTGTCTCTAAACAACAGAGAAATCATTATATTTCCCAATCTGTATGTCTATGTGTTTAATACAAGAAATAATTACCTCACACTTTGTAATAGCATGTAGAGAATATCCATGCATTTTTTTTCTTGCATCTTCTGCAAGGATATAATCTTTCTCCAACTTCATGTTGTTCCTTCTAATTGCTTTTCGCTATCCATTAGTTTTCTTCCTTTCTTTCTTTCTTTTAATTGTGTAAAAATAAATAAGGCAAACTATTTTTGGGGAAATAATTTCTTGAAAAGTAACAAATAACTCATCATTTGGCAAACTAAAATTAGGCAGCAACAAGGGTGGGAATTTATATCTTCTTCTGCACCACAGAGTGTTTTAAGTCTGGAGGTGACTGAGGGGTTCTTTATGTTCTATCAATGAGACAGAAAGGCTTACTTTGTAAAACCATTTGGCCAATGCAAGATTTGTTCTCCACAATGCAATTCTTAGGAGGGCTTTTTTTCCTTAAATTTTAAATTTTATCACCAGTGTGTCAAAAAACTAAACATCATTTTGCAATTGTGAGGAACTCATCATTAAATAACTATGTAATAGTTAAGGAAAGAAAACTTCCCAGTGCATAGAAAATATGACCATTAGATATTAATGATGGAAAATTTGGAAGATGTGATTAATATTCAAACAAAATCATATATGGCATAGAAGCAAGTCTCTCCTACTGTTAAAATTAAATCCCTATTTACTAATATGTTTAATGTGTTAACATCCTATCACCCTGATTGTCTCATTCAGCCTTGGATACAGCCAAATATAAACCCCTCACACAACCAGATTTTATATACATCATATATAAAACATGGAATTGCTTAATAACCATGGTGTGTTAAGGTGATGAATTCTTACAGTAAACCCGAGGGTAAAGAGCCTTTAAAAATTAATCTAATTTCTCCTGAAACACTTTTCTACAGAGACTATGAAATGGCTTGTAACCAAGCTGGCTTTGAAAAACTATCAGTAACTGCTATTTTTTCCTGATCATTTAAAATGACAATTGTAGGTATCAGAGGGGTAATTGACCTGGCTTGTACTGGAAACCTGATTGCATAAAAGGCTTGGGACATTTTTCCTTTTATTGATTTAATTTAACTTAATATAAACAATATTTTAAAGTAGCTACCAAAAATGAATGATTAAACAAATTTCAAATTGACCCAGAATCTCGTATCTGTCTGATAAAATGCAGTACACATAGTATTTTAGACATGAAATGAAAACATGAAGCAATGCAATGTCTATTTTTAAAATGAAACAAAGTTGCAGTTTTAGTTTTGTTAAATAATATTCTCAAAGTAGCCACTTCCCTTTCCACCCTCCACTAAATCTTCTTCAAAAAAAGTATCTGGGAACTTTCTATTGTAGAATGTTTTTTAAAACTTCTTTAGGTAAGGGCTGTATAATGCATATGATGCATTTGAAGAATACTAAAAAAAGAAAATAAATGGCCTTTTTCAAAGATGGTAGATATTAATATAATTAGTATTTCCTTGGGATCAAATATTTCCTGTCCCTACCCCCATTTTATAATTTATAATCCTGTTATTTATAATATAAATAATACTGTTAGTGGTGTCTATTGGTGTTGTTTTTTAACTTTAGCTTAAAAAATTAAACTTACCAGGATTTCCAAAGGAAAGACTTGAAATTTACATGCAATTCAGCCAAGCTTTTTTTTTTTTTTTCTTGAGATAAGGTCTCACTCTGTCACCCAGACTGGAGTACAGTGGTACTATCTTGGCTCACTGGCAACCTCCGCCTCCCAGGCTCAAGTAATTCTCTTGTCTCAGCCTCCCGAGTAGCCAAGATTACAGGTGCACGCCACTACCACCCAGCTAATTTTTGTATTTTTAGTAGAGATGGGGTTTCGTTGTGCTGGCTGGGCTGGTCTTGAACTCCTGATCTCAAATGATCCACCCTCCTCGGCCTCCCAAAGTGCTGGGATTATAGGCATGAGCCACTGTGGCCAGCTGTCCCCATGCTTTTAAGATTATTTTCCAGAATAGATGATGACAGGTCTTACTAAAATATCATGGCTATAATACCAAATGGCAAAGGGACATCTGTTCTGGGTCCTCTGGGTGGTACTCATATTGCAGGAAAGAGAACAGTGAATCAAGTACAATCAAAAACCCATCTCTCCTATAAAATGATGGAATCATTAGATTCCCTGAAAACAGAAATATTTACACACAGAAATTAATTAAACAAGCAGCAGAGATTATTTAAAAAACTCACGTGAACTAAGCAAATATATTTTAGCATGATAGAATTAATATCTCTAAGCATGGCTCCAAAATTCTTTCTTCTTCTTGGCATTTGGCCAGTGGTAGTTTGAAAGAGTGTCTCCAATTTTTCCATCCTTTCTGCATCTACATCTTTACCATGATTTCATTATGGATGGGCTGACTTTCCCTATCTTTGAATTTGGGCTTGGTCATTTGACCTGGTCTGGCTAATGGCACATAGGCAGACATGATGGTATGCCAGTTCTAAGTCTAAGTCTTAAGAGGTCCCATGTATCTACTTGCATTTCTTTGTTTTTTCTCTTCTTTTTAAGTAGAGACAGGGTCTTACTATGTTTCCCAGGCTAGCCTCAAACTCCTGGCCTCAGGCAATTCTCCTGCTTTGGCCTCCCAAAGTGCTTGGATTATAGGCATGAGCCCCCATGCCCAGCCTCTACTTGCTTTCTTGACATCTGACATCACCCTGAGAAGAACTAACTGTGGCTTACTTGCTGGTCCAAGGACATAAAACACACCTGTTGTAGACCTGAACCCGAAGGCCTGCAGTACAAAGCACAACAGCACCATCTGTTCTGTTAATCCATGCAAGTCTGGTGTGTAAACCAATCATTTTTTTCAATGTTTGTTACACAGCATTATGATATTACTTTTTTTTTTTTTTTTTTTTTTTTTTTGAGACGGAGTCTCGCTCTGTCACCCAGGCTGGAGTGCAGTGGCACAATCTCGGCTCACTGCAAGCTCCGCCTCCCAGGTTCATGCCATTCTCCTGCCTCAGCCTCTCCAAGTAGCTGGGACTACAGGCGCCCACCACCACTCCCGGCTAATTTTTTGTATTTTTAGTAGAGACGGGGTTTCACCGTGGTCTCGATCTCCTGACCTCGTGATCCACCCGCCTGGGCCTCCCAAAGTGCTGGGATTACAAGCGTGAGCCACCGCGCCTGGCCATGATATTACTTTTAATGGCAAAACTGCAATTATTTTTACACCAATCTAATAGCAATTTTTGTCTGATACA
Source organism: Nomascus leucogenys (assembly GCF_006542625.1). Classification (NCBI taxonomy): domain Eukaryota; kingdom Metazoa; phylum Chordata; class Mammalia; order Primates; family Hylobatidae; genus Nomascus; species Nomascus leucogenys. The sequence continues at coordinate 53,484,692 of NC_044381.1, read as the reverse complement.
AGGACTTTGACCAAAGCTTGTTTTGAAATAGTTGTTTACAAGATGGTAGAAGTTAACTATGTTGTCATTGTTTTCAGTTTAATATTAAATATGTATTCTGGGCTGTGTAATATTTTCAGTTTCTAAGTTATGTAGGTGGGATGGTTACAGGTTTCATAGTTTGTGCCAATTTTCTTTTCTTTTCTTTTCTTTTTAAGATGGAGTTTTGCTGTGTTGTCCAGGTTGGAATGCACTGGCACAATCTTGGCTCACTGCAAACTCCACCTCCCAGGTTCAAGTGACTCTCCTGCCTCAGCCTCCCGAGTAGCTGGGACTACAGGTGCAGCACCGTGCTTTGCTAATTTTTGTGTTTTTGGTAGAGATGGGGTTTCTCCATGTTGGCCAGGCTGGTCTCGAACTCCTGACCCCAGGTGATCTGCCTGCCTTGGCCTCCCAATGTGTTGGGATTACAGGTGTGAGCCACTGCGCCCGGCCCTAATTTTCATTGTTAATGGAAGAAAGAAGTATAAAACTCTAGGAGAAAGAAGACTTTGATTAGCAATGACTTCCACAGGAATACACTGTACATATTTTCAGATACCTGTCAGAGTATTAATACTGGGTCTGATTGATCTCTTGGACCCTCACATCCAGAGCGGCATTTCATCAGTGGTGTGAGCTAGCCTCACAACTCAGAGGTCAAATGATCAGGATATCACTGGCTAATTCTGCTTTGAAAAAGTATACATAAGTACAGGGCATTAGACTGGGAGGTGGGAGGTCTGGAACCTAACCTTCTTTATGCCACCAATATCCTGTTACCCATAGGACAAGCCTCTTATTAACTACTTGAGTCATAGATCTCATAAGACTATAAAGTTTTGCAATTTTCTAATTCTAGATGTCTCACTTAGCTGTGTCAATTCACAGTAATATCAGAAAATGAAATTCTGACAGTATCGTTATTAATAATGTAAGTATGGGAGAAACCAAAGAGGGGTCTACAGACACTTTTGTGGCTGCTCAAGTAAAATTGATTTTAAATTGTGCTCTCCGATAAAATTGATTTAAGAAAGGACATGTACAAAAAGTGAAAAGACATCCAGGTAACAAAAGGGAAATGGTACTAATACAGCAAAGATTCAAAATAAGATAAAACATGTAAAATGCTAAATTAAAATATGAGTTATGATGAGAATGAGAAAAACATTGATGGCATTGGCTGACTGATTGGCATTACCTAAACCCAGACAAATGGAGTCCCTTCCATGAGCCCTGTGCTTTAGAGGATCCCACTCCAGTCTGGCCTTGGTTACTCCCCTCCTGTTTGAATGAAGAGATCAGGGATCTAGGTCAGATGCCCACATGGACCAGATCCTATGTATCTAAACCATGATCTAGGTAGCTTGGGACCCCGAAACTTCCTGCCAAAGGCTTCAAGTCTGGTTTGAGAACCTGCACAGGCCTCTTCCCTAACTGTGTCCTCCCAAGGATAGGTGGTCAACACATAGCCGTTTGTAGGGAATGAAACGTAGCCTGGATGTGTGAGCTGAAATATGCTTGATAGTGTTCAGTATGGAGCCAGGGGTGGGAAGACGAGTGGGGTGGGCCTACTGCTGGCTTTACTGGTATGTAACCTGTGTAATCATACAGTCATCCACACAGAGAAGGACTTCAGACTTAGTTTAGTACTCTGCTATTGCTATCTTGCTATTCTTAATAATTTCATCCTTGAACTTGTTCTTCACACATCAAATCTAGTGAGAAAAGTAAGCACATGAATAGAGGAAGTACATGACATGTGGACGTCCACCACCGTTCTTTACCACTGTATTTGCATACACCATCACAGTGCCTCACTGGCATGGAATCTAGTAGACCCACAGTGAACAGTACTTCAGTGAGACTCGAAGCAATACAAGTATACATGTTTGGTTTATGTCTAAGTGGGATTGCTAACAGCGCTGAGAGGCTAAGCTTTTCATTTGAACCAGAACTTGCTTTAAATGTGGAGAGTGCAATTGCATTCTAAGAAACACAAATTATCAAAGAACCCTAGTATATTCTTTATTGTGCACGTCAATTCTCTTTATTAGTCAATGATTTACAATGAAAATGATGACATAGAAGGAATGAGAAAGATAGGACAATTCATAGTTCCTTTTCCTTTTAGTACTTCCTGACTTATCAATAAGCCAAAGGCAGAAATTTTTGTAGACATGCACACACAAAAAAGGGAACGAAAAAAGAGTTGAATTAATTTTGTGGAGTTTTTCCACTATTGTGTTAACAATGAAATATGTATTCATATATGAGCTATGCAATACAAATCTTATCACTTAGGTCACTCTGCATATGAGTTAAATGTGCCTATATTTGCATATAAAGCTGCCATTGTACTATATAAAAAGGTTCACTATAAACATTTTACAATATAAAAATATTTGCATTTAAATTGGCGTTGTGTAACATGAGGATATAAGATTCATGCTAAACATTTAAAATTTTAATTGTTCTTTATTCAAATAGCAAATACAAAAACCCAGAACAAGCTGATAAAGAAAAGGAAAAACTTCATATTTTAGTACATTTAATCATATTTTGCTTCTGCTTTCTTAATAGTGGCCTTGCATTTTTATTTTGCACTGGGCCCTATAAATCATGTAGCTTATTCTAGTTGGGAGGCTGTTGATGATGACTGGCTCTTGTATTTGACTTTATATTATATAAAAAATTTGATATGTTTCAAAATTTTAACCAGTCCTTTAAAGTTCTTTTTAAGGATATTTCAAGAGAAAAGGATAAAACCAACCTAACAGATTCTGGTAGAATTATAACTTACCAACATTTGCATATGTGATATGTAGGGATTTGTGTTTTCTCTTGTTTCAGGGCCTGCAATTATTAGCTGTGGGCTTGCTCTTTGGAGTCAATGGTATTATAAAAATAAAGGACAGTAAGGATTTTTGGTTTTTTGGGAAGAGAGAGTACTGACACAGGCTGTTGCTTGCCTCTACAAAATCCAACTGTATGAATGTCAGAGAAAGTAGAGGAATGTATCTCTATTTTAAAAATGAATGTTAAATCCTACAGAAACTCCTGGGGAGAGGAAGGCAGTTGTGACCTGGCATGGAACGGCAGAAGAAGTCTGGGCTAAAAGAAGGCTTAGGCTAGGAGTTCCCATTAGGAGATTGGTTAGGAGAAAACTCTGGAGTGGTGCTGCTTCAAAAAAGAAAAAAACACCTGCCCAGCTTAGTTTTGTCTCCAGGTTATAGCAGGGCATCATTAAAGTCTGGCTCATGTGTAAATAGACTGCCTGAGCCTTTAGGGTTGCCTTCTACTTTCTCCTACATTCTGAAAGTTATATGATTGAGAGGTAAAGCCTTTGAAGAAGAGCAATGTCCAGGGAAGACAGACAGGGGGAGTTGCAAATGTTTTGCGTTGGGCAAGAAATAGGTAAATTCGAGCCAAGATCATTGCACTAGGGATCATCCATTCCAAGGCAAATCCTCTCTCCTTAAATTCAGTAAGAGAATCAGAGAATAGAGCCTTGGCTTTGACCACCCCTCCTTGAGTACAAATTAACAACAGAAGTCATACCCTAGGCTACATACTGGGAACCTACAAGTGGGATGGCCATATAATTTATTATTAAAACCAGGACACTTTTGAGAGTAAAAAGGGGAAAAATAATTACCTGGGCTCAGTTGGTATAAACTGAGAATGTTCCAGGCTAACCAGGATACATGGTCACCCTGCTCAAAATTTCATTTGAAAAAGCACCTTTCTGGATGAACAGATTAGAAAAAGTACTTGCCGCAAGATAGGTTGTAAGAGTAAAATAAAAGGCACAACTTCTGGGCAGAAAAACTAGAAACAGGCACTAATTTTGGATCCCCAAATTAGGAAAAGATATTACCATATGTCCTGGCTTGACAAGTGAATGACTCCTTTGAGTGAAGAAAAGTTCATTTTGACTTCTGGGAGAATGTAGCCCTGTGCCAGGGCACCAACTTGGTGATGGATCACAGGTGCATTTCAGGTCTCCTGGCCCTTTCAACTGTGCATGCATATGCAAGTTTCAAGTGGCAGAGTCATGTATGGTGGTCCTGCTTATGACCCGAGAAGAATGTGAGCACCAGGGACTGTAGCAAGGCATTTGAGGAGCACACAGATCATACAAAAGAGAATATATCAAAATGATAATTTCAGACTTAATTAAAAATAAACAGTGCTAGATTTTAAAATCAGCATACTAAGTAGTTGGAAAACAAAATGCAAGAATAGTCATAATCTGAAGCAGGAACAAGCGAGATTAAATAAAAGCCATTAGTGAACACCAAGAAAGGTCACTGGATTAAAACCATAAAGTGTGGCAAACAGGATAGGAAAGAGGAAAACCCCACATTTAAAAAATGTGTAAGAAACATTAAGAACACTGCAGAGAGAACATTCAAAAAGTCACAGAAAGAAAGAATGAGTAGATGAACGCTACATCAATAGATGTCATGTGAACATCAGGTTTCTCAATCGAAATGCAGTTCTGAAGATAATGAAGTAATAATTTTAAAGTTTAGGAGGAGAATTGATGGCAACCTTGAATTTTAAAGCCTGCTAAGTTAACACTTGCATGTAGTCACGATGAAGATGTTTTGGGGTACATAAAACATCAGAAGGTTTACCATATAAAAACATAATTTGAAAACACTTGTTAAGATAGCATATCATAAATAAATAAATATGCTATGAAATATACAGGAAGTATGGTAATGGTATTTTATTGTCTTAAAAAATAAGCGTCAGATCAATGGCATATTCGTAATAATTCACAATTAAAAATCTTAGTGAGGAAGGTAAGGGAAGCCCAGAGAAAGGTAAAAATCATGCTGTATTGCTTTTCTTATCTGAGGGACATTATAGAGGGATGTTTGAAATACTCATATGGAGAAATAAATGTACGTAGCAGTCTTTGTGATGTTCTTAAAGTTTCTTATAATTTAATTTGTATTTAACCATAAAAATAAAAAAGTGAGAATGTATACCTTTCAAATAAAAAAAAAAGGAAAAAACAATCTTTGCAATGAAAGCCATATAGGCAGGGGAAGCAAAATGAAATGAAAGTGAGAGAAATGGAAAATATTAAGTTAAATGGCCAAAGGAAGTCCTACTATAATATTAACTAGAGTAAATATCGATAAGTTGAATTCAATTACCAGACTACTGGATAAAAAATACAAGATCTAACAACATGCTGTCTGCATGAATCATACTTTAAATAATAGGACAAAGAAAAGCTACTTATAAAAAATTAAAAAATTATATTAAGTCAGTATGAACTAAAAGAGAGCCATTAAGGCATGCCTCAGAGATATTGTGGGTCAGGTTCTAGTCCACCACAATCAAGTGAATATTACAATAAAATGAGTCACTCAAAGTTTTTTGTTTTCCCAGTGCATAAAACAATAATGTTGACCTATGCTGTAGTCTGTTAAATGTCTAAACATTTACATACCTTATTTAAAAATAATTTATTGCTAAAAAATACTAAGGATCATGTGGGCCTTCAGTGAGTCATCAACTTCTACCTGATGAAGGGTCTTGCCTCAGTGTTACAGCCACTAACTGATCGGGGTTGTGGTTGCTGAAGGCTGGGGTGACTGTGGCAATGACTTAAAGTAAGACAACAATGAAGTTGTTCATATCAGTGAACTCTTCCTTTTATGAAAGATTTCTCTGTAGCATGCATTACTGTCTGAGAGCATTTTACCCACAGTAGGATGTTTTTCAAAATTGGAGTCCAACGTCTCAAACCCTGCTACTGATTTATCAATTAAGTCTACATAATGTTCTGAATCCTTTGTGGTCATTTCAACTATGTTCACAGCATTTTCACCAGGAGCTGATTCCATCTCAAGAAATCACTTTCTTTGTTCATCCGTAAGAAGCAATTCCTCGTCTTTTCAAGTGTCATCATGAGATTTTAGCAATTCAGTCACATAGAATTAGAAGCTCCACTTCGAATTTCTCTTTTGCTATTTTAACTAAGTCTTCAGTTCCTTCCTCCACTGAAGTCTTGAGTCCCTCAAAGTCATCCATGAGGATTTAATCCAACTTCTTGAAACTCCTGTTAACATTGATATTTTGACCTCCTCCCATGAATCACAAATGTTCTTAATGACATCTAGAATAGTGAATCCTTTCTACAAGGTTTTCAATTTACTTTGTCGAGATCCATCAGAGAAATCACTATCTATAGAAGCCTATAGGCTTACAAAATGTATATCTTAAATAATAAAACTTGAAAGTCAAAATTACTCCTTGATCCATAGTCTGCAGAAAGGATGTTGTGTTAGCAGGTGCATTGTCAATGAGCATTAGTATTTTAAAAGGAATCTTTTTTGGGGGGCAGTAGGTCTCAGTGATGTGCTTAAAATATTTGGTAAACCATGCTTTAAAGAGTTGTACTGTCATCCAGACTTTGTTGTACCATTTACAGAGCACGGGCGGAGTAGATTTAGCATAGTGTTTAAAAGCCCTAGGGTTTTTGGGATGGTAAATGAACATTGCCTTCAAGTTAACTTCAACAGATGCAGTACCCTTGCCCTAGTCTATTTGTATTGCTGTAAGGAATACCTGAGGCTGGTTAATTTATAAAGCAAGGAAGTTTATTTGACTCCTGGTTCTGCAGGCTTTACAAGAAGCATGGCACAGCACTGTGTCTGGTGAGAGCTTAAGCCTGCTTCCACTCTTGCAGAAGGTAAAAGGGAAATTGCTGTGCAGAAATCACATAGCAAGAGAGGAAGCAAGTAAGAAAGTAGAAGGTGTTAGACAACCAGCTCTTATGGGAACAAATAGACTAAGAATCCATTTATTACCATGAAGATGGTCGAGCCATTCAGAAGGGATCTGCTCCTGTGACCCAAACAACTCCCATTTTGGAGGGGTCAGTAAATCCAAATTATAGTAGCCCTTAGCAAGACAGCCGGACTGTCCTTCGCAGCTTTGGAGCCCGGCATTGACTTCCCCTTTTTAGCTATGAAAGTCCTAGATGGCATCTCCTTCCAATAGAAGCCTGTTTTATCTACATTGAATATCTGTTATTTAGTGTAGCCACCTTAATCAATGATCTTAGCTAGATCTTCTAGACAACTTGCTGCAGTTTCTACATCAGCACTTGCTGTTTGACCTTGCACTTGTATGTTATGAAGATGGATTCTTTACTTAAATTGATGAACCAATCAATGCTAGATTCAATCTCTTATGCAGCTTCCTCGCCTCTCTCAGCCTTCATAGAATTGAGGAGAGTTAGGGGCTTGTTCTGGATTAGGCCTTGGCTTAGGAGAATGCTGTTGGTTTGATATTCTATCTAGACCACTAAAACATTCTACATATCAGCAACAAGGCTGTTTTGATTTCTTATCATTTATTTGTTCATTGAAGTAGAACTTTTAATTTTTTTCCAAGAACTTTTCTTTTGCATTCGACAATTTGGCTAACTGGTGTAAGAAGCCTGGCTTTCAGCCTATCTCAGTTTTTGACATGGCTTCCTCACTTCATGTAATTATCTCTAGCTTTTAACTTAAAGTGAGAGATGCATGACTTTGCCTTTCACTTGAACACTTAGAGACCATTGTAGGGTTATTAATTAGCTTAATTTCAATATCGATGTGTTTCATGGAATAAGGAGACTTGAGGAGAAGGAAATGGGGAAAAGGCTGTTTGGTGGAGCAATCAGGACACACACAACATTTATTGGTTAAAAGTTCCCTGTCTCATATAGGTGCACTTTGTGGTGCCCAAAACAGTTGCAATAGTAACATCAAAAATCATTAATCACAGATCACTTAACAGATATAAAAATATAATAAGTTTGAAATATTGCAAGAATTAGCAAAATGTGACACAGACACACAAAGTGAGCTCATGCTGTTAGGAAAAAGTGGGACTGATAGACTTGCTCAATGCAGGTTTTCCACAAACCTTCATTTTATAAAGTGAAGTCAATCAAGTAAATTACACCTGTATAGTGACTAAAAAGTAGATAGAATTTATGGTAAACTGCATCGAGAGATGATATATACTAGAAAAACAATAGATCAAGAATGCAATATAATTATGAACATATATGTGTGTAAAATAGAGTGCAATATATGTGACAAAACAACTGATAGAAGCATATGAAAAAATTTAAAATATCAAAAAACTTCGTTTGTTCATTTGTTTTTGGAGACAGGCTCTTTGCTCTGTCACCCAGGCTGGAGGGCAGTGGCACAACCATTGCTCACTGCAGCCTCAAACTTCTGAGCCCAAATGATCCTCCCACCTCAGCCTCCCAGTAAGCCAGGACTACAGGCATGTGTCACCATGGCCAGCTGCTTTATTTATTTTTTTTCTGTGCTGCCTAGGCTGGTCTTAAACTCCTGGCCTCAAGCAATCCTCCTGTCTCAGCTTCCCAAAGCACTGGGATTACAGGTGTGAGTTACAATGCCTGGCCAAAATTTGGTATTTTAATTCCAGTTTCCTAGAAAGAGATAGATCCATCAAACCAAAAGAAGCAAAAATAAAAGTTTGAGTAATGCCATTAATAAGATCAAATTAATTCAGGAAGAACTTTCTATTCAACAAACAAAATCATTGTTTTCAAGTTATATGAGAGTTTTACAAAAAGTTGTCAGAAAGAAAACTTTGATGCATTTGTAAGAAACAACAGCACATTACAGAATACATAGTCTTCTAAAATAGTGTCATATGTATAAAATTAATAAAAGAATAGATAAATTAATTTCATATATCTGCTTATTAAAAACACATTTAAAATCTATACAATGACCTTTGAATTAAAGAAAAGGTCAAGATGAATCCTTAAATTCTTAAAGCTAAATGGCAAAAACCACTTTACATTAAAATTTGAGTTAAAGCAGTACTCAGAAATGTCTAGGTTTAAATACGTGCTTGTTAAAACATAATATATTTGAAACAAACAACATAATCTTCTATCCTACAAATTAGGGAAAGAGATATAACTATTTTTTAAAAAAGAATTTATAAGTTAACTTTATAGTAAGTTATAAATGTCAAGTCAGATTTCTCTGAGAGGTCCACCTTCTGTAAACAAGCAAACAAAACCCCGCCCCCTCCCAGAAAAGTCTTGTATCTTTAAAAGATTCATAAGATAGAAAAACCTCTGGCAAGAATATTGGAGAAATGCAATAGGGAGAAAATGCAAACCATCAAAATACCAAATGAAAACTATAGAAAATACTACAAATATACTCAGTAGATACAAAAATAATTTTAAAACATGTAAATAAACTATATGCTACTAAATTTGTTTGGAAACAAATGTAATGAATGAATTTTTGAAATGAATTACTTTCTAAGAAAAGAAGGGTAAAGTGGCACATATTTGACATAAATAGAAATCGTAGAAATAGATTATGTGAATAGATAACGAATTAAGAAATTGAAATAGAAATAAAAGAGTAGCCAGGGAAGAACACACACACACACACACACACACACACACACACACACACACACTCAAAGTCCAAGTAGTGTTGCTGATAGGTTCTATAATATTTCTAAGAAATGGATCATTCCTATTAGCTTTTACAATTTTTACAAGAAGATTAGAAAATACACTGTAAAACATGTAGAGTGAAAAAAAAACTAGAAAACTAGAATTAAAATGGAGGAAGATTGCTTTATTTTTATCTTATTTATTTATTTTTTTGAGGCAGAGTCTTGCTCTGTCGCTAGGCTGGAGTGCAGTGGTGCGATCTTGGCTCATTGCAACCTCCGCCTCCCGGGTTCAAGTGATTCTCCTATCTCAGCCTCCCAAGTAGCTGGGACTACAGGTATGAGACACCACGCCCAGCTGATTTTTGTATTTTTAGTAGAGATGGGGTTTCACCATGTTGGCCAGGATGTTCCCAATCTCCTGACCTCATGATCTGTTTGCCTTGGCCTCCCAGAGTCCTGGGATTACAGGCTTGAGCCACCAAGCCTGGCCAGATTGATTTATTTTTTCACCTTATTTTCAAAATCAGTCAACCCATTAGCCATATATTTAAAAATCATGCATTATTTATTGCAGGAATTCAGGGATGGTTTAACATCAGCAAGTTGATCTTTACAATAAAGAAAAGTTATTAATAAATTCTTAATAAATGTTACCTAAAAAGCTTTGGAAAACATTTAAGATAAAAATTTTCAGAACATAAGACATAGAATAGAGCTTTCCCTACTTAATAAACATATATTAAAAAGCAAATAAACAAAAACTAAAGCTAAAAATGCTGTATTAAAATTTATGGAGAAAGTTTAGTTGAATTTTCATTAAAACTGTGAGCACAGTAGAATATCCATTATTACAATATGATTTACTATAGAATTGGAAGTCCATAGAAATAATGAATGCCAAAATATGCCTATAAACATTGGAAAAGGAAAGATAAAATTATCTTTATTAGCAGAACATATACTCAGAAAATACAACAGAATGAAGAAATAAATTCTTTAATTATAATTCAGCTAGGTTACAGGCTACAACATCAACTAAAATATGTCAATTCACCCTCATTGCTAACAAAAAACAAGAGCTGAGAAAAAATATTTCATCCACAATCTCAAAAACATTTTATGTAAAATCTAGGATATAACCTAAAAACAAATATAATACCTGAGTGAAGAAAATTTAAAAACTATAAAAGAACAGAAAAATTTCTTAAAGGGTGAGATAGACCTGGTTCCTGAATAGTATAATCTAATATCTAATGATATCATTTATACTGAACTATCCTGTGTGTTCAGTCCATACATAATAAAAATGCCAGCTCAGTTTTTCTGAGAAATTGGAATACAAAAATAGCTTTCAAAAGGGAGGTTCATAAGTAAATTTAAAAAAAATTTTAAAAGTGAAATTGCTCATACGTGATAATAAAACAAATTCGAAAATATCATATAGCACTCTTCAAAAGAAATATAATGCAAGCTACACATATGTGGTTGTACTTTTTGCTTAGGTACTTTATGGAAAAGAAGCAGATTATATGAATGTTAATAATATTTTGTATTTTACCTAGTGTAACCAAAATGTTATTTCAACATGTAAGCAATAAAAAAATTTAATGAGATATTTCACAATTTCCTCAATGAAAAAAATTTGAAATCCAATATGTATTTCGTATGTAAAACACATCTCAAATACTCAATAGCTGTAAGAGCCTAGTCACTATTTCTACTGGATGGTGTGAACTCAAAGTTGACCCACTTATTAATGAACATTACAGAAAAAATTTGGAAAAGTATCAATTGTTTTACAGATGATGTTGGGAAATATAATGCATTTTAGGAAGAAGAATAAACTTGAGTGCTTAACTCACCTTTCATACAGAAGTAAACGCATATGGAATAGAGATGTTCATGGGAAAGGCAAAACTGTAAAGTTCAAAGAAGAAAACACAGGAGAGGGCTTTGTGCCCTATGAGTGGAGAAATAATCCTTCATGATACCTTAAACAAAAGTTGTAAACAATGTATCAGCTTAATTGTATAAAAATCAACATTTTCTACTCAACAAAGAATTTCACAAATAAAATTAATAGACAGCTGACAAATTCACTGAGAGGAGAAATGTCGAATGTGAAAAACATTAAAATTCCAGTGAATCTAAAAGAAGACAGAAAACCCAAAGGAAAGGGGATATGAATAGGCAATTGGAGAATAGAAAACCAGATAAACATAGATTCTATTTCATATGTCTTTCACTGACTTTGAAGACCAAATGTCCATATGTCTTTCTGTTCCAATTGCTCTGTATATAGCTACAGTATTAATGATGCACTTAGAGCTATGGATGAAGATACAAGGAGGTGCACGAATGCAACTATGTTCCTTTCTCTCTTCTGCAGTCTCTGTAATGTGACACTGGTTTTTTCTTCCTTACTATACGGTTTTCATCAACACAAGAAGGAATTACTTTCTTTTCCTATTGAGTACTGTAAATGTATTTTTAAATTGTTCAAACCCTTCAAATTTGCGTCTTTCAATAGTCGAATTTGTAGTCAATTCTCAGACAAAAAAAAAAATGGGAAAAGCAAAAGAGCGATACTACCAAAAGAAGAAAGTCCATTTCACGATTAAATATTATATTCTGTAAAGAGGGATGAGTGAGTGTTTGTGTGCATGTGTACGTGTATTTGCCTGGGAATTCTCCTGATTATGTAGCCATGAAAATGATATTTGCCTAATACATACTTATCAACCATCTTCCAGTGGTAACATTAAACCAGTGTGACCCAGCTGAGATGTTAGGGAACTTGCTTTTTTTCTTCTCCAATACGTGAGAGACCAGGCTTGGCATAGATCCTTACAATATTCTGGTGGGTATGTACCTTGCAGATATGTGTACTGAGAACACAAATTATATTCTTTGCTTTAATTTATTTTAGTACTCATTTTATAGTATTGCTTTGAGTTAATATTTTTGAATCATTCCCTTCTAGCTGGTTTTTAAGTCCCCAAAGTTACTGTGGGGATAACTCAAGGTGTTCGTGGGGTATGTGAACTGTTTCACTACTCTATTGAGGGAGAAAGGAGAAAAATTGCGTTTCAGTGGTGATAAATTAGACCCAGGTATTTCCTGGAAGTATCTGCACACCTAGGACAATGCAAGGGTGATCTGAAAAGAAGGAAGCTAAAGTTGGAGAGTGAAAAATGAGTTAGAAATAGTTTAGAATACGTTATCTTTGATAAATTCAAAGGAAGATAATATTTGTAAACTAATATATTTTCTTTATGTATACAAAGAAGGTTAAAGGTTAGTTATAAAATGTTAGCAGCTAGTTTCAGCATCTTTTACACTTTATTTCTTTTCGCTTATCCTAAAACTGGCCATATATCAGAATCATCACTGGAAGAAAAAAAAACAAAGTCCAGATGCTCAGGCCCCTTCACTAACAATTATCATTCAATAGAATCTGAATTTTTTCTATGGTTAAAAACCTCCATATGTGATTCTGATGTGATTCACAGCCATAATTTAAAGGCTCTACTTTATAGTAAATAATATCTCATTATATAATTACTTTAGAGTTATATTAGTAGATATGAACTTTCGATGGTTAAGTCATGTCAAATGTACTCCCCACTTGGAAAAAAAAAGGAGACGCTAGTACTCTTTACTGCCACGTGGTGGCAGCATACATATATTGCAAGGGCAATTATTGTAGGAGGCCAATTTAATAAAACATTTTAGAATTAGAAAACCATATGGAGATAATCTAGTCAGATTTACACCTGAAAACTAAGGCCCATATACCTGAAATTATTTATCTCAAGTCAAAGACAGATAGTGAAAGAACAGGAAATTTAAAAAAATCTCTGGATTTTAAATTTAGTGCTATTTCTATTAATGTCAAATTATAGCTCAAACTTTAGTCTAACAAATTTGAGATTGAATTCTTGCTCGTATTTACTACTGTGTGCCTTTCAGCAAGTTAATAAAATACACTGAGGCTTGCTTTTCACATTTGTAGAATGTAAAATAGTGAGACTTGAATGATGTATAGTATGAGAGATCCTAGAATTGTTCTTAATATGTACAAATACTTAAAAAAATTGGCTCTCATCACCTTTAAATAATCCCTATCCATTTAATGGTTAAAAGAGCTATTCAGCTAGCAAGCCACCCCAGAGCTGACAAGATTTTGGCAAGAGATATGGGATTTCTTTTTCACTGGAGTTCCTTAGACTTGATATTTGAACTGCACTTAAACATCAACTTCTGTTGTTTACATCATATTAATAAATTTGATAAAAGAAAGTTTAAAACAAATATGCAGAAACTAAGCAGCTGTCTGACTTTTAAGAAATATAGTTCAGTATTGGTGGCAAGAACCATAAACAGTGTTTTGATGGGAGATCTGAACCAAAACAGTGTTTTGATGATAGATCATGTTACTCTCTTTCCCCTATTAAGAGTAATTGAATTCTTTTAAAATGTATTTTAATGAGCAGCAATTTCCTTCTCACCATTCAAACTATCTAACAAGAAAAAGAGCCTCCCAGAATTGATTAAAATATTTTTAAAATAAAGCAAATAACTTATTGCAACATTTTCCAAACCTTCATCAAATTGGGTGAGGATTTTCTAAGATCATCATTTAATAGCTCTATCTCCATTTTCAAGTTGCACAAATGAATGGGCCTAATAAATAAGCAATTAAACCAGAACTTCACTCCTTTTTTTTTTTTTTAAGGGACAGGATCTCACTCTGTTGCCAAGGCTGGAGTGCAGTGATGTGATCATAGCTCACTGTGACCTCAAACCCTTGGACTCAAGTGACCCTCTCTTCTCAGCCTCTCAAGTAGCTAGGACTACAGATGTGCACCATCATACTCAGTGTGTTAGGCCATTTTTGCATTGCTGTAAAATATACCTGAGGCTGGGTATTTATAAAGAAAAGAGGCTTAATTGGCTTGTGGTTCTGCAGGGTGTACAGGAAGCATGGCACTGGCATCTGCTTGGCTTCTAGGAAGGCCTCAGGGAGCCTTTACTCATGGAGGAAGGTGAAGTGGAAGCAGGCACATCACATGGAGAGAGTGGGAGCAAGAAAGAGCAAGTGGGTGGCAAAGGTGCCACACACTTTTAAACAACCAGATGTTGTGAGAACTCACTCACTTGAGAAGGCCACTTGAGCCCAGGGGTTTGAGGTCACGGTAAGCTATGATCACATCACTGCACTCCAGCCTTGGCAACAGAGTGAGACCCTGTCTCTTAAAAAAACAAAAACAAAAGCAAAAACAAAAAAACAAGGAGTGAAGCTCTGGCTTAATTGCTCACTTATTATGCCCATTCATTTGAGCAACATGAAAGCAGAGATCACAAGGACAGCACCAGGTCATGAGGCATCTGCCTCCATCATCCAAAACCTCCCACCAGGCCCCAGCTCCAACACTGGACATTACATCTTAACATGAGATTTAGAGGGGATAGGATATCCAAAATACTACTCTGCCTCTGGCCCCCCAAATCTCATTCCTTCTCACACTGCAAAATATAGTCATCTCTTCCTAATGGTCCTCTAAAGTTTTAACTCATTCCTGCATTAACTCAAAAGTCCCAAGTCTGAAGTCTCATCTGGAGATGAGTTCCTTCTACCCATGAACTTGCAAAATCAAAACCAGTTATTTCCAACATACAATGGGAGTACAGGTATTGGGTAAATATTTTTATCCCTAAAGGAAGAAATTGTCCAAAAGAAAGGGGCCATAGGCTCTATGCAAATCTGAAACCCAACAGGGCAGTCATTCAATCTTAAAGCTCTGAAAATAATCTCTGTTGACTCCCTGTCTTGCATCCAGGGCACAACAGTTCAGGGGTGGGCTCCCAATGCCTTGGGCAAGGTGCATCCCTGTAACTTTTCAGGATACAGCCCCTGTGGCTGCTCTCATAAGTTGGAGTTGAGTGCCTGCAGCTTTTCCAGGCACAGGATTGAAGCTGCTGGTGGACTACCATTCTGGAGTCTAGAGGACAGTGGCTCCCTTCCCATAGCTCCATTAGGCAGTACTACAGTCAGGACTCTGTGTGAGGCCTCCAATCCCACATTTTTTCTCTGCACTGCCCTAGTAGAGGTTGCCTGTGGGGGCTCAGCCCCTGCAGCAGACTTCTGCCTGGGCACCTAGACTTTCCTGTACATCCTCTGAAATCTAGGCCAAGGCTGCCTAGCCTCCTTCACTCTTGCATTCTGCACACCTGCGGGCTTAACATCTCATGGAAGCCTCCAAGGCTTACAGCTTGTGCCCTTGAAAGCAGCAGCCAGAGCTGCACCTGGGGCCCTTTGAGCCATGGCAAGAACTAGAGCAGTAGGGATTGGGCAGCAGCCTCCCTAGGTGGCCCAGGGCCTTGGTGCCCTGGGCATGGCCCACAAAACCACTTTTTCCTCTTAGGTCTCTGGGCCTGTTATGGGCAGAGGCACCTCAGAGATTTCTTGAATGCCTTCAAGGCCTTTTGCTCATTGTTGTGGCTACCAGCACTTGGCTCCCTTCTAGCCATGGTAATAACTCTAGCAAGTGGTGGTTCTGCAGTCTTCTTGAATTCCTCTTATGATAATGCTTTTTCTTTGTCTGCCACATGGCCAGGCTGCAAATTTTCCTAACTTTCACATTCTGCTTCCCTTTTAAATATAAATTCCAACATTAAGTCATTTCTTTGCTCCCCCATCTAAGGATAGGTTTTTAGAAGCAGCCAAGGCACTTCTTGAAAGCTTTCTTGTTCTGAAATTTCTTCCACCAGATATCCCAAGAAATTATTCTTAAGTTCAAACTTCCCAGATCTCTAGTGTATGGACACAAAATAGCCAAGTTCTTTGGTAAGGCATAACAAGGGTGACCTTTGCTCCAGTTCCCAACAAGTTTCTTATTTCCATCTGAGACCTCATCAGCCTGGATGTCACTGCTGATATCACTATTAGCATTTTGGTCACAACCATTTAACCAGTCTCTAAGAAATACCAAGCTTTCCATTCACCTTCTTTTCTTCTTTTGAGCCCTCTAAAATCTTCAAACCTCTGCTTGTTACCCAATTACAAAGCTGCTTCCATATTTTCAGGTATCTTTATAGCAATGCTCCACTCCTCAGTACCAATTTTCTGTGTTAGGCCACTTTTTTATTCTTATTAAGAAATACCTGAGGCTAGGTAATTTATAAAGAAAAGAAGGTTTAATTGGCTCAAGTTTCTGCAGGGTGTACAGGAAGGGTGGTGCCATTATCTGCTTGGCTTCTGGGAGAACTCAGGGAGCTTTTACTCATGGTAGAAGGCAAAACAGGAGCAAGCACATCACATCGCAAGAGTGGGAGCAAGACAGAGTGTGAGGGATGGGTGCCGCATACTTTTAAACAAACTGATCCCTTGAGAACTCACTCACTATCATGAGGACAGCACTAAACCAGGAAGGATCCACCCCCATGACCCAAACACCTTGCACAAAGCCCCACCTCTAATACTGGGGATTATATCTCAATATGATATTTGGAGGGGACATTCAAAATATATCACCTGGCCAATGTTTTTGTTTTTATTTTGTAGAGATAGGGTCTCAGTATATTGGCCAGACTGGTCTCAAATATCTGGCCTCAAACAATCTTTCCATATCAGCCTTCCAAAGCACTGGAATTATAGATGTGAGCCATCACACCTAGCCTTTTATTCTTAGTATATTTTTAAATTTTGTGTGCAAACAGTATGAGATAAACAGGCCAATAAAGGATCAGAGAATTCAGTTATGAAAAGCAATTCAGTATTGATACATGTCACCAAATGGATAAAATTGGAAACACTATATTAAGTGAAGGAAACCAGACACAAAAGGTGACACATTGTATTAATATATTTCCATTTATATGAGCTATCAGGAGGAGGCAAGTCCATGGAGACAGGAAGTCTGTATGACATAAAAACAGAAAGTTGTTGATGGGGAGGGGTGCGGGGGTTGGTGGAGGGGGAAATAGGGAGCGATTGCTAAATGGTATGAGGTTTCCTTGTGGAGTGATATAAGTGTTCTGGAACTACATAATGGCAGTGGTTGCTCAACATGTATTAAGTTCCATGGAATTGTACATTATAAATGATGAAAATGGTGAATTTTACATTAAGTGTATTTTACTACAATATAAGAAAAGGATTACAGAAAATAAGGTAATCTGGTCAAGAATAAAGACAGCTCTACTATTCAGTTTTCTCTCAGGTCTCCAAGTGACCTCAGCAAAGAGTACTTGGAACCTGTAGACTTTTTTTTTTTTTTAATTTAACACAGTCCTGAAAAAATTAAAGGGAAATCAAATAATAAAATCCAGTGATTTCTCCTTAGCACATCTATGACACCTGTTTTGTTAACTTCCTACTCAGCCATATGGACAGACATCCACATTTCAATTTTCCATTTCCTCTACTTCGGCACACAGTTCATTTACAAATGTATATACCAGAATTCCTTCATTCAGTGGAATCTCCAGTGCTACCTGTAATCTGTCTCATGGAAAGAAAAGAAAAGGAGGGAAAAGCCTCCAATTGGCCTGGTAGACAAGGGACAAAAATGATTGCAGGAGAAGAAGAGCACTGCCTGAGTGTTAAACTAGAAAAGTTTATTTTCCTTTTCCTTTTCTTTTTACCTTTCTTATCAGTCTTCCTTCTACCTACTTTTCCCTTCATTCTTTTGAATTTATAAAACACTAATTGGCTGCATTATTTGTATTTATTTGTAAAACAGCTATAATCAGTTTTCTTGCTGTTCTGCAAGTGTTATTGTTTTGAACCATGCCAGAGGGGCTTTGGAGGTTGATGCAGGGATCTCTTGGGAACTTAACTTTTCCAATTTTTGGGGTAAAAGATTTTGTTTGAATTGGCTTTTGCTAGGAGCTTCAAGCTTGGTTCTTGCCTCTTTAACAAAGGACAGAAAAGCACCACATTTTCTTTGAGGTTGTAACAAATAAAGGATTGTATTTCCTCTTTGAGACTTTTAGGTGTTTTTGCTATGTCCTTTAATAGCTAGATAGGTATTCCCGGAAGATGACATAAATAATTCGATAGAAATAATCTGATATTTTAGAATTTGCTTTAGCCATCCTGGTCCCACTCTACTTCTTGTAGCAAATGACTTTAGGAGGGCATTACTGTGTCTCTACAGAAAATCTAAAACAAATTAGCTGGGCATGGTGGCTTGAGCCTGTAGTCCCAGCTACTACAGGGGCTAGGGTGGAGGATTGCATGAACTCAGGAGTTTGAGGCTGCTGTGAGCTATGATTGTGCTACTGCATTCCAGTCTGGGCAATGGAACAATACCTTGTCTCAAATAAAAAATGTTTTAAAAAGGAGGGCATTATCTTTATATATATATATTTAAATGTAAATATTTAAGTATGTATTGTATAATAAGTATGAATATATATTTAAAATTTTATTTGCATGGGAATTTGCTAATTATAAAGAATTATGATATAAAATGAGCAATATTTTAAATGAAATGGCCACAATTCTGAAACCACCTTGGCAAATATTATGACAATGAGAGAAATCTAACATAGCTGACTCCGTTTTGTCTCCAGCCTTAGACTGGCTGTCTTCCCTCATTCCTGGGAGTAGGCCACGCTAACCATGGGGGGAGTTTAATTTATAGTTTAACTTTGAAGCAAGAATGAAAATAGTTCCTAAACTGATCCCCTCCTTGTTTGGGGACTGAAACCACCTTTGTAAGATTAACAAAAGGCCACAAGATTAGGATCATGGGAGGGGCCTAAATTCTGCAAAGATGTAAGCATCATTTCTATAATCCTTTACTGCTCAGGAGTCAGTCATGTGGCCAGAGGTCACACAATTTGTGACTTCCCCAATGGCTCCTATAGATAACATCACTATTATAGAACCTACGATTGGCCTTCTGATATGTTTTTCAGACATTTACAACCAAGTGACCCCACCTGGACTCCTGACTTTTGATTCAACTGGTCCTGTGGTCCCCCACCCAGAGGCAGAGTCAGTGCATGAGGACTGTTTTCCACACCCCTATGATTGCATTCCCAACCAATCAGAAGCACTTATTCCCTATTCCCCTGTCCACCAAATGATCCTTGTAAAACTCAAACCTTCAGGTATTCAGGGAGAATGATTTGGGTAATAACTCCAGCCCTTGTGCTCAGTGGCCTTGCATTAATTCAATTCTTTCCCTATCGCTATACCACTGCAATAAGGAAAGTCTCAGTGAATAGGTTTTGTCTGTGCAGTGGCAGGAAGAACCTGTCAGTTGATTACAATCCCTCCAACCTAGAGATAACTACTTTTAAAATTCTTGGATTATGTCTAAATCGTATCTATATATCGCTCTACCTACACATCTGTGTGTAAACATGCACATATACACACACCCATATGCTATATATATATATGCTTCAAGTTTTAATGTATATAAGTAGATGATATAAATACATAAGTATATTTTTGTATATGCATATATGAAAATCATATTTTCATGTATGTATGTAAAGTTATATATATGATTTCATGTTTGTATATAAATATCATAAAAATTATGTATGCATGTACATAAATATATAATTATCTACATACGTACACAGAGATATGCTAATTTTTAAAAAGGACCAAAATGAACACATTTCTATAACAATAAAAATAGTTGTGCTTCATTGTTTTAATAATGGTTTATAGTTTTCCACTGTATGTGATTCTATAATTTTTATGAACAATTCTCCTTTATCAATGTCAACTTATTTTTAATTTTTTTGCCATTATTAACAAGACTATGAACAATATGGTGGGCAAGATTATTGGAAAAACTCTTAAAAAATAAAAGCTTTACATATTATAGGTTAAATGTAATCTACTTACTTTTATGGATATGGTTGATTTAGAAGAATGTAATTAAAATTACCCAAACAGAAAGGGTTACACTGATGTGAAAGTTGTGGCTAGCGTAGATTGCAGGTCTTGACATCCCAGAATGGGAGTTGGCAAACTTTTTCTAATGGGGTCAGTTAGTAAGTGCTTTAGACTTTGTAGGAAAAGAGGCAAAATTGAAGATACTATGTAGTACTTACATAACCATTTAAAATGTCACTACTCAAAAAACAGGAAAATCACTCATAGTTCATAGGCTGTAAAAAAATAGCTGTATGGATTTGGCCTATGGGCCATAGTTTGCTGAAATCTGATCTAAAGACTTGCACTAATGGCAGAGACAACGTGGAAGGCAGGAGATAAGACTTTATCCATACTAAATGGGAACTTAGAACTAAGAATCTATACCTAGCCTTATCTTTAATTCAAAGGTGGACCAGGAAAATATCTACTGTCAAAGAAAGACTAAGACAAATTCTGTTGGTTTCTTCTATGAGTAGAAAACAGGATAGGAACTCTTGAGAACTTAGAACCCCGTATCTGCTTTCAGAGTGTTTGGGCTGCAAATTTGTTTGTAGTTCTAGAAACAGAAGCAAATAAATTAACCTAAAGTGCTCCCAGCTAGGTAGTCCTTTAAACACAAAAGTCAATCCCCTCTGGAGAGGTACACTCTCAACCCTGACCTCATGGGCTTCCCACAAAGTTTAGCTAAACATGAGCTCAAGATCTAAATTCACACAATAATGAAAACATCAGCTGCAATGAAAGTGAATCAGCGAAAACACACAATAACAGAATTTGATTCCTGGAACCACCAGAAGTTGGAATTATCAGGTACAGGATAGAAAATAAATATATAAAATGTATTATAATATACTACTATATAGTATATATAAATGTATTATATATTATATATAAATATACTATATACTATACATTATACAATATATTTTTATATAAAAATGTATATATTTTACATATTTATATATAAATATTTATATATTATACATAGTACAATTATTTTATATGTAAATATTTTTATATAAAATTTATATATATAAAATTTTATATATATATAAATAAAAATATATATTTATATATTATAATATATAATATATAAATAAAATTTGAATTTGTAATATACGTTTGAATTTGTAAAATAAATATAAAATTGTATATAATTGAATTTATAATATAATTTGAATTATAATAAATTATATATAACACATCATATATCATATATGATATATATCATATATGATATATAATTATTCAAATTGTGTGTATATATAACTATATATATACATGCACACACACACAATTTGAATTTGAACAAGTAACTAGGCACAATTTAAAGATGCTAGGTAGAATTTAAACAAATATAAAAATACATATAATCAAGTAAGCTAAAAACCCAATGGTGTAAAACAGCAGATAAAACATGGAAGTAAAGAAAGAAATTATGCTGCTTTCAGAAAAATAGCATATCATACTTTCTACTTGATTAATTAGTAGATAGATCTTGAAAAGAAGTTATTTTTAATCACTTTCTGTCTCTTCAGCATGTAAAAAATATTTTTGTAGGGGTTCCCTTCAAATGAAAGAAAGAAGTAGTAAAAGACAAAATAGTCAACAAGGCAAAGAAATGCCAACATGCTCATTGTATAGAGTGAATTAAGTCTTGGGCCAGCAATAATGTGGAGGAGCTGACCCTTACAGGCCTACAGGAACCTGGGACTTTCAAAGAGGCTTGAATATCACAAGTAACAAGATTTGTTAATGTTAATGAGCAAGTGTTCAAATTAAGAGGTTAGAAAGCTGGGAGCGGTGGCTCACGCCTGTAATCCCAGCACATTGGGAGGCACAGGCAGGCGGATCACAAGGTCAGGATGTGTCCGGAATTGGTGGGTTCTTGGTCTGACTGACTTCAAGAATGAAGCAGTGGACTCTCGCAGTGAGTGTTACAGTTCTTAAAGGGAGCGTGTCCAGAGTTTCTTCCTTCTGATGTTCAGACATGTTCAGAGTTTCTTCCTTCTAGTGGGTTCATGGTCTTGCCAGCCTCAGGAGAGAAGCTGCAGACCTTTGCCACAGACCTTCGCTGTGAGTGTTACAGCTCATAAAGGCAGTGTGGACCCAAAGAGTGAGCAGCAGCAATATTTATTGCAAAGAGCGAAAGAACAAACCTTCCACAGTGTGGAAAGTGACCCAACCAGGTTGCCACTGCTGGCTGAGGCAGCCTGCTTTTATTCCCTTATCTTGCCCCACCCACATCCTGCTGACTGGTCCATTTTACGGAGAGCTGATTGGTCTGTTTTACAGAGACTGATTGGCCCGTTTTGACAAGGTGCTGATTGGTGCCTTTACAATCCCTGAGCTAGACACAAAAGTTCACCAAGTCCCCACTACATTAGCTAGACACAGAGCACTGATTGGTGCGTTTACAAACCTTGAGCTAGACACAGGGTGCTGATTGGTGCATTTACAAACCTTGAGCTAGACACAGGGTGCTGATTGGTGCATTTACAAACCTTGAGCTAGATACAGAGTGCTGATTGGTGTATTCACAATCCCTTAGCTAGACATAAAGGTTCTCCAAGTCCCCACTAGATCAGCTAGACACAGAGCACACTGATTGGTGCATTTACAAACCTTGAGCTGGGCTGTGCTGCAAATACAGAGTGCTGATTGGTGTATTTATAATCCCTTAGCTAGACATAAAGATTCTCCAAGTCCCCATCAGACGCAGGAGCCCAGCTGGCTTCACCCAGTGGATCCCTCACCAGGGCTGCAAATGGAGCTGCCTGCCAGTCCCTGGCCATGCGCTGCACTCCTCAGCCCAAGTCAGCCCTGGGGTGGTGGATGGGACCCGGCGCCCTGGAGCAGGGGGCGGCGCTCGTTGGGGAGGCTAGGGCCGTGCAGGAGCCCATGGCATGGCGAGGGGAGGCTCAGGATTGACAGGCTGCAGGTCCCGAGCCCTGCCCTGCAGGGAGGCAGCTAAGGCCCCGCGAGAGATCGAGTGCAGCACCAGTGGGCTGGCACTGCTGGGGGACCCAGCGCACCCTCCACAGCGGCTGGCCTGGGTGCTAAGCCCCTCATTGCCTGGGCCGGAGGGGCTGGCCAGCCGGCCGCTCAGAGTGAGGGCCCGCCAAGCCCACGCCCACCCAGAACTCTAGCTGGCCCGCAAGGGCCCCGCGCACATCTGGTTCCTGCCCGCGCCTCTCCCTCCACACCTCCCCGCAAGCTGAGAGAGCCGGCTCTGGCCTCAGCCATCCCAGGAAGGGGGTCCCACAGTGCAGCGGCAGGCTGAAGGGCTCCTCAAGCGTGGCCAGAGTGGGCGCCCAGGCCGAGGAGGCGCCAAGAGCCAGAGAGGGCTGCAAGGGCTGCCAGCACGCTGTCACCTCTCGAGGAGATCGAGACCATCCTGCCTAACAAGGTGAAACCCCGTCTCTACTGAAAATACAAAAAAATTAGCTGGGCGTGATGGCAGGCGCCTGTAGTCCCAGCTGCTCCGGAGGCTGAGGCAGGAGAATGACGTGAACTTGGGAGGCGGAGCTTGCAGTGAGCCAAGATTGTGCCTGGGTGACAGAGCGAGACTCCCTCTCAAAAAAAAAAAGAGGTTAGAAAAGCAAAACAGGGAAGATGTAGTGGCTCATGCCTGTAATCCCAGAATTTAGGGAGGTTGAGGAGGGCAGATAGCTTTAGCCCAGGAATTCCAGACTAGCCTAGGCAACATGGAAAGATCTTGTCTCTCCGAAAAAAAAAATAGCCAGGTGTGGTTGTACAGCACTCCAATCCCGGCAACAAAGCCAGACTCTGTCCCAAAGGAAAAAAAAAAAAAAAAGAAAGAAAGAAAAGGAAGAAAAAGAAAAGCAAAACAATAAATCCAGAGTACATAGAAAGAAGTAGATAATAAAGGTAAGAGCAGAACTTAACAAAATAGAAAAATAGTATAAAATTGAGGTGATTTCTAGACTCAAACGATAATGCTTTAAAAAGATTTAAAAGCAAGCATTTTAAGAAAAATGGAAACACAAATAATATGCCAAAAGAATGGGGCAATTTGTCAGCAAAGATTACAGTCAAGAGAATATATGAAGTGTCAATAAATTTGAACATTTACTTAAAATGGACAATTTCCTAGAGCCTAAAGTTTACCAAAACTCACACAAGAGGAAATGCATAGCTGAAAGAGTCCTTTAACTGGTAAGGAAATTAGATCAATTATTTAAAATCCTTCACTGAGAAAATACCAGACCCAGATCATTTGGGAGGTGAATTCTATCAAACTTCTAGTACAAAGAGAATATCAATCTTAACAAAAAGTTCTAGAGAGTAGAAAAAAAAAAAATCTTCCTTTAATTATTTCATGAAGCCTATATAATGTTGATACTGAACATAGATAAGAACTGTAAAGAAATTTATAAGCCAAATTCACTCATGGATATAAAAGCAAAATGTTTAAACCACTATATTACCTACCTGAGTCCACTAGAGTGAGAAAAAAGCATGACTGACTTAGGTCATCCAAGAAATGTGAGAGTAGTTTAATATCAGGAATACATTTATTTAATTGACTGTATTTTATTTATCTTTTAGTTTTTTTAATTTGATAAACATCAATATCGTATTGCCTTTGTGATAAGCACTGTCCCAAGTGGTTTCCAAATATTTACTCATTTTAACCTCCTATTGTCAACTGGCCGGGCGCGGCAGCTCACGCCTGTAATCCCAGCACTTTGGGAGGCCAAGGCAGGTGGATCACAAGGTCAAGAGATCGAGACCATCCTGACCAACATGGTGAAACCCCATCTCTACTAAAACTACAAAAATTAGCCGGGCATGGTGGCACGCGCCTGTAATCCCAGCCATTCAGAAAGCTGAGGCAGGAAAATCCCTTGAACCCAGGAGGCGGATGTTGCACTGAGCCAAGATTGGGCCACTGCACTCCAGCCTGGGTGACAGAGCAAGACTGCATCTCAAGAAAACAAAACAAAACAAACAAAAACAACCATGTGCTTCTCTCAAGAGATGCAGAGAAAGCATGTATATTTCTAAATATATTTCCCAGGGTTTTTTACTTGTTTTTTGACCTTCTTTTTAGTATGTTTTTCCATGGAGAAATTTGAAATTCTTATATAATTAAGACCATTTTTTCTTTGTAGCTTAAAAAGATATTCCTCACTAAGAATGAAAAATTTCAAGTCTCCCAGGTTTCTATAGTTCCATTATTTCTATTTTATTTCTTTTTTTTTATTTCTAGGGGTGAAGTCTTGCTCTGTCACCCCAGGCTGGAAGGCAGTGGCTTAACCATAGCTCACTGCAGCCTCTACCATCTGAGCTCAAGTGATCTTCCTGCCTCAACTTCTCAAGTAATTGGGACTGCAGACACATTCATCATGCTCAGCTGTGGGAGAGATGGGGATCTAGCTGTGTTGCTAAGGTTGGTCTCGAACTCCTAGCCTCAAGTAATCCTCCTGCCTCAGCTTTCCAAGTGCTGGAATTACAAGTGTGAGCCTCTGTGCCTAGCCTCTACGTTTTTAAATAGTTAATATATCTAGAATTTGTTAACAATTAGCTATATTTTCCACATATGTTGAATAATTTTCGTTACTGATCCAAAATGTCAATTTTATTATAATTTCAATTCTCTTATATTCTTGAGGCTAATTTTAGGCATTTTCCCATTGATTAGTCTAATTCTGAACCAAAGTGGTGTTTTTAATTATAATATAGAAAATATAATATATAATGAATTACATATATAACAAAAAACAAATTACCCTAAAACATGCTTAAAAGAGAATAAAGTTATACCATCATCTGAAAGATCCACAAATGGTATTTTATAAAATGCAACATTCATTTATAATTTTAAAATATTAATAATTCAGAATAGATGAATGTTTCTGCAACATGAAGAAATTATATATCTAAAAAAGAAAATAAGGGGTAGGCATATTGTTCTGTTCTCACATGGCTATAAATAAATACCTGAGACTGGGTAATTTATAAAGAAAAGAAGTCTAATTGGCTCACAGCTCTGCAGGCTGTGCAGGAAGCATAGTGGCTTCCGCTTCTGGGGAGGCCTCCTATAACTTACAATCATGGCAGAGGTCAAAGGGGAGCAAGTGTCTCACATGACTGGAGCAAGAGGAAGACAGAGTAAGGGGAGGTGCTACACACTTTAAAACAACAAGATCTCGCAAGAGCTCTATCACCAGAATAGAACTAGAGGGATGGTGCTGAACCATTCACAAGAAACCGTCCCACCAGGCCCCACCTCTAGCATCGAGTATTACATTTCCACGGGAAATTTGGGCAGGGACACAGATCCAGACCATTACCAGCAAGATATTGATAAAACTTTACTAACATTGGCAATAAGTGCAGGACAAAATGAAGATGTCTAATATAATATCAAATAAAAAACTATTGGGTGTAGTGGCTCATATCTGTAATCTCAATACTTTGGGATGCCAAAGTGGGCAGATCACTTTAGCTCAGGAGTTCCAGACCAGCCTGGGCAACATGGTGAAAGCCTGGGTAACATGGTGAAAACCTGTCTCTACAAAAAATACAATAATTATTCAGGCATGGTGGCAGGCACCTGTAGTCCCAGCTACTAGAAGACCTAGGTAGGAGTATTAATTGATCCCATGAGGTCAAGCTGCAGTGAGCTATAATCATGCCACTGCAATCCAGCTGGGGTGACAGGGTGAGACCCTGTCTCAAAAAACAGAACAAAACAAAAAAACTGTTATTAACCATTGTTTTTGAAGCACTGATAATTCAATTAGAAAAGAGTATCTCATTCTTTAATATCAACTCTTTTTCATTGCATGAATATGACATAGTTTGTTTAACCAATTCATTATTAGTACATATCTGGGTTTCTAGGGATTTTTTTTGAAATTTTATTCTGAAAAATGGAGATTCAAATTCTAAGACTTTCTCCTATGTCCATACCTTTTATTTATTTATTTATTTTTTTGAGACAGGGTTCCACTCTATTGCCGAGGCTGGAGTGTGGTGGTGCGATCACCGCTTACTGCAGACTTGCCCTCTCTAGGCTCAGGTGCACCCTAGCCTCCCAAGTAGCTCCAACTACAGGTGTGCACCACCACACCTGGCTACTTTGTGTGTGTGTATGTATATGTGTGTGTGTGTGTGTGTGTGTGTGTATATATATATGTATATGTATATACATACACATCTTTTCCCAGTTCTAAGCTCATTCCACAACTTGCCACAAAGAAACAATCACTTTCTAAGGGACCTATGTATATATACGTATATATGTGTACACACACATATATATATATTTTTAGAGAGATGGATTTTGCTGTATCGCCCAGGGTGATATCAAACTCCTGGGCTCAAGTGATCTGCCCACCTCAGCCTATCAAAGTGCTGGGATTACAGGCATAAGCCACAATGCACAGCCCATATCTTTTAAAAGAGATAATATCGTCACAGTTTATTTAACTGTGCTTGGTGCTTCAGCCACTAGCAGAGTGCTGCTACTTCCAATGCTTCTTTTTATATTCCTAGTTGAGATTACAAAATGAAAATTAAAAGTGTGTCTTCTACTTGGAGATTGTAGAGATAAGTCTTGTTGATAAAGACTTGATAAATTCTGGAAACATAAACTTAGAACAAATATTTTCCCAGCTGTAACTATATGTGAATCCCTTGGCTTGATCTTGTGGAAGAGACAAAGTAAGACTCTGAAGGACTTGCCCTTAAAGTACTTACAATATGATTAACTTAGTAAAGTACGGTTGGCTGTCTAATCCAAGATAGATGTAATGGCTAATTTTCTGTTATAGCAACATTTGGTTGAGAAAATGTGGGAGTCATTGTAGATTTTTGATTTAAAAAATTAAGAGATAAAAATTGTGTTAGCAGATGATTTTCCTGGTTCAACTGTGGGGATGCGTTGGAAAGTGACTAGAAGGGAAATTAGCTTAGCCAAAGTTAAACTCATATGTTGGTGAGCATTCATTAAATATTTATGATCTATGTTTTTTTCTGATCATCTTTTATCCCAACGTATGCCCCTTTTTGATGTCTGATTAATCATTACCAAAGATATAATTAACAATAATTATTATTATATCTATTAAGTTTTGCCTGGGTCCTGAAGAGAGACTGCCCCAAATTAGCAGCTGTGATCTTCGCTTGATTTCCTTACAAAGAACAGTGGGAATTTCTGGTTTTAAAGTGAATTAAAATGTAAAACTAATTAGATTATCATAGATGACCTTGCAGAGCCCATTGGTGAAAATTTGGAAAACACATGTCTTCTTAAAGTGGATTCTTGCAGTGTGTTTGGAGAGAAAAATGAACCAAAAGGATGGCAAAATACTTTTTGTTCTGTTATTTGTCTTCTATATGGAAACATCACTGAAGTTTCTGGACTCCATTTTCCCATGTGGGAAGTTTACTAACAATATCCAATTCCATTCTATCACCATGTAACTTCTGAAACTAAGCAAAAATGCTGATTTATTAATCTCAGTAAAAATTGAAATGAATATGTAACACAGAATAGTTGGGGGGCCCCTTGGAAAGTGATTATTGTTTCTTTGTGGCAAGTTGTGGAATGAGCTTGTAACTGGGAAAATACGTGTTTTGAATTCTGGATTTGGCCAAATATTAACCACATGACTCTGGATAAATTGTTTAATCTCACTTATCCTTATTTAATGCCCACATCACAGGATGTTGTGATCATTAGCTTAATTATTTGTGTAATATACAGTGTTATGGAAATTCTTGTTGTTATTGTTCTTCTTGCATAAATTCATATCCTTAAGCAACTCACTTAAATAAGTAGTAACTTATCTCTTTAAATTATACCCTATCTTCTGTTATGGGCTAAATTGTCCCCCTGACCCTCAGATTTACATGTTGAAGTCCTAATCCCCAAGACATCAGAATGTGGCTGTATTTGGAGATAGAGCTTTTATTTTTTACTTTCATTTTTTATGTTACAGAAGTTGAAATAGGGCCTTTAAAAAGGTGATGACAGTAAAATGAGGTCACACGGTGGAACCTAACCCATGTGATTGGTGTCCTTATACAAAGCAAAGATTAGGATGCAGACATACACAAAAGAAAAACCATGTGAAACCAGAGGGAGAAGATGGCGACCTATAAGCCAACAAGAGAGGCCTCAGAAGAAATCAATCCTGTTAACCCCTTACCCCAGACTTCCAGCCTCCAGAACTGTGAGAAAATAAATATCTGTTGTTTGTCACCCATCCTGTGGTAGTTAGTTATGGCAGCCCTAGCAAAATAATATATCTTCTTATGGCATTCTTGTCTTAAGTTGAAAATTCAATATTTGGCATCACAGCTAGAAAAAAAAATTCACGTCTCCATTTTGTGTTGTAGTCTTTCTTCCTTTTTCTCATTGCTAGAGATTTCCATATTTGGGTATATTTTCTGTATCTTATAAACAGTGCTATGCTTATTCCTATTCTTGCTTCTAATATACAATAAATATGCAGATACTGCAAAAAGTTTGAAGAAATTCCACATATAGGATGTACATTTTCGGTATGTATAGATATTTATATATTTATGTTTTATAACATTTCTCTATTTTCTCCCTTTGCTGGGATCTAGAGCCTCCACTTTTGTGACTAGTACATTGAATTCTAGTCACTGAGTTTAATTCATTAAAACTTGTCAAATAATAATAATAATATGGGGAAAGATAAGAGAAAATGATGAGCAGAAGAAGAAGCCATCAGGGAAGGGCAATACTATAAAGTGTTAGGATCTTATTAATAGGATTAATTTAGTCTAGAGGGAAAGACATTTGGTGGCACCAATGAGCCTAGTCTTTACTGATTGTTAGAGGCATCTCTAGTTCTGTTTCTTCTTCGTCTCCATCCATATGATTACCAGGGTCTGGGAATAGTATTTGAACAACTACAGTCACTGAATGGAAAAGAAATACGTCTTTAGAGAATCAACAGTAATTTTTTGAGCTGATTGAAAAGTATTGTTGACTGGCTCTTGGGAAACCTGTCATATTCATAAGCAGGAAATTGTTGGGTATGAAAAGTGGATTAGGGGAGGAGAGCAAAAGCTTTGGAAATAGATATATCTGGATTTAATTCCCACTTCTGCCACTTATTAACTGGATAACCCTGGGCAAGTTTCATACCTTCTTGAAATTCACTTACTTCAGTCTGTAAAATGGACATAATATCATATCACAACATCCTTTCAGGAATTTAAAATCAGTTTTTGAAAGAAAAAATACTTCATGAAATATATAGAAAATTATGAGTTCCTTGTGGGTGTTTGACCTTTTATATTTTACCATCCCTTCTCCCCATCGAAAAGGGAATAATAATTATTTTCCTCTCCTTTTTGTTCACAGAAAATATCTCATGTTATGAAATGGAAGCATTAAATAGAAGGTAATGGAATGGCCTGTTATCTCAAGATGAGAAGGGAAAATACAGGAATTCCAAATTAGAATATAAATTTTCATTAGGTACTTATTTGTATATGCTACTCTGCTGTTTACAATAGCAATTAAATTTAAAAGACAGTTCCTCACTTCTAAGACTTTATTGTACTCATTTACAAATTATATATCTGACTTATACTAAATTTTCAGAATTGAGGATTTTGCCTTTTTGGTATATTCATTAAAATCCTTATTGGCAAAAGGAGCAATGACTCAGCACAGAAAACATAAAACACTGCACTTAAACAAAATATATATATATATATATATATATATATATATATAATATGATATATTTTACAAGCATTTATATCCTTGTTCCATACAACACTGTGATAGCTTACAGGAATATGCCTGATTCAATATATTGCAGAAATATTTAATATAAACAGGGCTGGGGGGAATGCAGATAAACCAGGAAGAAAAAACTAGGGCAGTAAAATTGGAAGAAAGAATAGACGCTCAGGTTGTACCACTATTTTGACTCTAAGATTCTCCCTGGATAAAGCAGCATAGTAAACATGATTGGCTCTCAAAGCCACATTATTTGCAGGTGCCAGACTGCACATTAACAGTCTGACACCAAGGGACAGCACAGAAAAACTATCCGAAGATAAAGATCTTAAAATCTTTTCAGTTTGGAACTAGATCAGGTATAATAAGCCCTACACACTTCAACACAAAACATATTGTTCATCCTATATCAAATTATGTCTCAGACTATGTTATTGGAAATAGTTGGGGGTATCTGACCCTGCCATCTAAAACTGACCTATAACATGTAAAGCGCAGGAAGTATTATTGTCCACTTTACAACGTTCGAACAGGAAAACAAAGTTGTTTCACAATGATAATGGAGAACAAAGTAAATACAAAAGGCTATAAAAGCCAAATAAAGTGCTGAAAGAACGTGTGGACAAAACCAAACCTAACAAAATTCTGGTGAAGAATGGGGGTCCGTGACTGCATAAATCCAATGGAAAAACCTTAGCCAAAGTATAGGCACAAAAGAACGGCCCTGCCAAACCTATCACAGTGTAATTATTTTAAATGTCTCCTCCATCTTTTATGAGTAGAGATGAATCCTTCACTGTGCGATGCCCCCAGTTTATGACCCATAGGATCATGAGCACAATTAATAGTTGATGTTTTATACTACTAAGTTTTGGGGGTAGTTAATAATATTAAAATATGTTTGCCTTCTATCTTTAGCTATATAGTTAAAGTGAATGAGTTGTGTTTATACCATGTGACCCTTACCCCTAGGCCTGTTTGTTTAAATCAGGGATGGCTGCTGAGCCAAATTTGATAATAGACTTCCTTTCCAAAGAATTTGGAACTGGAACATTGTCACACACACAAAAAAAACTGCAGAGTTGTCTGTAGATCATTTTACACCTTCTGGATTGCAAAACCATTGTAGTTTTGCAAAAATTATTCTTCAAAAGAAGAATAAAGAGGTATGCAGGGAGAAGCAAAGACAAGAAAGTGAGAGAAGAAAGAGATAAGTAGGATGGGGAGGGTGGCTAGAAAGAGAGAGAGACAGAAAGAGAGAGAGAGAGAAAAAAAAAAAACAGTAGTGCAGGCAAGTGAAAGAGCAGAAAGAGGCAGCAATTGCAATTGTAAGAGACATTGAGAAAGATTAAACCCTTCCTAGTTTCCCCCTGCCTCCCTGGGAACCATCTGTGCCTCAGGCTCCACTGTCTCAATACCATCCTTGGTTAAAGGAGATTCCCATATCCTTTCAATAGATTCCTTCCTCTTTTAAGCTAGTAAAAGTATATTTTTCTTAGCTTTAACCAAAGAATTGTGATCTCTACAGGTATGTATTCTGATTCTCCCAAAATGCATCTAAAGGTTAGAAAAAATAGATATAGACTCTTAGTCTGGGTAAAGTGATAATATTTCCTAAAGCATTATTTTTGCATATATCTCAGAATAAGAAAGAAAAAGGTAATAAAAATTATGCAGAGTAATGGGTATTAGTAAACTGAAATGAGAAAGGAGGAAAATATTAGGTTAATAGAAAAGCAAGACATAAAAAAAGATAAAATTGCAGGCCATGTCAAGGGAAAATAATAAATATAGAGTAATATGGAGGACAAAAAAAAAATAAAAGCATTTGAGTAGATTTAAAACAGGGAATATCTAGTTTCCAACTCTTACATCAGAGTATTTGCATGATTCTGAAAGTTTCAAACCTGTTTCTAAAGTCTGCAAATTTTTAGGGAACCAGTGGTAATTTACATTATTTTTAGTTAAAGGACCTGGGACAGAGACAGAGGCTGAATTTCCTTCTCTGAATGGGTAGGTGTCTGATATGGTTTGGCTGTGTCCCCACCCAAATCTCATCTTGAACTGTAGCTCCTGTAATTCCCACGTGTTGTGGGAGGGACCTGGTGGAAGATAACTGAATCATGGGGGCAGTTTCCCCCATACTGTTCTCATGGTAGTGAATAAGTCTCACAAAATCCGATGGTTTTATAAGAGAAAATCCCTTTTGCTTGGCTCTCATTCTCTCTGTTGCCTGCTACCATGTAAGATGTGCATTTTGCCTCCTGCTGTGACTGTGAGGCCTCCCTAGAAATGTGGAACTGTAAGCCCATTACACCTCTTTTTCTTTATGAATTATCCAGTCTCTAGTATGTCTTTATTAGCAGTGTGAAAACAGACTAATACAGTATCCATCCTTGTTCTGCCTTCCAATTGTGTCAGCATTGGAGCAAAGAAACACCAATTTTCATTTAGTTCAGAATATAATCTTTGGCAATACAGAAACAAATTTGGCTAAGTAATTTGAATCTGCCAAATCATAGTAAATGCACATAGTGAAAAAATGTCTTTTAACTTAACAAATTACTCTTTAAAATGTATTAATGTAGGCATGTCAGTGGAAAGTTGAAAACAAGCAAAAAAACATTCAGGTAAAGGGTTGAAATAAAAAGTTCACTCCGTTACATTCAGTTCCTCCTATAAAACTCTCTTTTTAATTTGAGTGGACAGTAAACTGAGAATACCTGACTCTGGGCTAAGAAAATCAAAGCCTCCTCTGTCACACTGTATTCTCTTGGGTCACTTAATAAAGACACAAGTTGGGTTACTGGAAAAATAGTGGGAAAAATCAATCCTTCAGATATAAAGGGCTGCTCTTGGAAGCATGTGAATTGCTGTAGTTACTTTGCTCTTCTGGCCTCTAGAGTCTCTATCTTAACCTTGGCCTCACATGGAGACTGACTTTTTAAACCACTTTCCCATGACCCATTATATGCCTGTCAAAAGAGAAAAACCCAGCTCTTTTCCTGTGCTTTCAACCAGCCAGCTTATTCAAAAATTTATTCGGGTTGTTACAGCTTAACCTTGCCTGGCGAGGGACTTATGGGAAGTTTCTTATGATTTGAAAGACTGGTGCCATATATGTGCCTGCAAAGAAAGAAAAAAGTAAAGAAGAAACAGGTGTGGTTATCAAACACCCCAGCGGTCAAGTGATCTGTCCCAAGGTATCTGAAAGCAACTTCTGAAAAAGTTAACCTGTCAGAGCTTGCCATCTGGTTGTGTTTTATTCTGGAAGTAACAATAAATATTGACGAATGCTCCCGGTCTTCCCAGTTTCCCAAAGTTCCCTGGATTCATGCTTTAATATCTACCAGGAAAAATAGCACAGTATTTCAAGTCACTACTCTGTGCTTATATTATTGATAGTCACTTCTCACGGCCTCTCCCCTTCAAAGGAGAGTAGATCCTGAGAAGTGTTCTTTGTCTTTGTGGAGTAACTGGTAGTGATGCAAACTGGAGAGCCTGAGAGATGTCTTAACTGTGGTGTAATAAAACTAAAATGAAGAGATCCAGAAAGATCTTGAAAGGTGACTGGAGGAGTGTGTAGCAGGAGTTGGGAGTATAGAGATGTGCAGGGAGATCGAGAGGATCTGTGTGGAGGGGAGGAAGAGAAACAAATAGTTTACTAAGTTATGTCTTGTGATGTAGGACATGAGCCTCACCCTTCCCCTTTCCCTGGCAATCTCTTCACTAAAGACTGCATCATTCATTAGTGCTACTGAGGTAGGATTTGCCATCTTATTTGGATACCGAGATGGATCCATGAATGCAAAATTACATTTGGTTTATCTTTGAATAATGGCACTAATAAGGAACACACATATTGGCCACACTAGCTGTGCACATGCTATAACCATGGTCCTCTATTTAAAGATCAAATTAAGTCTTCTTTTTTTAAGGTCAGTCTCAAATTGTAACTCAAATATACATTTGTTGATATACTCAGCCCATAATGAATTGTCCCTTCTTTGTCCTCAAGCTGTATCTACAAAATCTCATTTTTGAACTTAGAGATTGTCCCATATAACAAATTGCGATTCCATAAGCATATCTTATATCTTCAACACAATTACATGCTTCTGTGTAGCTAGAATCTTCCATTTTCATGATTTTTCTGAGTACTTACTATGAAAATAAGGACATTTATTCATCTAAATATTATTTATTGAGTATAACTGAAGTATCTCAATTCCAATATTGTTTGGATGGATTAATGCATAAATGAGGGAGTATGTAATAGTATCATGTACCACCCAGATTTTTTTTAAGTGCAAACATGAAGAGCAGGCTAAAAAGAGGAGCAGAGCTTTTTGTAAAATATCCCTCTCATAGTTGAGTCGTTCTATGAAACTCAGGATGCTCTGGAAAGGTTTAGATGGCTGAGTAAGAATATTAAACAAATGAAATTCTTTCAAGCCTATTCAACCTGTCAGCACACAACTTTTGTACCTCCCAGGGATTTTATTTAAAACATAGACTTATAAAGTCTTTATAGATAACAGACTTATAAATCTTTATTCAAATCTTCATTTTTACATGGATTTTTCTCTATTATAGGGTTCTAAAAGATTTAAAGAAAATACAGATAATTAACAATTGATATTATCTTTCTTATGTCCAAGTTTTTAATAGCAAAAACCTTCTCTCTACACAATGCCTTCCAATTCCCATAGGCTCAGTTCTCAAGCGAATTTTGCTCTGAATGGTGAGACATATAAGATGTAAATGAATTGTTTGTATATGTTTTAAGAATTCTTCACAATGACATGGCTATGAAAATGCATAGAATATTTAAATAACTAAAGTCACTTCCTAAGAATTATTATTTCTTTCTGGTTGAGATACGGTCTACTCTGGTTTATAAACATTTCTCTTTAAAGTGGTTTCAATTTTGTTTCGGATGGGGTCCCAGGATTTATTCCAATATCCACTCTGCAAAAGTTTTTTTTTTTTTAATTAATCACCTTACAGTTTCTGTATCATACAGAACGTACAATGGCAACCTGGTTACCACAACTCTGAAAAAGACAGGACTATTTTTTTAGAGCATTTGAAGTTTCCTCTATCTGAAGACCTCAGACAGATGTCAATCTTCTTTGCTACTTCTCTGGGCCCTTTTATGGACTGAACAGCCACTTATGGACTTCACACAGGACCTCTGTATCAGCTCATCGATACTCTTCCATCTTGAGTCTAGACTTCTGGCCTCCAGAGGATGTTAGAGTTATAGCTCCAACTCCTATCTGCATATTGCCTGGATTTAGGACCAGACCCTGTGAGCATCCGCCTCCTCTCATGTCTCTGGATTTTATTTTTCTCATAATTTCTGAAAAGTGGAGATGTGCCTTTCTTCTTTTCAGTTTCAGTTACGTGTTTTTAAATTTTTCAAATTTCACTTCACATTTCCATATATTAAGAGTAGGAGAGTGACATTAAATTGATCTTACTCTGCCATTCTATAGGCATATTGGAGATCCAATTTACTAGCTATTTATTGGATTCCATTACCTGGGTATTTCAGACACCTGAACCTCACCATGTTCCAAATTTCCCTTCTTATTGTTAGTACTTTTGCTCGTAATCTGAATGACATGAAATGGAATTAAAGCCAGTGAGTGGTTTTATTAATCAGAGGTAAAGCTTATGATGCCTGACAGCTATAGGTCAGTAAGTCCTTCTTCCTCTCGGGGCCCTTGATTTAAAGTTAAACTTTGCTTCCTTCTGAGAGGTATATATGCAGCAGTGAACTATGAGGATAGTTTAGGAAACACCACAGTAGTAGCTTTTGCCTAGAATACACTTTACCAAGGTACTCATTGGCAGCCTCTTCTGCCTCATTCAGGTCTCAGTTCAAATGGCACATCCACATAGAATTCTTTCTGGAACACCCACCCAATGAAAATTGTTTTCTGCCTCATCCCGTTTTTCCCTTTATTCATTTATTTTTAAGTTGCATTTCTCATTTATAAGATGCCAGTGCTTAGAATAGTGCCTGAAACATAGTGTGACTTCAACAAATATTTATGAATTGCATGGATCTAATATTTTCTTCCCAAGAATAAACCTGACCTTTATGTAAACTACTAAGTGTATGTGGCACTTTCCACTTGCTTGCAAAGTCACTGTGCAACCAGTAATTTAATTAAATTAATTACTTTGCAAAGTGCTTGGAGAAACCCAGGATATGGGAGTCAGGATATAAAATAAAATACTTTCCATTCTGCATATACCAAAGCATTTTACAGGTAAATTATTAAAATATTGTAGATCAGTGACCACAGTGACAGAGAGCAAAGCTACTGCCTGGTCTGATGTAGCTCACCCAAAGCAAAGGTTTTATAAAGAAGTGAACTATTGCACAAGGCACTGAAGTCTCCTTGCTCCCCTATTCAAAAATTGCCACAAAATCCGATGTTTACACACCCGTCTCTGACCAATGTCTTGGCTTGGAATATTAATGAGATAATAGCTTCCCAGCTGGGAAGCCTCTCCAATAGTAATTCTCAATAATGTATTTCTGGCTGTCCAATGCTGGGTATGGAAAAGTAATCAGTACACACATGAAGGATACAAAGTAAAAATTTCGTGATGTACCTGCACGTCACAAGTAGTGACAATTCTGATCTTTTGTAAATAGGTGCTGATGGGTTTGGAGGTTCTAGTCATATTCAGTAGTTAGGCAGTTTTGTTTGTTTTTTGAGATGGAGCCTCGCTCTGTCACCCAGGCTGGAGTACAGTGGCGCAATCTTGGCTCACTGCAACCACTGCCTCCCAGGTTCCAGTGATTCTCCTGCCCCAGCCTTGTGAGTAGCTGGGACTACAGGGGCACACCACCACACCTGGCTAATTGTTGTATTTTAAGTAGAGACGGGATTTCACCATGTTGGCCAGGCTGGTCTCGAACTCCAGACCTCAAGTGATCTGCCTACCTTGGCCTCTCAAAGTGCTGGGATTACAGACAAGAACCACCGTGCCTGGCCTAGTATTTAGACAGTTTTGTGATGTTTTATATCTATGCATGTCTCACTAGACTTACTTCAAGGTAAGTAACTATCTTTTTCACCCTATACCCCATAGATGAACCAATGTGTGGTATAGAGTAAGTACTTAGTAATGACAGCTGCTGTTCCTACTCATTCATGCTGTCTTTCACTTCTCCCAGCTTGAGGCAGAGCTTGCACGGAACTTACAAATCTAGGACAACACAGGTTAGGAAAAAGTGAAGTGACAAGTGATGCAGGAAGGAAAGAAAGGCGACACAGGCTGGTGCACTATCAAGCTTCTCAAGGAAACACAGCCAGTTTTACTGTCACAAGGGATGTCTCTAGGGAGGCCCTCATGGATGGAACTAAAGCAAATTTGAGCAGCATATCAACAATTTTTGGTATAGTTTTACTTAGGTATGCCGTTTTCCTATTTGTTTTAACTTGTCTCACCTGTTTTTATCACTCTGTTCCTCCTTTACTGATTTTTTTGTATTAATAGAATAAATGTTCCATATTTATTGTTTTTGGCATTATAATCATATCTCTTACAATGATATAGAAAATTTTCTTTTTTTTTTTTTACTTTATATAATTTATTTATTTATTTATTTTTATTTTTTATTATACTTTAGGGTTTTAGGGTACATGTGCACAATGTGCAGGTTTGTTACATATGTATCCGTGTGCCATGTTGATTTCCTGCACCCATTAACTCGTCATTTAGCATTAGGTGTATCTCCTAATGCTGTCCCTCCCCCCTCCCCCCACCCCACAACAGTCCCCGGAGTGTGATGATCCCCTTCCTGTGTCCATGAGTTCTCATTGTTCAATTCCCACCTATGAGTGAGAACATGCGGTGTTTGGTTTTTTGTCCTTGCGATAGTTTACTGAGAATGATGTTTTCCAGTTTCATCCATGTCCCTACAAAGGACACGAACTCATCATTTTTTATGGCTGCATAGTATTCCATGGTGTATATGTGCCACATTTTCTTAATCCAGTCTATCGTTGTTGGACATTTGGGTTGGTTCCAACTCTTTGCTATTGTGAATAGTGCCGCAACAAACATACGTCTGCATGTGTCTTTATAGCAACATGATTTATAGTCCTTTGGGTATACACCCAGTAATGGGATGGCTGGGTCAAATGGTATTTCTAGTTCTCGATCCCTGAGGAATTGCCACACTGACTTCCACAATGGTTGAACTAGTTTACAGTCCCACCAACAGTGTAAAAGTGTTCCTATTTCTCCACATCCTCTCCAGCACCTGTTGTTTCCTGATTTTTTGATGATGGCCATTCTAACTGGTGTGAGATGGTATCTCACTGTGGTTTTGATTTGCATTTCTCTGATGGCCAGTGATGATGAGCATTTCTTCATGTGTTTTTTGGCTGCATACATGTCTTCTTTTGAGAAGTGTCTGTTCATGTCCTCTGCCCACTTTTTGATGGGGTTGTTTGTTTTTTTCTTGTAAATTTGTTTGAGTTCATTGTAGATTCTGGATATTAGCCCTTTGTCAGATGAGTATGTTGCAAAAATTTTCTCCCATTCTGTAGGTTGCCTGTTCACTCTGATGATAGTTTCTTTTGCTGTGCAGAAGCTCTTTAGTTTAATTAGATCCCATTTGTCGATTTTGGCTTTTGTTGCCATTGCTTTTGGTGTTTTAGACATGAAGTCCTTTCCCATGCCTATGTCCTGAATGGTATTGCCTAGGTTTTCTTGTAGGATTTTAATGGTTTTAGGTCTAACATATAAGTCTTTAATCCATCTTGAATTAATTTTTGTATAAGGTGTAAGGAAGGGATCCAGTTTCAGCTTTCTACATATGGCTAGCCAGTTTTCCCAGCACCATTTATTAAATAGGGAATCCTTTCCCCATTTCTTGTTTTTGTCAGGTTTGTCAAAGATCAGATAGTTGTAGCTATGCGGCATCATTTCTGAGGGCTCTGTTCTGTTCCATTGATCTATGTCTCTGTTGTGGTACCAGTACCATGCTGTTTTGGTTACTGTAGCCTTGTAGTATAGTTTAAAGTCAGGTAGCGTGATGCCTCCAGCTTTGTTCTTTTGGCTTAGGATTGACTTGGTGATGCGGGCTCTTTTTTGGTTCCATATGAACTTTAAAGTAGTTTTTTCCAACTCTGTGAAGAAAGTCATTGGTAGCTTGATGGGGATGGCATTGAATCTATAAATTACCTTGGGCAGTATGGCCATTTTCACGATATTGATTCTTCCAACCCATGAGCATGGAATGTTCTTCCATTTGTTTGTATCCTCTTTTATTTCATTGAGCAGTGGTTTGTTGTTCTCCTTGAAGAGGTCCTTCACATCCCTTGTAAGTTGGATTCCTAGGTATTTTATTCTCTTTGAAGCAATTGTGAATGGGAGTTCACTCATGATTTGGCTCTCTGTTTGTCTGTGATTGGTGTACAAGAATGCTTGTGATTTTTGTACATTAATTTTGTATCCTGAGACTTTGCTGAAGTTGCTAATCAGCTTAAGGAGATTTTGGGCTGAGACAAGGGGGTTTCTAGATATACGATCATGTCATCTGCAAACAGGGACAATTTGACTTCCTCTTTTCCTAATTGAATACCCTTTATTTCCTTCTCCTGCCTGATTGCTCTGGCCAGAACTTCCAGCACTATGTTGAATAGGAGCGGTGAGAGAGGGCATCCCTGTCTTGTGCCAGTTTTCAGAGGGAATGCTTCCAGTTTTTGCCCATTCAGTATGATATTGGCTGTGGGTTTGTCATAGATAGCTCTTATTATTTTGAGATACGTCCCATCAATACCTAATTTATTGAGAGTTTTTAGCATGAAGGGTTGTTGAATTTTGTCAAAGGCCTTTTCTGCATCTATTGAGATAATCATGTGGTTTTTGTCTTTGGTTCTGTTTATATGCTGGATTACATTTATTGATTTGCGTATGTTGAACCAGCCTTGCATCCCAGGGATGAAGCCCACTTGATCATGGTGGATAAGCTTTTTGATGTGCTGCTGGATTCGGTTTGCCAGTATTTTATTGAGGATTTTTGCATCAATGTTCATCAAGGATATTGGTCTGAAATTCTCTTTTTTGGTTAAGTCTCTGCCAGGTTTTGGTATCAGGACGATGCTGGCTTCGTAAAATGTGTTAGGGAGGATTCCCTCTTTTTCTATCGATTGGAATAGTTTCAGAAGGAATGGTACCAGTTCCTCCTTGTACCTCTGGTAGAATTCAGCTGTGAATCCATCAGGTCCTGGACTCTTTTTGGTTGGTAAGCTATTGATTATTGCCACAATTTCAGAACCTGTTATTGGTCTATTCAGAGATTCAACTTCTTCCTGGTTTAGTCTTGGGAGGGTTTATTTGTCGAGGAATTTATCCATTTCTTCTAGATTTTCTAGTTTATTTGCATAGAGGTGTTTGTAGTATTCTCTGATGGTAGATTGTATTTCTGTGGGATCGGTTGTGATATCCCCTTTTTCGTTTTTTATTGCATCTATTTGATTCTTCTCTCTTTTCTTCTTTATTAGTCTTGCTAGCGGTCCATCAATTTTGTTGATCCTTTCAAAAAACCAGCTCCTGGATTCATTAATTTTTTGAAGGGTTTTTTGTGTCTCTATTTCCTTCAGTTCTGCTCTGATTTTAGTTATTTCTAGCCTTCTGCTAGCTTTTGAATGTGTTTGCTCTTGCTTTTCTAGTTCTTTTAATTGTGATGTTATGGTGTCAATTTTGGATCTTTCCTGCTTTCTCTTGTGGGCATTTAGTGCTATAAATTTCCCTCTACACACTGCTTTGAAGTGTCCCAGAGATTCTGGTATGTTGTGTCTTTGTTCTCATTGGTTTCAAAGAACATCTTTATTTCTGCCTTCATTTCATTATGTACCCAATAGTCATTCAGGAGCAGGTTGTTCAGTTTCCATG
Source organism: Nomascus leucogenys (assembly GCF_006542625.1). Lineage (NCBI taxonomy): Eukaryota > Metazoa > Chordata > Mammalia > Primates > Hylobatidae > Nomascus > Nomascus leucogenys. The sequence goes on along the minus strand of NC_044381.1, from coordinate 53,442,585 downwards.
TAGTTGAGCAGTTTTGAGTGAGTTTCTTAATCCTGAGTTCTAGTTTGATTGCTCTGTGGTCTGAGAGACAGTTTGTTATAATTTCTGTTCTTTTACATTTGCTGAGGAGAGCCTTACTTCCAACTATGTGGTCAATTTTGGAATAGGTGTGGTGTGGTGCTGAAAAAAATGTATATTCTGTTGACTTGGGGTGGAGAGTTCTTTAGATGTCTATTAGGTCCACTTTATGTAGAGCTGAGTTCAATTCCTGAATATCCTTGTTAACTTTCTGTCTCGTTGATCTGTCTAATGCTGACAGTGGGGTGTTAAAATCTCCCATTATTATTGTGTGGGAGTTTAAGTCCCTTTGTAGGTCACTGAGGACTTGCTTTATGAATCTGGGTGCTCCTGTGTTGGGTGCATATATATTTAGGATAGTTAGCTCTTCTTGTTGAATTGATCCCTTTACCATTATGTAATGGCCTTCTTTGTCTCTTTTGATCTTTGTTGGTTTAAAGTCTATTTTATCAGAGACTAGGATTGCAACCCCTGCCTTTTTTTGATTTCCAGTTGCTTGATAGATCTTCCTCCATCCCTTTATTTTGAGTCTATGTGTGTCTCTGCACATGAGATGGGTTTCCTGAATACAGCACACTGATGGGTCCTGACTCCTTATCCAGTTTGCCAGTCTGTGTCTTTTGATTGGAGCATTTAGCCCATTTACATTTAACGTTAATATTGTTATGTGTGAATCTGATCCTGTCATTATGATGTTAGTTGGTTATTTTGCTCGTTAGTTGCTATAGTTTCTTCCTAGCCTCGATGGTCTTTACAGTTTGGCATGTTTTTGCAGTGGCTGGTGCCGGTTGTTCCTTTCCATGTTTAGTGCTTCCTTCAGGAGCTCTTTTAGGGCAGGCCTGGTGGTGACAAAATCACTCAGCGTTTGCTTATCTGTAAAGTATTTTATTTCTCCTTCACTTATGAAGCTTAGTTTGGCGGGATAGGAAATTCTAGGTTGAAAATTCTTTTCTTTAAGAATGGTGAATATCGGCCCCCACTCTCTTCTGGCTTGTAGAGTTTCTGCGGAGAGATCAGCTGTTAGTCTGATGGGCTTCCCTTTGTGGGTAACCCGACCTTTCTCCCTGGCTGCCCTTAACATTTTTTCCTTTATTTCAACTTTGGTGAATCTGACAATTATGTGTCTTGGAGTTGCCCTTCTCGAGGAGTATCTTTGTGGCGTTCTCTGTATTTCCTGAATCTGAATGCTGGCCTGCCTTGCTAGATTGGGGAAGTTCTCCTGGATAATATCTTGCAGAGTGTTTTCCAACTTGGTTCCATTCTCCCCATCATTTTCAGGTACACCAATCAGACGTAGGTTTGGTCTTTTCACATAGTCCCAAATTTCTTGGAGGCTTTGTTCATTTCTTTTTATTCTTTTTTCTCTAAACTTCCCTTCTCTCTTCATTTCATTCATTTCTTCTTCCATCAGCGATACCCTTTCTTCCAGTTGATCGCATCTGCTACTGAGGCTTCTGCAATCTTCGCGTAGTTCTTGAAACTTGGCTTTCAGCTCCATCAGCTCCTTTAAGCCCTTCTCTCCATTGGTTATTCTAGTTATCCATTCTTCTAATTTTTTTTCAAAGTTTTTAATTTCTTTGCTATTGTTTTGAATTTCCTCTCGTAGCTCAGAGTAGTTTGATCGTCTGAAGCCTTCTTCTCTCAACTCATCAAAGTCATCCTCCATCCAGCTTTGTTCCGTTGCTGGTGAGGAACTGCGTTCCTTTGGAGGAGGAGAGGTGCTCTGTTTTTTAGAGTTTCCAGTTTTTGTGCTCTGTTTTTTCCCCATCTTTGTGGTTTTATCTACTTTTTGTCTTTGATGATGGTGATGTACAGATGGGTTTTTGGTGTGGATGTCCTTTCTGTTTGTTAGTTTTCCTTCTACCAGACAGGCCCCTTAGCTGCAGGTCTGTTGGAGTTTACTAGAGGTCCACTCCAGACCCTGTTTGGCTGGGTGTCAGCAGCGGTGGCTGCAGAACAGCGGATTTTCGTGAGACCACAAATTCAGCTGTCTGATAGTTCCTCTGAAAGTTTTGTCTCAGAGGAGTACCCAGTTGAATGAGGTGTCAGTCTGTCCCTACTGGGGGGGTGCCTCCCAGTTAGGCTGCTCAGGGGTGAGGGACCCATTTAGGAGGCAGTCTGTCCGTTCTCAGATCTCCAGCTGCGTGCTGGGAGAACCACTACTCTCTTCAAAGCTGTCAGTCAGACAGGGACAATTAAGTCTGTGGAGGTTCTTGCTGAGTTTTTGTTTGTCTGTGCCCTGCCCCCAGAGGTGGAGCCTACAGAGGCAGGCAGGCCTCCTTGAGCTGTGGTGGGCTCCACCCAGTTCGAGCTTCCTGGCTGCTTTGTTTACCTAAGCAAGCCTGGGCAATGGCGGGCGCCCCTCCCCCAGCCTCGCTGCCGCCTTGCAGCTTGATCTCAGACTGCTGTGCTAGCAATCAGCGAGACTCCATGGGCATAGGACCCTCCGAGCCAGGTGTGGGACACAATCTCCTAGTGTGCTGTTTTCCAGGCCCGCTGGAAAAGCGCAGTATTAGGATGGGACTGACCCGATATTCCAGGTGCCGTCTGTTTCCCCTTTCTTTGACTAGGAAAGGGAACTCCCTGACCCCTTGCGCTTCCCGAGTGAGGCAATGCCTCGCCCTGCTTCGGCTCGCGCACAGTGCGCTTCACCGACTGTCCTGCACCCACTGTTAGGCACTCCCTAGTGAGATGAAACCGGTACCTCAAGCAGAAATGCAGAAATCACCCGTCTTCTGTGTTGCTGGGGCTGGGAGCTGGAGACTGGAGCTGTTCCTATTCGGCCATCTTGGCTCCCGATATAGAAAATTTTCATCACCTAAAGGCTTGTTTTTTTTTCTTCTATTTGGGATATTTTCTATTTCTATATCTTTAGTTATTATTTCATTTTTGTTGTTATTGTTTTTCAGTTTGTTTTGCAAGCCAGGACTTTAAAAAACTTTAGATTGGACAATGAAAATGTTATGTTGTTGGTTGTTGGCTTTGATTATATTCCTTTAAAAGATATACTATCCAACATCTTTTAAAGGAATGCAGTTAAAGTTCAATCATTGAAGGCTTGCTTTTAAACTTTTTAGAGTGGATCATAGAACACTCTTTAGTATATGGCCAAATCATTTGTGGGTTCTATTTGATACTCTGTGTGTTACAAGGTTTTTCTAGTCTGGTTGGGTATACACCAACTATCCCTACCTCTGTGTGATGTGTAGAGATTGTTCTGCTTACTCAAAATGATTCTTTTTCTACCTTTGGTAGTTTCATCTCACACATGTGCAGGTAAATCTTCAGTTAAACACTCAAGACATCCTTACTACACATCTTCAGAGCCCTTTGTCAGTTCAGTACCCTCCGTTCCAGTAGCTGAGCCCACAAATTCCAGCTCCTTTGGCTTCCCTGAGATAAGATCTCTATCTGTTCAAGTCCACAATTCTCTCAGGCTTTGTTTGTATTTCCTCTTCCTACACAGCAGTTTGGAAACCGACCCCAAGAAGTAAGCTAGTGCAGTCACGGAGCTCTCTTGGTTTATTTCTCTCACCTCTGAGATGAGAGTATCGTGCAGCCTGTCGGTCAGCATCTGAAAATCGTTGTTTCATAGATTTTCACAGATTAAAAACCTGGGCCGGGCACGGTGGCTCACGCCTGTAATCCCAGCACTTTGGGAGGCCGAGGTGGGCGGATCACGAGGTCAGGAGATTGAGACCATCCTGGCTAACATGGTGAAACCCCGTCTCTACTAAAAAATACAAAACATTAGCCAGGCGTGGTGGTGGGCGCCTGTAGAACCAGCTACTCGGGAGGCTGAGAAGGAGAATGGCGTGAACCCGGGAGGTGGAGCTTGCAGGGAGCCGAGTTCGGGCCACTGCACTCCAGCCCGGGCGACAGGGCGAGACTCCAACTCAAAAAAAAAAAAAAAAAAAAAAACAGATTTTCTAATAGCCTTTTTATGGCTTTCTTTGGGTTTGATTTAATGTTCTTTTTCTGCCTGCTTTTGCTAGAAAATTAGAACACAGATTTTAGGTTTATCATCTTTTTCTACGTGCATTTAAGACTCTACGACTTATTTTAATGTAGGTCTTACTTCAATTTACAAATTGTGATAGGTTCTGTCATTACTATCATTTGGTTTAAAACTTTTTGTTATTACTGTTGTTATTTTATCTTTGACTGAGGTGGTTTTTCTGTTATTTGTTTTTATAGATGTTTATCACTTAATTTCCAAGAATGTGAGGATTTCCTAGTATATTTGAATCGTTAATTTTTATCCTAAATTTACTCTGGTCAAATTATATACTGTGAATGATTTCAATCAAAATATGTTTACACAGTTTCTGAAATGACATAATTTAAAGTTCGTAATGGTTTATGTGCACTTGCAAAAATGTGTGTTGTATGTGGATTTTCTGCACAGTTTTACATATGTAATTAGATCCATTTTAAATTTAAAAAAATCTTTCATATATTAACTGATATTTTGTCTGTTCTATCAGTTATTGAGAGAAATGTAATAAATTCTATTAAGATTGTTGATTTGCTTATTTTTTTGTTTCAGTTTTGTAAATATTTGCTTTATATATGTTGAATCTAATTTAGTGAGTGCCTAAAGATTTAGAATTTTAATATTCCTGGTATGCTATGGTTTGAATGTTTGTCTTCTCCAAAATTCATGTTGAAATTTAATTGCTATTGTGAAGGCATTGGGAGGTGGGACCTTTAAGAAGTGGTGTTTAGATCATTAGGGCTCCAGCCTCATAAATGGATTAATATCATTATTGTGGATGTGGGTTCACCCCTTTTTCCTCTCCCTCTCTTTCTTTCACCCCTTCTTGGTTTTCTGCCTTCTGCCATGGGATAGGGCAACAAAAAAGCTGTCACCAAATGCTGGTCCCTTGATCTTGGACTTCTTACCCTCCAGAATCATGAGTAAATAGATTTCTGTTTATTATAAATTACCCAGTTTCAGGTGTTCTGTTACAGCAGCACAAAATGGACAAGGGCATGATATATTTTCACCTTTATCACTATGACATATGTCTGTAATTATATTTTTGAAAGTTAAATTTGATATTAGCATTGACTGTTGTTTTCATATTCCCTTTTTTTCCTGCAATTTTTTTAGTATAGTGTATTTTTTTAATCCTTTTATTTATAATCATCATGGATCCTTATAATAAAAGTGAGTCACTTCTAAGCAACAAATGCAACTTCTTGTTTGTTTGTAATTCGAGTATTACTGTCTTAGTGTTGTATATGGTGTATTTATTTCTTTTATTGCTTTGTTATTATTGAAATGTTTGGATCAATATTTAACATATTTATTTTCTATCCTCCAATGTTTTGAGGTTCTTTTACTTTTTTGTCTTGTTCACATTTGAATTAATAAAATGTTTTTTAATTTTATTTTCTTTCTTTCACATTTTTAATTTTAATCTTTTATTTTTTATACATTCCTTTACATGACTGTTATAGGGATTATAACAGGAAAACTTGAGCTATTATAGTTTATTTTTCTTTAACCATTTCCATATAAGTCTATAACTTTCTAACACTTTAACTTTCTTTGTCCCTCTGCTGAGCTTTTATTTTGTTCGATGCATTTTAGCCTAAACATATTTTAAAATCTATGAGGC